>NC_138910.1:20833998-21433998 GCF_965231255.1 Vanellus vanellus
TTTGGTGTGCCACTACTCACTGAAATATTTCTAAACACTTTCTGGCCATTTCAACACGCTTTACACTTTATGTGTAAGCCTTTTGCAAATGTCATATCGGAGAAATATAAGTAAGTGATGTGAGCAATTCTTACTTCTTGTCTTATATTCTATTTTATGTTCTTATATTCCGTTTATTCTGATGATTTATAGTCCTTGCTGTTAAAAATTGTGTTTAGCTAATGTGAATGTGTTTGTCTCTAACTGATGACTATTCGGTCCTGTGACAGTTTTCACTTGATCAAAGGAATCAGATGCACTCAGTATTTTCCCTCTCAAATGAAGAAACCTGTGTTCTTGAAACAGATCAAACTTTAGCTAAACTAAACACATCAAAATACGTGCGTCTCAAAGAACAAAATTTCTCCCGTATTCAAGCAATTTCTGTAGATCTTTCCTATTAGCTCTTTTCAAAAAGAGGAACATCAAAATGAGATGCATTATTCAAACAGTGGTCTCCCCAATGTGCTATGAAGCAGCAGTTACATCCCTGTTCTACTCATTTTGAAACATTCAAGGACTCGCACTCACCTTTTTGTCGCAACATCAGAATAGGACCTTGTACCGGGATGTTTTCCTCCTGCCACTTTCTCAATGCTCTTTTGTGGCACTAGCTTACAAGATATACTCATTTATTTTCAGGTACTAAGTATATAAAAAGATCCTAAATGTGCAATTTCCCTGCATTCAGAAAATGCTTTAACAGGTCTTGGTTTACCCACTAATTATATAGCTTCAGTCCTTTGATTTTTTTTCCACTTTCCCAGATTTTATTTCATATTTGATTTTAGATTCTTGATGAAAAAAAAGTTAAGTGGATTTGGATAAAATCTTGCAAAATTCTACTAAAAAAGGAATTCCCTGTTATAGTTAAAATGGGTGACGTTCCCAGTTGCCAGCAGACAGCATAAAGGGTGGTTTTTAATCAGAATACCATGGGGTACCAAGTCAAGTGATTCTGAATGCTTGAGAACCACAACTGTGCAGTTGCACAGAAAACTAGATTTCTAATCAAAACAAATAATATAATCAAGATTATTTGTCAGACTCTACTTTCTTAACACTTGTTGACTGGTATTGATCGTAAATGTTCTTCTCCTTCATTCTCTCAGAAGAATCCTATATTTTAACTCTTCTTTTACATGGATTGATCTTCAGTTAACCAGCCTACTTTTAGCCAAATTATCCCATTGACCACAAAATGCATCAGCAGCTGGTTTGTAGTGGGACTATGTGAATACCCATGTCATTTCCCCACAAACCTTAAACCATTACCCTCACCGACACTTGGAATTTACTCACATTTGAGATAGGCACAATAACACTTCCCTCCCTCACAGGTCAAGAGTAGTCAGTTTACAAAGTGTTTTGGGGATAAATGAAAGGTATTCTATGCCTGGAAATATTATTGTAGACATGAGTCATGTGAAAAAAAAAGTCTAAATCATTATTGTTACCTACAGCCTGGTCAATGTCGTAATGAGGGAAACAGAGTGTAAAATAAAAACCTTTAAGAACTAGTTTTTCTTGAAGAAGTATTCTCTATTGTCTTTAATTAAATTGCTAACTTTGAGAAATTATTTATTTTTCATGGAGCATCTGTTCACCGGGCAAGCCTTCTCCTAGTCGTCTCAATTTTAATTACTCGATTACTTTCATGAAAGAAGAATCCATATCAAATTTTATTTCATATAGGAAAGAAAGAAAAATCTTCTATGTTTCAGTCCCGACGATTTATATTTGTAGTTTGAAGGAGAGCAGCCAAGGTCAAATAGGTGGCTCTGCATCCACTGTATTAAAAAAATACCCCTGGACTTATAGGTAACAATTTCTTAATAATTATAACAATCCGAGTATAGCTAGTCTTGGAACACAAAACATAGAAGCCTCAAACTAGAGCCCTCTCAAGTCAGCAAACTAATCCCCTTTATTTGCTCAGCTTGTTGAGAAATCTTTATGCTCCCCAGGGACACAGAGCCATCCATCCAGTCTTTCTTCACCCAAGTCATGATTAGAAGCAATACATATTTTTAAATAGAACTTATGTACGTTACCATTCCAAGCCATGAGTATCAATCATGGTATTTTGATATCCTTGAAAAAATGCTTAAAAAGAGGTAAGATTTAAGCTTCAATAGGAGTGAAATATAAGTAATGCTTATGATAATGTAACAGAATAGTTTTGCATGTATGTGAAATACTAGATGCTCCCACATAAATATTTTTTTTTGCCAAAACCAAAAATTAGGTATCTTATATGCTGTACACAATTCAGATCTGTGGCATTAAAAAGCTAATAGCTAACCTGTTCTATTCAGGCCAATATATGCACAAGTGCCTGTGTGTGTGTATATAAAACATATAAATTAGTGTTTTGGAAACTAAAGCTACTCAGAAATAATTAAATATTATTAAATAAGTATTAACCTATAGATATATATTGGTTTCATTATGTCCATGTACAATACTTCCATCAGAGCAGCCTGGGAAGTGAGGAATCCTGTACCATTTGAAATTTCTGAGATACTTTCTCAATTTTATTTTCTCCATAAAAATTTAAAACACTTTGTAATCTTTAACTTCCAATTTGACACTACTGGATTTAAGAAGTATCTGTGCATGCACCTACTAAGACATCTCCATACAGGTTAGGTTGCTGTTCATGACAGACGTGGTAGACTGGCAGAGAGATGTGCAAGAACGGCCAAACTACCAGAGTCCTCATGCAGAATTTCATTCACTCACTTCAGGCTCATGTGGCATGAAGAAAGCTTGTGGGACCATATCCCTTATCGTGGTTTTGAAATGAACCCAACTCAGCAAGGACTTAAATCTGCTCTAACACAGTGCCTTCTTTCATCCAAGAAAGTGTCCTGAAATGGTTCAAACCTGGTCTGATGGTAAGGTCAAACCTTACTTTTTTGGCATTTACAGGAGTAGTACCATAATTCAGTGTTACGCACTGGCTTAAAATATCATTACTACATTGTCAAAAGATGCCAACTTCTTGGAACTGAGTCAAAATACAGCTTCTGCCCTCCAGATCTCAGTACACATCCCCAGCCTTGGATACCTTATCAGAGCTTTTAGTACCTGCTGAGGCTGGTCCCCTAAATGCTCATCTCCTCAACTTAAATGATTCTCCCACTGCTGTGGCATTTCACCTATCTCCCAGGGCTCAGGAATTATCTTTGAGACAACATGACATGAAAACAAGGAACACAAGCTCAGCTTTCTTATACTTGTAAAACACTTCAAAGAAAACAGACGACTGAAAAAAAAACACCAAAATTAACAATCACACTCTGTCTAATTTCACCTTTTGTTTTCAACTGATGATTCACCCTTGTAGGTTTCTAGGTAAAAAGACCATGGGTCCGTAGGAATTGAGACCGGTACACAGCTGATATCTCACACTGCAGCTTTGATAGCTCTCAGTACTGACATTTGAATGAAATGTCAAACACTGCCTGACCCTGCTACACAGACTACAGATTACAGTTTACTTTTAAGGAAGTCCAGATTTATGTAGCTATCCCACAAATATGCAACATAAACTCATTATTTGACAAAGGTTAACATCCTACTTGGGCAGGATCTCGGTTTCTCTAAATCTCAACATTATGTTATACTCAGAAGCCAACAGAGCTGCTGATGTGATGTTGTTTTTTTTCAATACTGCTTCTGAAGGGAGGATGCCACCCACTAAGACTACCACCAACCAGTAATCTAGGTTATTCTTGACAAGGTCTTATGAAAATAATGACCAAACCTAACCCAGCTTCCACTGTGAGAAAAATCATAACCTTGAGTTCGGTGTCTAATCCTGGAATGAAATGTCAGCATTCCCAGAAATATTGCAAAATTGTCATTACCCATGGTAAATCTACTCAAACAATCATTGTCTATGTGGGAATTCAGAAGCTGAAGCTTTGTGGCTTGCATGGTAAGGCTGGGGCTGTTAAAAATGAACTGTTACTAATTGATAGGGGCTTCAAAACGAAGATATATGGTATTTGAGATCCTGTTTTGATCTTTTTTACTTTCACACATGTGCTCTTCTGTATCCTGTGGATCTTCTATGTGGCTCGGTGGGTACATGCTCCACATGGTATTCTGCCTTTCTGATGTTAAAATACAGCACATAGGCTCTTACACATGGTGTAGGAGCTGCTCTTTGATGGACATATAATCAAGCACGAATTTGAAATATGGCCAAGACTTTGCTTTTATTTCTTGGCTATTGGACATAAGTGTGAATTTAGCCTGTAGAATTTATTCTTCTTTTATTGTATTAGACAAATTGAAATAAGTGAGAAAATCCTTCTTCTTAATTGTCTTTCTCCTGCAGTCAGTTCCACAAAGCGTGGTTTAAGCTATCAGTATTGAAACATATATGATATGATAGCATTGTCAATACAAGACATTATTAGGAACTATTTTATTGTCCTGAAAGAACTGATGTGGGCTTCTTTACTTTTTCTTTTAGTCTTACCAATCAATGCCATTACACCCACTGGTTTTCTTCTGCCTGAGCACCCTTCCTTTAACTTCTGTGTGTCACTCATTTCAGGCTGCACATTAAAATACTGAATAAAAAATACTGAAATAAAATTTCTCAAAAAGCCCTCTCTATCAAAGCAGCTTCCACTATTATTTGTCTGCAGATGTGTTTGTGAGCAGTTCTTCTAAGTACCCATTGAAAGTATTTTATTTATATACAATGTATCGTTTTTCATATATTAATATTTTATTTGCATACACTCTATTATATAAGCAAATCTATACTCTATTTTTAAATATATATAAAATATATTTTAATAAAGCATGTTTATAATTTCGTTTTTTATACTGTTTTCTTTTTAACTGAAATAATCTTCTTTGCTTGACACAGATTATCCTCCTCAATAATTAAAGCTTTTTAGAATTCAGCAATAAATATTGCTGAGTGTAAACTTCTACAAGAATAGCACGTTACTGTAGCCTTAGTGCAGTTTTGTTTCCTGTGAAGCAAAGTACTATTCAGTTATTCTGCAAGTTACAAAAGGATATTTCCATTTTAGAGGAAATTTCAAGTGTGAAGAATTTGTTTTTCTTATAAAATGCAAGGGAAAGATAAAATATAGATATGAAAAAATTTAATTGTTCCACAGTATTGAAATACTATTCTAAATACATGAAAAAGTAATCCAACAAAGAGAATGAAACAAAAGGACAATTTCAAACAAACAAAAAAAACCTATTGAAACAAAATATTTCATTTAGATTACTCCCTTCCCCCCCCCCAATTGAATTGAAGTGAATTCACTTGTCCCAGATCTAGGGGATGTCACTCAAATGGCCTTGGCTCCTTTTGCAATTTCTTAGCACCCGAAAGAATTTAAGCAGAACTTGTGTTCTGGCTCTAAATGTACCGGGTCATAAGGTTATTCTGAGGGAGAAATTTTACAGAGTATCAGTCACACTGCAGTTCATGTTATGCTGCCAGTGATCACCAAACAAGTAATATATTGAGCCTGTTACCAAAAACGAAAAAATTCCTTAAGCACATGGAAGTGTACACAAGTTACACAAGAAGTATAACCAAAAAAAAATATCTAGGCCTCAAATGTCCCAGTATCAACTTTTTGAAAAGCAGACTGATTAAATATCAATACCTGCTTTGCAAGCACTGTGAATTTCATACCACTATTGTCTCTGTAATGTGATCTTGCAGTAGTCGAGGGTATTGCAGAAAACAAACCGCAGGACTGCAGCGTATCAGAGACTCGCGCCACCACAGAGCAGGCCCAGCATCCAACTATTGTCCTTTTATGCTCCAAAACTGCTGGAGGTTTATGCCTGGTTTGGTTTTGATGGCCTTTTTCTAACTTACGCTATGATCTACAGTGCTTGGTGTCTTTAACCCTTCTTTAAGCTATGTAGTCCATGTATTCAAGACCCGTACCTGATATATTGACCATGCTAGAATTATAGCCCATCCAGCACTATTTCAGAAACGGAGGCTGCTTAATTTATCACTATCATGAAGCCAGAGTACCCATCAAGGACAATTCACCAGCTACTATTTCCTTTGCCACATACATAATTAGTTTCCTAAATTAGACAAAACAAGGTCACTGTAAAAATATCAAATTTTAAATTCAAAATATGATACAATATTAGTATTAAATAATAATGTATTAAATAATAGAAATAGCACCAAAATATAATTATTTGGGTTATCAACACTCTCTATTATACTTTCAAAAAAATCCTCTTGTTTTTTTTAGTTTTGCTTATGGAGGAATACACCTTAACATGAAAAGGTAACTTATCATATCCAATCAAGCCTGATCTCCACGTAAATAAAAATTAAACAAAGCAAGACAAAGTGAAAATATTGAAGATGGCTTAGGCAGTTTGCTGATAAGTAAACTTAAAATTGATAGCTCTTTTGTCTAGTAAGTGTGAAATGTATGTAGTACTTCAGGAGATACATAGCATTTTATTCTTGTTTTCTAGAAGGATAGTAGAGAGTACCAACTAGAGACAAACCACATGCTTTTAGCTTTCATTTCATATGGAAAAGATTTAGTCTTCACTCTCTGTTCGTATAGGAGTGGAGCTGGGCTGTAAAAGGGAAACAAAAGTGCAAACATTGAATTGAAACCCTTATTCCTAAATAAACTGAAGGGGTATTGAAGTGCTCCAGTTTTCTTAGTTCCTCAGTTTCTTTCTTTGTGAATAACGGACCAAATTCATGAGTAGCACCTGTGAGCAGCTAAGGAGTCATCAAATGTTGTATTACTCAAAAGAGGGCCTCAGAAGAGGCCTTCTTGTGAAAGTGGTGAAGTATCATTAATCCACAATAGCCAATAGTAGAGTATCACCTGTAGAAGAACCCATATTTCAATATTCTTCCCATTCTTCTGCACTACTAAGATCTCTTCCTTAAACCACTGTTTAAGCCATAAATGCATGTGAAGTTGAATATTTCCTTCAAAATAATCTTCAGTACACTAAAAAGCAAGCAAAACCAGATTAGGACATGTGAAACAAGGAGAAAAAATAAATTGGATATCTAATAGGTGTTGAACATTTTTCCTTAGTCACCAAGCAAGAAGGAGGTCCCGCTCAAGCAGGGCGGGCATGTCAGGGAGGCAGTAGAACCCACCTTCGGTGGTGGAGCTGTTTCTATACTTGTTTGCTGTTTGGGACACCAACATGACATGGTAGGCACATGGTTTAGGAGTGGTGGTGTTTTTATCAGGGTAGGTTAATGGTTGGACTTGATGATCTTAAAGGTCCCTTCCAACCTCACTGATTCTATGATTCTATGATTCTATGATTTTGGCTCCTCAGTCCCATTTTGGAGAGCTGATACCACACAACCTTCTTATTCTCACTGAAACAGCATTCCTCAAAACACTCCCAAGCAAATTCTCATACAGTAAAATAGCTTTGTTTTGTGAGTTATAAAAACAGCCATAATATGTGATTCTATATAGTCATGGACATATTAGCCCTAAGACAGTGGAGGGATGAGAATGTATTTGAATTGTGAATGTCTCTTTACAGCCTCTGCCCTAAAATAACATTCTTGCCTTTTTTTTTGTATCTACAGCAAAAGCCACTTTTGTGTGGGTGAATAAGGTCTGTTGCTGAAAACAATCATTTCAGGAGCTTGTTTTTATCTTACTGATGGCTGGGGTTAGACTGCAGATTGAACTGTAAAATATGCCTTCACTGCTCCTTCGTTTCAGTGAGATAGAAAGTTTAATCCATATCAAAGACATTCCACATGAAGAATATTCATGGACAATGCTAGATATACAAAGAAATCTGCATATATTTCTAGTTTTTGAGAGAAACAATAGATCACCATGTAGTCATGTCTAATAAATTCTTAGCCCAGCAGCTTGTCTGTCTGAAGAAACGAACATCTACCAGAAATATTTGCCAGGCTCTCTGTATTTTGAATTCAAAAAGCATTCACAACTGCATGAAGGATTTTTGCAACTTCTTTAACTTACAAGTAAGTGGAAACCATCATTTTTACATTTTAAAAAGCTGCTATAGAATGCCTATTAAAAACATAAGAACAACAACAACAGTTTTTATGTTGTGCCCTATCCAGCTGACACTGTCCTTTCGGAAAGCCAATGACTTGTTAGTACCCCTAGCAAGAGTGTGAACAGATGCGTCCCTGACAGGCGATGGATGGTCAGGGTCCATCTGGCCAGTGCAGCTTGGACAGAAATGATGTATACAGCTTCATCAGCGAATGACTGTCATCAATCCTGTGCCATGGATAGCGTAAATGACAGCTACACTGCAGCTGAGGCCCAGGTGTGAGAATGAAGAAGGGGCTGATTTAAGAATGCTGGGTAATCAGGAATGTATAGTCTCCTGGACTTTAATTTGTATCTTTAACCCCCTATAAATATCCCTGTATACTGTAGGAGGTATGTGTTTTTAAAGAGTCTGATCGTGAAATTAGCTTCAGGATGACAGACATTCTTTGCTCTCCTTTAGCTGCTGATTACCCCAGTTCCCAGTATACATTAACAAATGCATGCTGAGCTTTGGCCACTGTACTGTGGGCTTCACAATTTAATTATTACCTCATTGATTTTTCATGTATTTCAATTTTCTTTTCTTCAGGACACAGCGACTGTCCTATTGGGGGCAATGTTTGTTTTCTCTTCCCAAGATTTCCTTGTGGAATTTATTTTGAATTCAAGGATTATTTTTTTAACCCATCAGGAACTCATATTTGCTTAGCCTGTCGGTTAATAGACAGGTAGATGCACAACCCCCTAAAATGAAACTGAACGTAATGGTTGAAGCTAAATATAAACAGAAAACAATAATGCAGTGACCACTGGTAATCCCTAACTAAGGGTACCACTGTCTTTTAAATGGTCCTTTTTTAGCATGCATCAAAGAGCATGCATAATTTGCATCTATTAGCATTTTATTATTTCATAGCATTGGGGACGGGAAAATGGACACAATTATTGTATCCTCACAGGGTATTTCTTTACTTACAACTATTTCACAATAATCAGTTTTCTTTATCAGTGGATCACATGGACTAACATAGCGATTTAAAAGCACAGGAAGTTATGAATGTTTTATATAAGGATATGAGTCAGTCCTTTCAGTACACAGAAATATGTTCATTGTCATAAACATGTACAATCTATAATCATATTCTCTTAAGAAGCAGTTAATTGCCACAGGCTACATTTTGACCAGGTTAAGGGGTGTTGCATGCCCGGAGCAAGACTTGTATACACACATCGTACTATATATAATATACTGCATGCACGATTTGTCTATGAACATAAAAAAAATTCCCACATTTCCAATTTATAGTCCATTCTTGCAAGCATAAGGCATATATTTCTTTTAGACTGAAACTTGAAAAAGCCCGCAAATCACCTTGGCTGTAGACAGAGAAGCTTTAGGAAAGCATGATGTAAATTCTGGTGGCATTATCCTACGGGGGGCTGGTATGGGACAGAACTCCAAACATCCCCGTTCTAGACACAGAACTCAGTTAATATGCAACGTACGCAGCAGAGAGGCCTTAACACGAACTTTGCAGAGGAGGGTACAATGGGCCACATTAATTGCAGGTTACAAGGAATGTGATCAATTTTCATCTCCAAGTGCTGATTTTGCTGGCTCTTCTTCAAGTTCCTGCAACATAAGGGCAACAGAGGAAAATGGAGATGCCTCAAGAACGAGACATCCTCTTCCAGCTTCCTGCCCATCCAGAGTGGGTGAATTAGATGTGGATTGGGAAGAAACCCCATTCTTAAGTGTCTGCGTGCCTGTGGGTATATAGATATTTATAAAAAAATGTTTGAGTGCATGTATGTACAGTTGCATGTGAGAGCATTTGAGTATGTACGTGCACGTGTATTTGTGTGAATAGTCATATTCTGAAAATGGTTTCATTCAAGCTCACTAAAAGTTGAAAGAAGAACTATTTTGGAGAAAGGAATTTAAAAATTCCTTGGAAACAAATTCTTCTTTTGGGCAACTTGGGAATTTTTAGCCTCCAGGCAGCAAATTTAATTGATAAAACAATCATCCAAGTAATCAGATGAAGACCTGTCATCTGGATTTTCCCGAAAAAAAAGCTATTTACTACAACAGTTTCGTGCAGGGGAAAAAAAACAGTTTTGTAGAAAGGAAATTTTTCATTAGAATACTGATGCAACAAAAGCCCTGATAAGTCTACACAAAGACTGTATTGGTTTCTATGAAACCAAGATGAGTTGTACCTACACAGCCTATTGACTTTAAGTGGTTTAGGGAGAGATTTTCAAAAAGCATATGTGGAATTTAGAGTTGGCAATCTCCAGAAAGTCTTTGCAATTTGTGCTCTGAAATTCTTGGGCACTTGAAAAAAATCTCCCCTTTAATATTTTATAGGGCTGCGGTTTAACCTTTAGAATATGAATAGAGCCCCCATCTGTGTAGGCTTACTTGTTATCCAGTAGTGCAGGTCAGTACCAATCAGATCAATACACCCCCAGGAGAAGACGGAAGTGGAAGAGGGCCATTGAGCACTGAGCATTTACCCCAATGAATCACAATTACAGGAACACCTGTGCTAACAAACTATGTCCCGATCCACTGGGAAAATACACACAGTGCTCAGTAGCCCTCAGAATTTCTCATTTATTATCGCTGGTGGGTTGGCCTGCAGTTGCATATTGTATTACCGTGTAAAATTCAGAAGCACACTGGTTCGAGCCCTCTTAGGATGACTAAGCTTTCATAGGGCTTTTTGCTTCTCCTCCTATATATGTATTTTAGCATTATCTTCAAGGTACTGTTGGAGGTTTTTAGTTTATACATTTGCTTCAAACAGCAACACGTAAGTGTGAGGAACACAGTTTCAGAAAGTTACATGTAAAAAGCATGCTTACATCGGGAGCGATGTACATTTGTTAATGAACTCTGTTAATAATCTATGGCTCTATATCACATAACAGAGAATAAGAGAGAACAGAATGCCCTACAGTAATGGAGGGAGCAAAAATTAGGAAAAATAAGCATACAATACTTGAAAATAGCTCTCTTGCCCACTGTTACAATAGTATCTGTTATTACAGGTGTGGAACAGCTTTATTATGTCTGTGTCTTTACAGCAAATTATCTACCCAAAGTGTAAGGAAAGGCAGCAGTATAATGAGGAACTTCCACTGTGTGAGAGGTTGGACAGTCAGGAAATAGGAGTTAAAATCATCACTGCCTTTAAAACCTTTCTCGAAAGGTAAGGATATATTAATAAATCTCAAATTTCTTCACTTCTGTGCTATCATATTATTGTTGTACAACATCTGTGATAAATTTTGCCATATATGTCAGGGAACTAATAAATACAGCACTGAACAATGGACCCTTAGGATCACACAGAAAACAGAATGCTTCCAAATTCTCCCTATGAAATTTAGCAGATAATATTGGTGGTATGCAGCAGGCAGAACCATGTCTTATGTATTTTACACACATTTCACAGCGAAAAAGTGTCAGAGTTGAAGGCCATGCTATGCAACTGAGAGGAAAGTGTGTGTCCAGCAAGCTTAGTTCTGGCTTCAGAAGAAGTCATGATGCTTTTAACATCATGCTGACAAACAGCTACTTGGCGATTAGGACAGATGAAGACCTGGATATGTTCTCTTTTTCTGTCTTGAAATCTCGTCTAGGCAAAATCTGAGACTTTGAACATACATTCAGGATTTCTCTCTGTATGACCTTCAGCCTTGTTAAAAGAGCGGCTGCTTTACCTCTGACTAGGCTGTGGCACATCTGAAAATCCCAGGTATGTCTGCTGTGATACATAAGCCATTTTGGTGAAGAACGTACCCAGTGAGCCGGCACATCAAAGACACACCACAGCACCTAGGTTGTGTTATGCTGATGACATGGAAAATAACTCCCACGTGTTCAGGACAGGCTTGATTTACTGCGTGTGCATTCATAGACCAGGCACATTCAGGAAAACTAAAATATCCCACATGTAAGGTCATCTGTGAAGTACTATGGGACACTTCAGCCTTCCCACCCAGGCACTGTTTGGCACGTTTGAGTATGTCTATGAGTACACATAAGGAGCACTGTCTATCACAAAACTCCCATATCTTAAAGTCAGAAGAAAGATAAGGAGGGATGGGAAGGAAGGTGATGTGAAGGAAGGAAAAGGGTGAAACAGCTGGAGAAACTTTTCACCTTCTGTGAACAGTGTACATGACAAAGTGCTTTGGGGGAAAACGATCAGCTGAGCACTAAGCCATTTAATTTATCACTGCAGAGCAGAATGAAAATAACATCATTCTCACTTGCTACACATTAGTACTTCTCGGGATTAAAATTTGGATTTGATCACAACTAGAAAGCTATTCAGCTGAGTTACCCTTTCCCTGCTATTTACCTGTGGAAAAAAAAAAAAGAATAATATTTGGCTCATGAAAAGAGCCGGTATTTATTCTGTCTACAAAAAAGAGCATAAAAGCCCCAAAGATTTGTCTAATTCTGGACCTCCCTCTGCTTCTCTGACTACTATTTTCCCAGTGTTGTGTGTTTGTCAGTTAGGCAGGACCCATTGCTAGCACCCTCAAATCTCCCCAAACCAGACCACATTTAACAAATTTCTTGTTTAAATGTCATCACCTCTTCCCAGGCAAAGTACCACACAGTACCCAACAAGCCAATTAAAAGGAGGGGAAGTCCACAAATGCAGCGTACACTTCTTATCATTGAAACTGCCTTTTCATTCATCACACTAGCCTGGGAACCAGTGTAGGACAAAATGAAAAAGGACATAGAAAAGTGTGTTCTTACTAAGATCAATTTACAGCACTGTAGGAGAATTGAGGAGGGAATGTCTAATCTGAGACATTAGTAAATTTTAAACTCATCTTCCCTTGGCGATACTTGTGTAGTCAAGATTTTATATATCTGCAATGTGCCTTAAAACTCCTTTGATGTATTTTTGCTATTCGGTTTTTGGGAGTCGCTTGATTGGAAACCACTAAGCATGCTTAACTGTGCCACATGTTTTTCCTTCTGATTAAAATGCAGGCTGGCACAAGCAGAGACTGATGGCCTCTGAGTTTATAGATTGACCAGGGCACCTGCCGTGCAAGCATCTTTGTGCTGCCCCATCACTGAATTTCATTCTGACCTTGAAGCATCACACTTGATAAAGCTGAAAGTTAGTTTCTATTTCTATTTCCAGCCTTGTTTTTTAGTGTCCCTTAACAGACTGTCAATTGTACTCTGACACAATGGTGCCTGCTTCTTGTAGGTTGTAGCTCTAAAAAGAGTAAAGTTGATGCTTTCACCTACATACTTTTGCAGCTCTTCTGCATGATTCTGATTTTACATATTTTTAAATTAATCATAGTAACAAGAACAGGAATACTTGAATCTTCAGCAGTTGCGCTGGAGACCTAAAATTGTACCTGGACTCGTCGGCACCTGCCAAGGTTTTTTTAGTTAAAGGTCTGCTCAACTTAGTTCATAAGCAGTAGCTGGAAGTGAAGCTTCCTCCGGAAATAAGAGCATTTTCTGAAATGTCTGTTACAGCGCAACAACTGTAGATACAGTTCACAATGAATACCAGCTTCACTCAGTACAAAGCTTCCAAGCCCTGCTCCAATGCGCAGCAAAACAAATACAGGAATCAGAAAAAAGAATGTGTTTGCGTTTGCAACATTTCAAATAATTGGTCTTTCCTGCCTGCAATCAAGAATAATTCAAGTGCCTGGAATCTAATGTATCTGTAACCCTGTGCAAAAGATAATCACATTTTACAACAGTGGGGATTGGGTAGCTGTGCATTTCTAGTAAAAGATTATCCTGAAACTGATATAACTCTGAGAACACAAACATACACATAGAGATCTGACTCGGATAATAGGGAAGACCTTACTTGCTAAAGCACGTCCGAAAACCTTTCCAGAGTGCAAATAAAATAAACTTAGTGTAACTTCCAGAATTAGAGCCCTGAATTGTTTTTTTGGCCTCTGAAATGTATGCAAAACCAACAAGTACTTCACTGTCTGAGTAATGTTCATGACGCCGCATCGATGCGACGATAGCATCCTACGATGGCTTATGCATAACGTAGAGCAATAGCTACAGCTACAAAACACACCAAACATCTGAAGACAAGCCATCAAAAGCAAGGAAATTCTGATTTCTAGTTGAGGCCTGTGACATTTACAGGCTATACAAGAATACATGGGATGTTATACAGCATTGCGCATCATTATTGTGGAAGTCATTGTTTCCCTCATTAGTGCTCTAGATCTGTACATTACTTCCATTGCGGGTCACGACCTTCATGCTGACAGTCCATCCTTAACTCACCCTTTTGTGCCTAGGTATTGTAGCAAATTTGCTACAGTACGTGACATCTCACACTTGAATTTTCTGCAATATTTGAAGACATGTATCCCATTCAAATGCACTACTTATCAACTCAGAGGTCGTCAGGAAACCATTAAGAAGATATGGGACACGTATCTAAAGTAAAATTAGATATAATTTCATTCATAAGTGTTGTATTTTATTACAATATTTAAGCTGTAGTTCTCTGTAGAGCTTTTAATTTTATGTGATAGAATGATGAGTAAATCATGCAGCATAGTCAAAATATTCCTAAAATGTTTTTGAAGTTCAATAATCTTTTCCAAACAAATAAAGACATTTACTCACTAGGAACATGCAAAACGGTAAACGTTTCCGTGCTCATTGTCCTCATTTCTTTTAGTATTAATTAGAAGCATAACTTAATATGCTGCAAACATGCTAGCCTCTCATTTTTAATGCAATTGAAGATAAATGACTAAAACTTAGCAGTGATTCTGGACTCCTGAAAAACTGTGATTGACACAGTATCATCGCGTAATGGAGCAGTTAATATGCAGACATTGACATGGCAGAGCCATTATGATAGATCATATCAATTCATAATTTGGCTTCATAAATATGTAATATTATTGACACAATACCTTACAATGGCACTTCCTTTCCTACAATGCCAATGTACAGGACTGGTCTTTGCAATAAGGACTTTGAAGTACAACCTGAAAGGATGTGACGTGTGGAGAAAAAATAATGATCATGTTGTAATAAGTCACCTTCTGGTTTAGTACCAGAAAATCAGTGTTAAAACCAGGGAAAGAAATCAGTTAGGGATTCCATGCCTGGAAGTCTCTTTAATACTTAGTTAGGTTTACTGCCCACGTTCCTTCTTTCCTTGTTCAGGAGACTACTCAGAATTTGTCAAACTATGAGAAATTGTTTGATTAAGCCAGAAAAAAAATGCAAGCCTCATTTTGGTTTTATTGTTATATAGAGAAAGCAGCTAACTAATTGACTGCAGCACTTTGCAGCATTTTCCTTTGCTTTTTTCAAAGAAATCTTGTTTGGACTTGTTCTATGAAATTAGATTTTTAGGTTTTGTTTGAAATGTGCAAAGAATCTTTTCTAATAACTTATTGCCAATGATGTTACAGCCCAGAGAAATGAGGCCAAAACCAGGGAACCATACAAATGCAGCTAGTAAAGTCATCTTTGCCACAGCTTAAAAAGAATCCTTACCAATGTGTAAACTATCAAGGATTTGATCCAAAACCACAAAATTCTGACAGTTTCAAAATTTGCAGACGTGTATAAAAAGGATTTAGTTTTGTGCATCCCGGTTCTCTTGGATGCTGTCATGATATTCACATTAAGTGTCTAACAACACTTCTCTCACTTTAGTTTTGTGCCTTAGCTTCAGTTTCCGCTCTTCTTGCTCTTGTACGTACAATCAGATTAATACCGGAAGGAGAGGATGCTTAGTGGATATATACAAGTCATTTGGCTGATCTCAAAAGAGTGAAGACAGTGAGGCGATTCACCACAACTGAGGGTATGCATATTTAAATTTTACTTTCATGATTAACTTCTTTTTAAATTGTGACAAAAGGTACCCTTTAAAGTAATCTAAACCACTGCTATATAGAGAGGATAAATAGAGACTATACTGATATACACACCTTATACAAAAAAAAAACCTAAAATGTATTGTGTGGGCTGAGAACTTTATATTGACTTCTGGTGCTAAGAGAATTTTAGAATGGAGTTATAAAACCCTCAAAAAGGGGGTTTGTAAAGGAAACTCTAATATACCTTTATCTATAATAGCACGGCTGGGGGCTACTATAATAATCCTTTTGCTTTCATGTGGCCATCTGGAGGCCTATTAAAACTAGTATCTAAAACAGACTCCCAAGTGCGTTGAGTTTGCCAGTTCCCACTAAGTCACTAAAATAAGGGAGTTCGCCCTGCTATAGGGTGAAGTATCCGCTACAGAGAGAAGACATCTTGAACTCTAACCTTTTACACTGTGAATATGTTGTGTACAGCCTGATTTTGATACATACACTTTAATTGTGCAAAAACCCTGGCCCTAGGTCTGTTGTGCACGTCTGGGGTTGCATGACAAGATGGAAGAGGCTGGGCAAAGTGAGAATGGAAACACTGCAAATTTAATGAAGTATTACGTTTCAACTGAGAAATATTCTATTCTGATTTTTATGCAGAGCAACAAATAAAATATTGACAATTTTGCAAGAACCGGCTTTCCCTGCTCAAACACAAACACAGACATTATATATAACGTTTATTTAGTGCTGCCAGTTGTTATCCAAAATATAACGGAAATAAATATTTGAATATGCAAATTATTTTACAGCACAGTTTGGTCTCTCTCTTTGCTTTTTATTCGATTAAGATTAGGCTAGTACGAATGCACTCAGTAAAACATTTTGAGTCAAGAGGGACTGGGTATCATTTGTCCAAAATAAAGTCCTTTCCATACACACATTACTGATCTTATTCAGTAATGTGGTTGCATCCTATTATACCTGATACATCAAAAAAAAAAAAAAAAAAAAGAAATTAAGTTGCTGTCTAAAACTGCACTAGAACTCAGATCTAGGACCAAATAAGATGCATTAATTGCTTTACTGCTTCACTGCAAAGCCACTCTTAAAACATAATTCCTTAATGAAGTCCGTTAATTTGTTCATGGCAGTACACAAGCTGTTCAAAATGACACAGAATTGCACTCTGTTTTCTAACCCCTGCAGTTTCTTCTGTTAGTCACTCTGTCTTGTGTTGTTATCCCATGGATAGTAATTATTTTATAGTGGCTGTAATTAGGAGAGAATTAGGCTTGGTAAACAAAACCTGCCTTCTCCTGTTAATAGCTAAGGATAATAAATTTGGCTCTGACATTCACTATATTTGGACAAGGCTTGGCCTTCTTCCAGTTTTCCCAATAAGAACTTTATTATATAATTATGCCTTGGAGGGGCTCATATTACAAGGTAATTTTTTTTTGTTAAGACACATATTGCATGGCTTCCAGCCAGTAAATGATATACTGTAATATATGCCTCCAATAAATGTTTTAAACAAAATCTCTCTAAGCAATATCCTGCTGGAGCTGCACATTGCAATTCAGCAGATATATTTACAGGAGTTTTTCATAATGCAAATTATTTTCTTTTGCTCACATTGTCCAACATTATAACAAGTGTTTAAAAAGAAGCCTAGGATTATTTTTATCAGCAAATGACACGGTTAGATTCTTAACTTATCATATCTCAGTAGCTTAAAGAGAGTTTTCATACTTTTTATTCTGTGAGTAAAGTCACAGTTTTGTTGACATGCACAGAAGTGTAGCAAGTATCTTATTTTCTATTTTCAGCTTGAATTAAAAAACAACCCTTTGTTCCATCTTTCAGCCCACACACTAATGCATCATCTCCCACCCTCTCCTTTATTTTATCTCATACCTTTTATGTAAAATACAATTTAAGTTAACACACAATAGCACAAAATGCTTTTCAAAGGGAGTCAATCATAAGCTAAATAGAAAAGGAAGGGCTTAAGGGGAAATATATAAAGAAGTGAGTGGCACAAAACAGAGAGAAAGTGTTTCAGTCGCGAGGAGGAGCAGAGATAGGATCAAGACTAGGAAAAGGAGTAAGCAATTAAATTCTGAAAAAATACAGTAAAAACAACCAAACAAGATAAGTACACTAATTTTAACTGTTTCTGCTGCTGCTGAGTTATTGCTGTTAGTAAGATATAGGTAAGTAATATATCACAATTGCATTCACCAAGTTTTGTAAGAACTGTGTAGGCAAGCAGAATTGGGTTTACGTACTTAAAGACATAAACCAAGTCCAGAGAGATTAAGAACTAGTGGAACAAAAACAGAATCCAAAAGTCATGTTTCCAGGCCATCTTTTCTGGTCACTAAACAGCATCTAGTACCTTTTCAGTTTTCCTGAACACTGTTCAATGCTACAGATTAAAAAGTGGGAATTCCTCCCCTATAAAACCCACAAAGTTCAGATAGGATAAACAGGTCATCAAATGTTTTTGATGTAAAAATAGCGTATTTTGTATATTTTTACTTCACTCATTTGAAGGCACTCTCCCTTTACTGAAGACACTCAGTGCAGTATCAATAACTCAGTATACAATCCCCAAGGTAAGAGGAGTCAAAAAGATCAGAAGAAAGGAATTGGGATACATGCCAAGACAATGCTATCTACCAAAAAGCATGCCAAAGTGCTCTTGCAGAGAATATGACCAATGTATTAGCTTTAAAAAGACTATGTTCACATAGATTGCAGAAAATAAGTTTCATTGTGACGCAAAAAATTCAAATCATAGAATGGTTTAGGTTGGAAGTGACCTAGTTCCAACCCCCCTGCCATGGGCAGGGACACCTCTCACTAGGATAGGTTGCTAAAAGTACCATACAGCCTGGCCTTGAACACTTGCAGGGATGGGGCATCCACAACTTCTCTGGGCAATTTGTTCCAGTGCCTCACCACATTCTTAATGTCGAATCCAAATCTCCCCGTTTCCAGTTTGAAGCCATTCCTCCTCATCCTATCACTACATGCCCTTGTAAAAAGTCCCTTCTCAGCTTTCTTCAGATACTGGAAAGCTGCTGGAAGGTCTCCCTGGAGTCTTCTGTTCTCTAGGCTGAACAACCCCAACTCTCTCATCTTGTCTTCTTAGGAAAGGTGCTCCAGCCCTCTGATCATCTTTGTGGTCCTCCTCTGGACCTGTTCCAACAGGTCCATGTCCTTCTTATGATGAGGGCTCCAGACCTGGATGCAGTACTCCAGGTGGGGTCTCATAAAAGTGGAGTAGAGAGGCAGAATCACCTGCTGGCCATGCTTCTTTTGATGGCGCCCAGGATACGGTTGGCCTTATGAGCCGCGGGCGCACATTGCTGGCTTGTGTTAAGTTTCTCATCAACCAACACCCTCAAATCCTTCTTCTTAGGGCTGCTCTCAAACCATTTTCCGCCTAGACTATATTTCTGCATGGGATTGTCCCAGCCCATGTGCAGGACCTTGCCCTTGTGGAACTTCATGAGGGTTGCACAGGCCCACCTCTCAAGCCTGTCCAGGTCCCCCTGGACGGCATTCCTCCCCTCCAGCGTGTCAACCACTCCACACAGCTTGGTGTCATCAGCATATTTGCTGAGAGTGCACTCCATCCCAAGATCCATATCACCAACAAAGATGTTAAACGGTACCAGTCCCAGTAGCGACCCCTGAGGAACACCACTTGTCACTTCTTGCCACTTGGACATAGAGCCATTGACCACAACTCTTTGAGTGTGACCGTCCAGCCAGTTCCTTGTTCACTGAGTGGTCCATAGGTCAAATCCATGCCTCTCCAATTTAGAGACAAGGATATCATGCGAAACGGTGTAAAATGCTTTGCACAAGTCCAGGTAGATGACATCTGTGACTCTTCCCTTATCCACCAATACTGCAACACCATTGTAAAAGGCCACCAAATTTGTCAGACATGATTTGCCCCTTAGTGAAGCCATGTTGGTTGTCACCAACCACCTCCTTATGTGCATTAGCAGAGTTTCCAGGAGGATCTGCTCCATGATCTTGCCGGGCACAGAGGTGAAACTGACTGGCCTGTCGTTCCTGGGTCTTTTTTACCTTTTTAAAAAGTGGGGATTATGTTTCCCCTTTTCCAGTCAGCGGGAACTTCACTGGACTGCCATGACTTCTCAAATATGATGGATAGTGGCTTGGCAACTCTATCTGCCAGTTCTCTCAGGACCCGCAGATGAATCTCATCAGGTCCCATGGATCTGTGCACCTTCAGGTTCCTCAGCTGGTCTCAAACCTGGTCTTCTCCTACAATGGGCAGTACCTCATTCTCCCAGTCCCTGCCTTTGCCTTCTGTGACTTGGGCAGTGTGGCTGGAACCCTTCCCAGTGAAGACCGAGGCAAAGAAGCCATTGAGTACCTCAGCCTTGTTCATGTCCCAGGTGACTAGGTCTCCTGTTTCCCTCCTGAGTGGGCCCACATCTTCCCTAGTCTTCCTTTTGTCATACCTATAGAAAGCCGCCTTGTTGCCCTTGATACCCCTGGCCAGATTTACCTCTGTCTGGGCTTTAGCTTTCCTAACCTAATCCCTGGCTACTCAGACAATTTCTCTGCATGCTTCCCAAGTTACCTGTCCTTGTTTCTATCCTCTGTAGGCCTTTTTCCATCTGAGATTGTCCAGGAGCTCCTTGTTCATCCATGCAGGCCTCCTGCATTTTTGCCTGACTTCCTCTATGCTGGGATGCATCACTTCTGAACTTGGAGGAGGTGGTCCATTAATACTACCCTGCTTTCTTGGGCCCCTCTTCCCTCCAGGGCTTTATCCCATGGTGATCCAGCAAGGAGATCTCCGAAGAGGCTAAAGTCTGCTCTCCTGAAGTCCAGGGTAGCAAGCTTACTGCACGCCCTCCTTGCTGCCTTAAGGACCTGAAACTGCCATCTCATGGTCACTGCAGCCAAGTGGAGTGTGACACTCCCACCAGCCCCTCCTTGTTGGTGAGAACAAGGTCCAGCATGGCACCTCTCCCCATTGGTTCCTCCATCACTTGGAGAAGGAAGTTATCATCAATACATTCCAAGAACCTCCTGGATTGCTTATGTCCTGCTGTGTTGTCCTTCCAACAGATATTGGGGTGGCTGAAGTCCCCCATGAGGGCCAGGGCTTGTGAACATGAGGCTGCTCCTGTCTGTCTATAGAGGGCCTTGTTGACTCGGTCTTCCTGGTCAGGTGGCCTGTAGCAGACCCCCACTGTAACATCACCTGTCCGTGCCCTCCCTTTAATCCTGACCCATAAGCTCTCGGTCAGCTCCTCATCCATCCCCAGGCAGAGCTCCATGCACTCCAGCTGGTCCTTGACATAGAGGGCGACACCCCCTCCTCGTCTCCCCTGCCCGTCCTTGCTGAAGAGCCTGTATCCTTCCATTTCAACACGCCAGTCATAGGAGCCATCCCACCATGTCTCCATGATGCTGCTTAGATCGTAGCCTTGCAGGTATGAGCACATCTCTAATCCCTCTTGTTTGTTACCCATGCTACGTGCATTTGCATTAGAGGAATTTTAGTTGGGCCCCTGATGAATGTAGCTCCTGGGCTGGAGCTAGATTCTTTCTAAAAAAGAAATTATACCACTTCAGACATATACTTTAGATTTTTAGGCATTGCTTAGCACTAAAAAATTAAAGATCTTGAGCTAAATTCACCTGCAACAGAGGCATGTGGTGGAATAATTTGGCCCTGGGTAAGACATCTGAAACAAAAGGGCAGGGACTAAGTACATCAACAATTATTACAAACAGACAAAGACCATTAGGCCAGCTAGTGCAGTCTTATTCCAATTTCTTAATGTAGTATGGGCCATGACAATACTGTCTTCCATGTTGTCTCAAAAAATATATTTTTTATTACTCAAACCAAAGAACTAACACCACTTTCCTTGGGAAACAAATGGCTAAGTATTCCTTATTGTTTCAGTTATACCTTGGAGGATACACATTCCAAATTCCTCTAAAAACTATCCTATTATTTTACTGTTGTCCATTAATTCCTTAAAACTCAAAAATTATCTTTGATCCTCTCATCTGACTTCCCAGAACCACCTTAGAAGAGGGTCCACAGATTTGCCAGAGCCCATGAGGCAGCAGGGTACAAAGAAGCATCACTTCTACTGAGTCACATGGAAATGACAGGGGAACAGGCTGAGACACGGCTTTTTCAGCAGGAGAGTATAAAACCGTAGTGATTTCACAGTGTGAGCCTGTATAAAGGCTCTGTTGAGAAAAAGAATTGGTCTCAAGCTCCCTCCAAGAGTTGGAGACTCTCTCATTTGATCAAGATGTGGCAAAGAAATTTTTATCGCTGTCTTTCCTCCCTCTATTTTCTCCTCTTCCTCTCATCTTCTTTCCTTTCTCATAAGGATTGCAGAGGAAGGAAAGGACAATAAAGCTAAAAGAGCATGAAAGATATTCAAGCTATGTCCTTCCTGTTTCCGAGACGCAGGAGGAGACACACGAGCAACTGGTTTCTATATAATAACATTGATTAAGAATTTCTTTTGCCATCCTATCTTAACCTACCATGATCTCAGTGTCTGGAAGATATTATATGGTTCATAATTTTAAAATATCGCTTTAGAAGGGGGAGAAGGTGGGAAACAGGCATAATTCTGTCCTATATTGAAAGCCCAGCTACCTGACAAACACTAAGGACCAATAAATGTGCATGTTGCCCTATGATGCACAAGGTGACCGACTTAGACTTTGATATATGGCCAGTGGAAGCACATTCTAGCACCGAAGAACATGCACCTACAGTCTCTAGGAACTGTCATGATTACCCTCCAAATGTTTCGCAATTTGAACAAAGATTAGGTGACCAAATAGCCAGTCTCTTCAGAAAAAAAAAATAATTAATCATGTCTTAATAAAAAACCAACCAAACAGAGACAGGGTGTAAATAGAATATGGACAATTTTGCACACCTATTGTATCCATAACTGAGAACATTTCTGACAGATCCAAGGATTAAGCGTACTTTGTTTCAAACAGGGTTTTGGAGTTTCACTTTTTTAAAGGCTGAGGAAAACAAGCTCAGAGAAGGATATAGTGAGCAGCGGGGGACCAAAGCTCCTTTTATCATTATTCTAAAATGAGATAAAGTGAAGAGATGGTCATGAAGAATATCAGACATTAAATAGCATCCCTGTGTGCAAATCAGAAGTGTAAACTTTGTTTTAGATAATGGCTTACAGAGGGAGATGGTGTGTTAGAATGAAAAAACAACACTGAAAAAGGTGATAGAGAGACCTGATGGTATCCTTATGAGAAATATTAGGGAATAAAGATAAAAGGTTTCATTTGAGAAGAATATTTATAATATGTGCCCTGGTTCTTTCTTTGTTATTGGTAAGCCCTCCTACGAACAAAATAACAATATGTAAAGCCCATAGTGTATATTCACTTTTTGGTTTCTGCAAACAAGTGTATGCGAGCTTTCTAGAAATTGTGAAGGCTCCATGCATTGGTGAGGAAAAGTCTAAATAATATCGACTCTAATTCTTTGATTTACCACAAAAGGCTTTCAGGCAACTGGCTTGGTAATACATCTTTGGCTGGATGTCTGATAAAGATGGTCATTTATAAATGTGCAAAATCTCTCCAGCTCCACACTGGTCAGGTCACATTTAAAATAATTGCTTCTACTCCTGACCCATCTATCTGTAAACACATCAGACTGACAGCTTGCTTTACTCACAATGCCCAATAGGCATGGGGACAGCACTACGCTCTAACGAAGGCCTAACTTACTGACTAGCTTTTGGCAAGTCTATGTGATACCAAACAGGAACATTGGTCTTGATGCTGATGATGCATAGCTCGCAGGTGTAAGAGATGTGAGGGAATGTGATTCTTTTCACACATGGTAAGATTAGTGTGTTAAAACTGCAAATGGAGTAAACAATTTCTGACTTGTTTAAGGCTGGTCAGTGTCTTTACCAATATCATCAAATGTGTGATTTACTATTACAGCTAGCTAACAGAGATTCTCCTTTAGACCAAATAGTAGATGACTGGGGGTTTGGAAACAAAGGACAAAGAGAAGCTGAGCAATTTATACAGCATAACTCTTAGACTGATATTCCCATCCAGTCAAGACGCTTTGGTAAAATCGTGGCACCTGGGCCACAGCCGAAGCGTTCAGTTTGCAGTAACAACAACGTATTGGTCCCATTTACCTTGAAAAACATTTCTATGCATTTTACCGCAGCAACAGTTCACAATTCTCTAGGAAAATAAATTACTTGGAGGAATAGCAACTCTGGTAGAAGCATGAATAACATCAGCAATTTCTTTTCAGGCTTCTTAGTGAAGACAACACCCACACCAAAGTGCCACGAACTTTTAGAGGAAGAAAAGCATGTAAAAAAAGCGTTTTACATCTTTATGCAGAGTAGCAGTGGTTACAACCACAGCTCTTTGTCTGAACCAAAACCTCAGATGGCAAGTTTGTATTCAAATTTCATGACTACTTGGGAGAAATCATGAAACAGAAAAGCAGAGATTACACACACAAAGAAAAAGTGACGGTCCCCAAGGATAGAAAGGTTAATACAAGAAGAATACTGGATTGTGTGAATGCCAGTTTCTGTCCACCTCCCAGGCTGGTACTGAGGGGGATGTTTTTGCTTAGCCATTTCTGTTCCTCTGCAAAGGTGAGCAAGATGCTGTTAATAACTAAGACTGTCCCTGATGGTGGCAAGTCTAATTACAGGGAAGAAAAACAAAACAAAACAAAAAAAAAAAAAAAAAACAAAAACAAACAAAACCAGCACAACAAGACGGGAGAATGAAAGAAAAGGTTTATGTTTTTTTCCCCTGGATGTCAGTTCATTACCAGCCTGACACTATAACTTCAAGGGTCATTTCTCTGCAGTCACTAAAATACCAAAACAAGAGAAAAGCTGCACATAAGCAGAAGCAAAAGCAAAAACCCAAGATCATTACGTTCTCAAAAGAATTTTTACATAAAAGAGGTCTTGTAAAAGAAAGCCCCTCTAACTCATACACTGTTAACTGCATTCCCCTGTTAATGAAAGAGAGAACACATTAAACAAAGGAATGACTCATTGGAAAGACACTGGAAAACAAGATTAGGTAAAATATTTGATTTTTAAAAGTTTTAGTGTTTTCTAGAGGGGAAAAAAAAAGTAGTAGGATGGTGGTAGGTATATCTTCCTATGCTATTTCAACATATGCAAATGTAGCTTTAGCATGGTTTCTAACTTTGCCTACATAATTTCAACACCACACTGTACACATGGTTCAGGGCCATTAGTAGGCCTCAAAAGTGGAACTTCTTTTCCATTTCAGATATCTACAAGGATTAACATATGAGGTTCCCCTCTGATAGCTATGCAACTCATCAGAAAAATGCAAATCATGTACAGATGTTGGTACTCTCACATCAAGAGAGTGTCTACTCAGTTTTTGTGCAAAATGCTCTCTAATATCAAATAAGCAAATTTACTTTGTAATCTAGCCACATTTGAAGTCAAGCCATAACTATCCAAATATTCCACAGATAACAAGTAAAATTCAGACCAACAAATGAACACTTGGGACAAGCTAAATTTTTTTAAGTGGTTATTTGCCTGAAAACAGTGCATATAATGGAAATTGCCAGGTAGTTTCAATGGTAGCATAAAGCACTTTGGTTACCAAGGGGTAAAAGTACTTTAAATTCATTCCAAATAAAAGGTGAAAGCATGAGAGTAGTTTGAAAAATAAACTCGTGAACCAGGACGACAACACAGCTCCTCATAACATGAGAGATGTGTGAGGTTTATCTGCTGTGATACATTACTCCTTCATGAATGGCTATGGAAAAATGAGGTAAAGCCAAAGCCCATCTTTGGTACATAGATCCTGTAAACTCAGACTGAAAAGAAAAACCCAACAGATATAAATACATGACAACTAAATTCTGTAGGCCATGTGTACTGAGCTGATTCGTTTCACAGCCCAAAGGAGGCTGTGCTCCAGGCCAGGAACCTGCCTAGACCCTTTTCTCCTGACCTTGAGCAGTGGCTCTTATGGAAAATCTGTTTAAACAGATAGAGACAATTTCATTTTATGTTTTGGGAAGATATAGTCAGATACAAGACTTCCTGGTTACTTTAATCCTTGCCAGAGAACAAAGAACAAGATAAAATGCTACTCGGGGTTTGAGCCAAAATCCTTTGAAATCAATTAGATTCTTTTCAGTGATTTCAATGAGTTGTGGATCAGACCGCCACTTCCTCAAGGCAGTAACAAGACACTTCCTAGAGAAGGCAGGGGTCCTCAGTTTCACCATTCATTCATTTTGATCTTTCACTGTTTAATGAATCTCTTCATTCTGCTCTTATTCTCAGCTCTCAGCCAGGCAGGCATTAGCAGCACATTCACTAGGCAGTAGAGGATCACCAGCATCCATCTTTCAAAAGAGACATACAACTGAGGCCACTCAAGGCCATTAAAGATCCCATGGTACTTTTGCAAGAGAAAAAATAACAATGCCAGCGTCTTGGCCAAATTCCAGCCTCTTTAATTACATTCTGTCCATCTATATTCCCTCCTTACTTTCAGCTGGAAAAATTAGCCACCATTTTCCATTATCTTATTAATCTTTTAATGTAGAATTAATTATAACAAAAAGACTGTGAGCATGAAGTATTGGCACTTACAGCTATAATGAGAGTATCATTGCTGTCCATAAAAAACAGAAAATGCACCCCTCTTATCATAGTAAAAGTAATCATATAACTATTTTCCATTTTTAAAAGAGAAAAGCCAAAATACACCTAAATGGAAAAGAACCAAAACAAAATCCAAAACCACCACCACAAAAAAAAAAAAAAAAGAAAAAAAAAAAAACAGGGAAAAAAACCCAAATATCTTCCCTACCTAGCAGTTTGGACAAGCTCCCCACTGCTATTCACCATCAGGAACTTCCTAGAAGTCTTATCCACTGGGATTGGTTTATGTGCCAGTTGGACACAGGTCTATAAGGTGCCCAACTACCCTGTGATTTTAGTAAACGTTTTTGAAAGACTGCTACTGTCTATGCTATACATATAGAGTTCTAGGGGAGGACACCACAGAGTTTTAATGTGGAATCATTCCAAAATCCTGCTCTTTAAGTTGATTTTGGCACTTGGATGTTGTCAACTAATGTAAACCAGATCCTAAAATATAACTTAACCCAAATAATCGATAATCAGTGAAAAAGATGATCCTTCTGCTCCTTGAGGACACTAAAAAACTAGACAACATCTTCATATGTTTGTCTTAAGAAAATAGAGACCTTAAATGCCTTTCTTTTCATGGTATGGAGTGTAACGTATCATAGAGGAGACAGTGGCCTGAAGATTGATGGTCTCATCCAGGCAGTACACAGCTTTGAGTAACAATTTGGGATAAAGATGCAGGATAACTACGTCTTTGTGGAATACAGTGAAAGGGGGTTCAACCATGAAAGCTTTCAACTTGCTCACCCTCCTAGCAGATGTGATAGTGATTAAAAAGGTTGTTGTTGGCAACAAGTAAAATGAAGAGCACTCCAGGGGGCCCAGAGAGCAAGTCCTTTAACTTCATCAGCACTAGATTGAGTTCCCATCTCAGTACAGTCTTAGGAAACAGTGAAATTGCATTTACCCACCCTAATTGTGGGATTCACTGAAAATGTTGGGCGATTGGTAGAGAATTCATAGCTACAAATAAGGTCATATCGGTATCTTTCTGTAGAAATAATTTGGTCATTTGCAGATCATATTAGGTCAAGTCACTCACGGTACTATAATCAAAGCTACGGACTGGAGAGCTTCTGGGTGATGATACATGACAGGAGATTTTTTTTCAACAGTCAAAAGACCTGAAAGGAGAGAGGAAAAACCATGGAGGATCTTGCAATAAGTTCAACTGACCAAACACCCACTATTGTTTAATTGAGCTCAGGGCAATCTTCCTATTATCTGGGCTCTGTTTTGCCTCTCCAGCAGAAGTGGCAAAGTCCCTCATTTGCCAAGACATCTAACAGTGAAAAGACGATATTCGGGAATATCTTGAAAGAAAGAATTCATCAATGATAGGGAATAGCCTAGATGACTTCAGAAGCTTTTTCCTTCAGTCTTCATGATAACTGGAGATGAAAAGCCCTTTAAAAAGTAAGATATTCCTATATATTATTGGTATTATTTTAACTCTGAGGTAGCAATACTGCTTTGATATGAAAGCTCTGCTACTCAAATCACAGAATCACAGAATCACAGAATTATCAGAGTTGGAAGGGACCTCTAGAGATCATTACATTATTCAGGACTGCATCCAGGAGGGTCTTGAAAATCTCCAGGGAAGGGGACTCCACAACCTCCCTGGGCAGCCTGTGCCAGCGCTCTGTCAAACACGAATCATCTGCAAAGTTCAACCATCCTGGAAGGCATCATATCTGCGTTGTTTCTTACCTAGCATTGAGAGGTAGACCAAGCAACTGAGCTTCTGTCTTATTCCTGAATTCCTCCTGCTGGTACATTGCTATATGAGCTATACTGATTACACGCCACATATAGGACGTTTCTTAGTGAGCAGCTCACTCTAGCACACACATGCACATTTCTCTTGAATCCCTGACATACATAAATATATTCTTTGAGCCCCAGTGCTGGAATAAACATTCACAAATGATGAGTGATGATTTCACTAGCTACAGAAAATATTCAAATACTCTCTTTACTCCTAATATTTTTTTTTTTTTTGCAAAACAAACAGCAATGTCCAAACAGATCTGAAAAAAAAAAAAATATATATATATATATCGAAGCCTAATGTTCAATTCAAAACTTTTTTAGGGTACTGAAGTGGAGGTAACTTTCATCAGGCAGCCCCCAGTGCTGTATGCTTTCCACATACAGAACGTAATTTTAAACAATATGGGAGGAAATTCACTTCACTAATATAACAATGCTTTTTTTAAATGCCCAGAAAATCTTTTGAATTTTTTTGTGTTGAATTTTTTAAACACTGTACCTGCCCAAGTTCTCAGGCTTTGCAAACATAGTTAACTCTGTCATCGCTCTTGTGACAAGAATATTCTTTTAAGCATTTAATCTCTCCCACAACACATATAATTGCTTTTAGCCATTGTTTGTGCAAGATGTACAGACAGGGAAAGCTGAAAGTGTGTTCAGAGACTCCAGTAAAACTCTATTACACAAGTCACTGTTCAACACGTGATTTGAACAAATAGATAAATACACTTCTTAGTCTAATCTGTTACAGCTATCTCAGTCCTGTAACAAGGAAAGACCAAATACTTTTCAGGCAAATGTGTGCCCTTTCACTACAGTTACCACTAAGCGCTAGGAAACACCTGGTGCCGTCTTGCTCCCTGGTACTGTTTTTCTCAGCAACCAATTACCCTTGATAATTTGCATTGGGTATGACGACCTGTTTGAATTCATAAAAAAAAAAAAAAAGTTCTTTGCAAAGGATGTCTCAAAATTCCGCATGTCCTCTCATGTAGATTCAGATTAAAGAGTTACCTCTCCACAGCTTAGCCAAACAAGAAATCTCTACCTATCAGATCTAGCTAGTAGGTTATAGACAGAGAAAATAAATTTAGCAGCTTAATCTAATTTATGAATCTACATAATTATGAACAATTGAATGAAGCTAAAAGGAGAAAATTCCAAACGAATGATAGAGTGCAGATCAATTCCCAAGTACAGCAGTACACACCCAACGGTTTACCACAAATTAAATCTGACTGGAAAAAAAACTCTAAAAATATTCCTCTTCTGGCAAGAAATAAAGGTGATGATCTAGCATCTCCTATGAGCCCATGATTAATTGCCAAAAAAGCCCTTTACATATTAATAACTTTCTTTTTTTGATTCTCTTGAAATGCGCTTGGCTATGGGAAACAGAGATGTTTTCAATGCCATAATAAAAAAAAAAATAAATAAAAAACCCCGTGGTCCTCACCAAGGAAAGTATATTTCATAATTAAAAAGCCAGCTTTAGTCTCATTTCTAGTTTGGGGGTCAGCCTGGATGACACAAGTGGCCATTTCTGGCTGGACTATCCACAAATACGTAATTGGAGTGTAAATTATTTTCACTATATAAATAGCTCCTGATGATATCACAATTTGTAAATAGTGCAGTTTGTTTTCCCAGAAGTAGCTTTGTGCTAGCTGACAGCTCTGAAAAGTTTTTGCATTTGATTATGCTATTTTCTTCTTTATAGCTCAATAGGAAATCACATGCCATGTGCCCAGTATGAATTGGGTCTGCTGTTCCAAGTGCTCTGTTACATCCACAACACGTAAGTGCCTTTAACATCCTTGGGTGAGAAAGCAAGCTGCTTGCACACATACTTATTATTTTTAAGTCTTTATTTTTATGTAGCTGTGACTGTGTATTTCACAGCTGGCTGATGAAGCACACTGGAATTATTTGGAATTCCTTAGTGCTCCTTAAAAGGCAATTAAACTGAAAATAGGAATGACCGTATGTGGTCAGGTGCATTTCTGCTACTGTATTACTCACACTGTTGCCAGCGGAATATTTAAAGACAGCTTGTACCAGCATACGCTGGTGCAGCTGTGCTAATGGCTTTCCAAACTTCCCTACTCAAACTTGCCCTAGAGAAGCCTTAACAACGCATCTGTTTACTAAGATTTTTCCATTAACCTTTCCAATATCATGGCATCTTTCTGACTTGTTCAGTGATGATAATAACAATATGCTGGCTAGTCTATATCCAAAGACCTTTAAATGCACGCCCAAAATACTCTATCAACCTTCTATCCTTCTTGAGTGGTAAAATAGTATCAACAACACAACGCAACACAGAAAAGGCTAGAAAATCCTATGCTGAGATACTCCCGAAGTTGGCACAACATACGGTGAGATGAAATGGGACGAGTCTCTGGGGTAATGTGGTCCCTCAGAGAGAAATCATCTTCTGTTACCTTGTAAAAATTGCCTTTTCTTGAAAGACTAGAGAATGTTATATCCTCCTCCCTTCATCTTCAAGAAAAAACAAAACTGTTACTATCTCCCTGTCTGTTCCTTAGGCAAAAATACACAAGAACAAGAGCTTACCGAGGAGCCAACCAGAAGGGAGGGCATTTTACAGAAAAAAGTGTAAGATAATATACATCTGTACATAGTACTACATTCAATATGAACATTTTCTTCCTTGTGTCTATACAGCAAGCAAGGGAGAAGGAAAAAAGATACGTAGAATTTATTTACCGATGTGAATATTTTTACAGTGAAGCTCGGTTACAGAAACGTCTCCTAGAAATAATAAATGTTCTCTCTCTATTATATGTAGAAGTTTTAGGAGAAACATCTGTAGAAGCCAGCTGAGTTTGATCTTATCCAATTCTGTAAGACTTGTCATCGGGAAGAAATGGAAGCTCCTAGGCTGACATAACCACGCAAACTAACCCGGTCATGGATGGAAACCTGCCCCTCCCAGAGGAGGAGCAATGGGCCCAGGTGGAGGGAGAAAGCAGTAGTTTGAGATTCAAGCCTGAGCTCAGGAAGCCCAAGGAGGGCCTCCCTCCATGTATGGATGCTGCAGGGGTGGCAGGGCTGCTGGAGGAAGGGAGGAAAATGTCCTGAGTCTCAGTTACAGGAGTGAGAACTATGGCTCGGCAAAGTAAAACACAGCTGAACAAGGACTAAAGCTGTGATGTATCAGTTTGAAGTTTTGTTTCTAAGTTTCTACACTGAAACTGCCGTTGTTGAAAAGTCATATTATATTTGCTTATCTACACATGAAAGTCTTGTTAAGGTTAATGAGAATTCCTGTTAGATAGGCGATAACAGACTTTTTCGTTATTAGTACAGAACCAAAATGTTTTCCCATGTTTCAGGATTAGAAAGCAGTAGGTGTCCTGAATTCTAGTTCTCTGAAAACCCCCATGAGAAATTCATATATTTAGATCAGCAGCAATGTGGAAGCCTTCAGTTAATCATATTTTGGTCCTAACTGCAACCCAGATTAATTGGAAATACAATAAAAATAACCCGTTTGAGGATAGGGTGAGGCACTGAGCAGATAGACTTATCACATCTCTTTTCATTTTCCTTATTATTTAGATCCAGATTCTTTCTAGATTTTTTTTTTAAGTTGCAATATCAAATGGCATTTATCTAGGCATTTTAAAATCATGCCAAGATAAAAGCTAATCTTATTGTAATCAGTATGCAGAGAAGAAGAGAAGCAGTAGTAAAGCAGTTGCTGCATGTTTGCTGACAAAATATTTAATCCAAACATTTAATTTCAATCTGCCACTGTTCTCAGTTGGTATAATTACTTTAAGCAAATATCATGTAGGAAGGAACAGAAAATAGTCTCAGCAACTGAAATGTAAATAATAAAACATAATCATAATCGAATGTTTAAAGCCATACAATTCCATTTTAGGATCATTTCTGTGGACTATTTTAAATGTTTAAGTGATTTTAAATTATTTCTGACATAATAGCCTATCATACTGCCTATACCGGCGGGCAGTAGAAAAGGTTTAATTCTCTCATCTGTTCATACACATCATACTTCAAAGGTACTACAGTGAAATTGCATTGCAGTCCATGGAAAATTGTAGACTTTTGCTTTTCATGTCAATGAATATTAAAACCAACACAAATTTAAGGCAATGATCATCACAATTATTTGTGGTTTTGAACCAAATTAACATAAACTATTTGTATCGCTATTTTAAGCTTACTTACAACCTGATTAGCTCAGACATAGGGCAAAAAATGTCCCGATTTTTAGGCTAAAATTTTGCAGCAAATTTTCTATTTTCTGGAAAATCAGGGACTTAAAAATACCACTCCACTCCAAAAGTCACTTCAATTTACTACAATAAGTTAATCAATCCATCGAAAGTCTTACGGCCCTACAAAGTGCTAAGAGTGTGAATAAGCTTAATTTCATTGATGACTAACTCTTTTCTTGTGGTTTTCCACATTCTTGACTCCATTACAATGCTTGTCCATAGCACTGATGGGATTTTAGACTCTGTTCTAGACGTTATATAGGCTTATAATACTTAAATACAATATAGAGCTGCAAACCAGATGTACAAGTCATTCAAAACAAAAAGAAAGAAAAAAGCTTTCTCAAAGTGTTACTCTTTAGTGCCGTTCTCTAGTGAGCAAAATTTACTTTTATGCAGAGGATCACCACAAAGGAAGAGCAGAACTCAAGTCCCATTTAAACCCTAATTTGTAGATTAACCAGGAAAATTGTAATTACTTTAACTACATGGTTTTTAGATTTTTTACATTTTATTAAAAAAAAAAAACCAAAAACAAACCCAGTTTAATTGTTAATTAACAGTTAATCCTAAACATATGAGGAAAAGTATTACAGGGGTCAGAAGGGACCAGGAGAAAGAATAGAAGATGCTTTGTTTCCTGCATCTAATTGACTGCCATACTTTTTAGCGAAGGTCCGCACTATATTTTAATTTTAAAGTTTGATCCCCAAAGCAACTTGCCTTCCCATCACTGCTTTTCCTCTTCAAGGATTTCCTCTAGAACAGAAACAAGCAAGAGGGTTAGTGTGGACTACAGGAGACCATTGAAAATCCATCCCCTCCTTTCCTTCAGCAGCTCAGGCCAGCCCCCAGCACTTGAATGTCCTGGTGAACTGGATACAGGGGAACCAAGCTCAACACTTGCGCTACCAATTCCCAGCTACACTACCAGTCTCTCAGTTCACCTAGACACATAGCGCTGTTTGCATGTATAGGAGGTGAGAGAGAAAACATTTTGGTAGTGGTGTTGAGAGGGAGGCATTTTTGTTTGTTTCTGTATATAGCAAAAGCACAAGTTCATTTCAAAGCAAAATGATGGATGTCCTTAATTTGTTACTTATGAACTGTAGGAGCAGCTGAGATAATCCAAACCAGAAAGGTTATCCAGACTAACTAGATATAACGAGGAAATCAGAAACAATCCAGAAAAAAAGAAATGCTGCGAAGTGAACTAAGCAGGATCCGAAGACACTCTCAGAGCCATGTAATCTCTAACGTAATTACAACAATATTTCTTTGAAGTGAAGTTACAATTTTGTTGACTTCTTAAGCAGACTTCCTTGTATTACAGGTCAAGCACGCGTGTCAAAACCGGCTGGCTTTTCAGTAGTGTTTTCTGTTATTTATCAGGTTTGTTTACATGGCTAAACAGGTAGGGCTCATCTCTCCTTCCTAAACCCGGTACAAAATAAAAGCAGTGTAGCAGGGAGGGGGGACGCACAAGCTGACAATGGCAGGCAGAGTTCTTTATTTATTGCTCCCAGCAGGTGTCAGATGCCGCAGTTTCTTTACAACCATCAACACCCTGGGGCTTTTTAGTTCCACATATAAGACAAGGAAGATGGGGGATGGCAACTAACCTCAAGGGATTAGGTACCTGAATCCTATCCCAACTACTAGCAGACTCCAGCTGTGTTTAAATGTTTTTTGAAGAATTTCTGATGTTCAGTGGTTGCTGATTACTTCCAGATTTTAGTTCTACGCCAGTGGAGATCTGCTACAAAGAGTTTAGCAGTTGTTGTTAAAAATTGCAATTGCACCAAGGAAATGTCTTCTTTAAAACCAGTTTCAAAAATCCTACAGCAGTGTTTAAAAAAAAAAAAAAAAGAAAAGAAAGAGGGAGAGATAAACCTACAGACTTCACACTGAAAGGAGAATCAAGCAAAGCGTGGGGGAAGGGAGAAGGCAGGGAAGACGACTGCAGTCGTATTAGCTTTACGGCCTCAAATTTTCCTTGTAAATGTTATCGTGATATTTTAATCTTCAGAGGAATGATTTAGATAAATGTTATATTGACAACATTTCCTTTCTGGTGAGTTTACCTAATTTAAACTTCAATAGGGCATGTCTGGGCCTTTCCTCCATTATTACATGTCAATATAAAAGAATGTGTATATTTAGATACATCTTGGATTTGAACAAGTTAGATAATCTAATATTTGGATATTATAAAATTAAATAAGATGATTTTTTAATGCAGAGAAAACCCCATCAAATTCTGTTCTCAGCTGCATACATCTTTCTAGTAAATCAGATGACATTCAGTGAGTTGCATGAAGCTAAGTGTGGTGAATCTGAGCTACTTAGTCTAGAAAACTACCAACAGCCTGTCACTTGAGTTCCCATCAGCTTCTCAGGGAATGAAAAGCATAATCACCATATTTGTAGCCAAAGACTTCATTGTTTCATCAACAAAGTATGCTGGTTACGAAGAGAAAAACCTTCAAAGAAATGACGTAAATTATATAAGTGCCTTTTGCATATTTCTCCACTGAATTTAAGACAAGTTTTGAACACAGTTCAGTAAAAGAGAAAGAAAGATTGCTTTCTTTGTACGGGTGTTTTTGTTTTGTTTTCAGGCACATACATAGTTTTAAATAGCACTCAAGACTAAACCAGACATTTTTAATAGTAGAAGAATTTAGAAGAGTTATTCTTTCCATCAGCTTTTTTTTTTTTTAAAAAATGTAACTGCAAAATTTTTAATTCATCAGATAAAGGTCCTTCCCATAAAGAGGAAAAGGGGAAGGGAAAAGGGGAGAATGAGAAACGGGGAAAGAAAAAAAGAGAGAAACCGATGGAAGATTTTCCAATACTCTGCTACAAACTTGAGCAACTGCGAAGCTCCTTAAAATCTTAGTAGCAAGACAAAAGCATGTAGACTAAAAATCACTTCAGCTTCAGAAGTACTTGCTATGTTTAGATAGACACTATTCGCATAGCAGAGTTCAATTCTGACAGGAACTTCTTTTAGTTTTGCAAATATCCAGATGCAAAGCAATACAGGAGCTTACATCATTATAACAAGCTCTGGGACACTACCAAAATAAATTATTTGAGCAGGTTATAGCCTAAGCGGCAAAAGCCAGATAGTAATGCATATTCACATAGTACAAACCAGACAACATGTCTGTTTCATGGCACTGAGATTTTTTGGCAGCACAAGTTGAACACGGGAATAGATTTCAAATCTTTTCAGATCCAAAATGCAATGAAGCTGAATGTAAAGACTGACGCATCAGCAGCTTATTAACTATTATCTTATTACGACATACGCATTCATTAGAGAGGGGTTGTTCTGATTGTCTGTGAAATAATGTTCCGATGGCGAGCTGTATTTGTAGCACTAACTCTCGGCAGCACACAACATACCACAGCCAGCATTGTCCAAGAAGGGATTATTTCATTCCACTACATCATATCACAACCGACTGTACCTCATAGTACAAATGCAACCTTGTCATTGCAATTTGTCACACTTTTTTGTGCGCATTATAGCTCACTGAAGTCTCATCTCCTGCGCTGAATAGCCCACTGCCATATAATACATGACACTGTAATGAAAAAGGCAAGATCGCAACAAGGGAGATATTGGTCATAGCCTCCATTACAGAGCTGGCTGTCTCCCAGATCGTGCATGTTCTGGAACCGCATCCGGAGCTCGAGCAGGGGAGAGTTTTGCTGCCACCACCACTCGTCTGCTGCCCTATTTGCGAATGTGCCTTGATTTACTAAACCATTGGACAACTCAGCAGCGGTCGCACATAAAACTCCTGGTGTCAATGCTGCTTGCTGCTTAGTTATCCAAGAAGCCAACGCACAACTGCAAACAACAAAACCTGTTTCCCCATTCTTATCCCTTGTCCGCCTTTTCTTCCATTAAAAATCACACCTGCAGTACGAAGAGACATAAAGATCAAAATGAGACAGCAGGAATGATTAGGCCTGGTGACCCAGGAACTGGCTAGAAGACAACCTACAACATGAAGTGGGAGGTGCCTGCTTCTTTTTGGGGTCTGTTTTCAAGCCCTGCCCTGCAGCCAGGGTGAAAAGCCACCCTCCACTATGCATTGGGTCAAATTATAACTATGCAGGGGGGTGACTGTTTAGCCGGGACTCAGTTCTTGGTTTAACTTGCACTGTAGATGGACATTAAGTTTTTTTAATGCAAAAAAAATCCCTATCAAATTCTGTTCTCGGCCACACATAAAAACATCCTACAGCAAGAAAAAGGGTGAAGGTGGGGGCTCCTTGGGATTTTCCCAAAGCCGTAAGTCCCCCTCCAGTTCCCCATCCCACCGCACTTCTCTCCTGCCATAATGCCTGCCGCTAAGCAGCTGTGTTGCCTTGACCACTGTTTTTCATAATGGTGAGTACTGCCTCATTGTTCCCTTATATTATCCCTGTTTTATCCATCCTTTGTGTACAAGTGTAAACCTTAGACTTACACCGTGGGTTTTCTTGTGCGGTGACTGTCTTTGTTATACATTTGTAAAGTGCTTAACTCAAAGAGTCCATGGCCTATACGTGCTACTGTTATAAAATTATAATAATAGGAAGCAGGTTACTTAGAGGGAAGTGCATGAATTTTTCAAACAGGTATGTGCAAATCAGGGGAAAAAACTCAACAGTGAACAATTCTTGATAGCAGAGTAAGTGAAATACATGAGTGAGCAATTGTTTATTGTATTATTTTATACCATTGTGAGAAATCTTTTAACAAGCTTCCCCACTCAAGAATTATTTCCATCTCGTTAACATGGAAGCTAACTTGAAAGTTTCAATTTTGTCTAGGATATAAAAAAATTCAGCCAGCACAGCGAAACAACGCACAGCAGGGAAATATTTTAGATAAAACTGAAGTGTAATTCCTGCTATTTCTAATATATCTAATGAATGCATTTTAATACAGCAGCGCAGTAGAGATTGAAATTTCTTGAATCATAGACACACAGAACATGTTTGCACGTAAAAAAATTTTATTCGTGTCCTACCGTCTCTGATTTTCTAGCAAAACAAAAATTTTACAATACATTTAGCACTACATGGTAAAATACTCTGTTTCACAATATGGAAGTGTTTCTGTAGCTCTTAAGCAAACCCGACAGGTGTTTTCTATTGGTGAGAACTTTCTTTCTTATTCTCAAAACAAATACAGGGTATTCCAGATTCAGATCATACTACTTGGCGTATTTCACAACACCCTTTCTTTACAGAATGCTTTCCAAAAGCCAAATTTCAGCTCACTGTCAAAAGATGAATGTGGTACGATAACTCACAAAAGAACTCCATAAATGTCCTGAATGACACAGCTAATTTGACCCCGCATGCCAAGTTTTGCAAGACACCCCCCTCTCCCCGCCTGCATAGTGCTCCCCATTCCTTGGCAAATTCAGAGAGTCTTGGGCTAATCACTTTACAGTTCTCTCTGAATGCATCGCACGGCCAGGCAGCAAAGGACTTGTCAGGGCACTGTGTTTTCCTTCTCCATTCTGCTTCCTTTTAACTTAGTAGCAGCACTTTACAACAGATGAACATCAATTAATAGTAAATTACGATGGGATTCATGTGGGATCACATATAAGAACCTCCTTGATGCCAAAACCTTTCACAATGATGGATGTTTTACAATGAATACCAAAACCACTTATAATGATTTTGCCATTTCCTGAAAAGTGTTGCTAATCTACCTTTGATTCCAAAGAAGCTGCACATCCTTATCTGTTTGAAAATATGAACTTTTGCTCATGAGATCTACACAAAGGCTCTTTTATGTAGGTCAAAGGATGCTTCCCCCATGCCCATTTAATATGTTTTCTGTGAAGTTCTGTGTGTTGCCCTTAGGGCCATGCACATGCTGGCGATATGCATGCAAGTTGCACAGCAAGTTCTTCTCCCCACCCCCGAATCATAATATCTACAGTTCCATCTGCCCTGTAATGAAATCGTGTACCTCCATTTATTTTTCAAGCATTTTTAAGTGTCACACATACAGTAAACCACCACTTTATATAAATAGGCCCCAAAGACAAGGACACAGTTTACAAGGAACTTAGCGTTTAAGCTATTTTCATCTTGACAATGACTGACATGTCTCTCAGAGAATATTATATATTTAGAGTACTTTTGAAGGCGCTGTACTTAAGAAACGTGTCTCATCAATTGGATGAACTACTGAACTAAGTCTTAAATGTTTAAAGAAGGGTCAAAAAGGCACCCTGCTATAAAAGTGTGCAACCTACTCCCAACTAATATCAGAGCAGAAATCCACGCAATGAATAATTTTTGCAAGTTTTCTTTCCATTTAAAAATATCTTATACTTTGTCTCTGAATATTTATCAGACCTGGAACCGAAGTCTTAACAAAGTAAAAACCAAGTTCCAAGATAAAAAAAAAAAAAAAAAAGAGAAAAAAAAGAACACCACATTCTTCATAAACTTCATGAGAATTTCCTCAACACATGCGTCTCCATTTATACAACAGATCAAGGAAGGCTAGAATCCAATTTCAAATCAAATAACCTCCATATCGATGTGTGGTGTAGTTGACAGTGCACTCTCATCAACTCTGTGCTTTCTGGTGGGTAATGTGCACAATATAACTTAGAGTAACCATTTGGCAGAAAACTGCTGTAGTCAAATTGAAATAGCCTCTAGTACCTTGGTTAAAATGGAGAGCTATAATGTATGCTTGTCATTTGATGAAAAATAGTGCCTTTAAATTAAGAAAAAAGAATTTCCCATGAAGATACGACACAGCACAACGACACAGATGTCAGGATCTTATTTAAAACTGTGAAGGCGCAGCGCAGCACAGAGGCACGATTTGTTAGGAAACACAAGATCATGTGCCAGTGACCAGAGATTTGCTGCTGGATTCTTGTCATAGAGGTAGCGAGAAAATATGAGTTACCTACAGATAATTGCTCACTCCTCAAGGGAAGTGACACCTTTAAACTGATATCACAATACAGAACAAACATACATCTCACCAAAAGATGTAACGACCATGTTTGATCACATGATACAGCTAAAGTAGCCCGACGTAACATTGTACATTTAAGAAAAGTGCAGTTATTTTTTAAGCAATTAGATGTATCTGTTGGTCCATGTAAATAAGAGGTCAATTAATATAAACAAAAATTCCTACCACAAATAGATTAAGGACGAGATTTAAAACTACTGAAGGTCAAGGAAAAATTTTCCACTTGCATCAACAGATTCTTTCAAATGCCCATCTATTTCACTCAAATAAGTCACATAGCTAAATCAGGGCTGTGAAACACCGGTCTTAAATAAGTACCTTAGCCATTTCAAGGAGCTGAAGTTCCATCCTTGCTTTTCCTAAGCAAGCAGCACCTTGGGCGGTTACCATCAGTAGCTCAGCTAGTAAGTCAAGGACGGCAATTCCTCCCCTTTCCTAGGTACTCATTATGGCACATCTGAACACTCGATCCAGCTTTGACTATGCAGTACCAATAGATGCTGGTGAATCTCAGGGAGTCCGGCAGAGGCCACCAACGTAGGTGGGGACTCAGAGCACATAGTCTGTGAGGAGAGGCCGAGAGGCCAGGGCTTGTTCAGCCTGGAGAGGTGGTGGCTTCAGGGGAACCTCACAGCAGCCCCCCGTGCCAGTGGGGAGGTTACCTGGTTCCAGAGCCAGGCTCCTCACTGATGGTGAGGCAGAAGAATAAGAATCAAGGGTCACAAATTAAATCAGGAGACCAGATATAATGAAAAGAAAAATCATTAAAAGGATAATTAGGGACTGGGACAGGTTTCCCAGATAAGGTGTGGAATCTCTGTCCTTGTGGAGTTTCACGGCCCAACTGGTCAAAGCCCCACAACCAGTGTTGCTCATGCTTCCAGCAGAGGTTGGACTAGATGACCTCCTGAGGCCTCCCCCAGCCTGAGCTAAATGAGAAGCACAGCAACACAGAGATCATTTCGTTCTATCATGTGACAGCAGACACATAAGGGAAACTACAGTGATAAAACGAAATAATAGCTGCTTGTTTTGTTTAAGAATCAGCATTCATTGCTGAAATTTATAAATCCTTTAAGAAATTTATATGTAAAACACTTGCACTTTCCACTTTGCTAACAGTGCTGGTATCGGAACATATGAAATTTGAAAATCTGTGTTAATTCAGTGAATATCTGTGTTAATTCAGTGCCATATGGCTATGGGCATTCATCCAAGAAAGTGGCATCTCAGCAAATGATAAGAAGAGCTTTCCAGATTTGAAGGTTTAGTGGAGAATCCAGTTGACTGGCTGCTTAAAGACTCAATACTAGAGAGTGTCAGAAGTAAATGAACCTCTCATGGGCCCTGCCTCTCTGTCTTTACTTTGGGAAAGCTCCTTCTGATGACAATAGCAACTCCAGAAGTGATTGAAGGGGTTTTTATGCCTCCCTGTCTCCCTAACGGTCTCTGAGACCTCACCCAAAACAATGACGGGAAGAAACACAGTAAAGGACAACAGCATACTGGCCAGTGTTATGCCATTTTCTGAAATTTCCTCTCATGGGATGCCAGAATGCAAAATAAGCTGAACAGCACTATATAACCCTACTGGGAGAAACGACTGCTAACTGCCAGGAACAATCACAAGAGGAAGAACTTGAAGGAAGAATGAATATTCTACAGTCTAAAATAGCATTTTGTATGAGCTAAAGGTTAGGCAAAATTTTGTCAATTGTTAACATTGACCAATAAAGGAACCCATCAACACCACACTGGAACCAGTCAGTATTTCAATGAAGACCGAGAACAGCGTGACATTACCTTGCTTTTACTTTTTCCCAGTCAAGTTTAAAGAAGCTGCTTAAGAATATTTGAGTGAAAGCGTAAGTTGGTATGCACATATGCACAAGAAAGTTAAAGGATATGGCAAATCAACAAAACTTGCAGTTTTGCTGAATGGTGAATCTGACTAGAAAGCCTAAAAAAAAAAAGATACCAACTATCAAAACTGCACAAGTGCTATTTTTGATAATGCATCACAGTAACCAGAAAACCTATAAACTTCCAGATTCTCTCTTCAGAAACTGCAAATGAGTGGTCTGACTGGATCTGATGGCATTAATCAGCATGTGAAAAATCTCTCCTCTGTGCATCTGAAGGGATAGAACTCTAATTTAGCCATTTCACAAAGAAACAATTCCGTCTGCAAAAGTGGTTTTGGCAAAGATGTGGTATTACTTTACTTTAATTATTACATTTTAGAATTTTGATTCTTGACTCCCTGCTGGAAATGTATGAACATTTTAAAGACTTGTCAGATTTTTCAAAATCCGTGTGCTTGTTTAAACCTCTGTAAGTATTGCTGATTGAGAATCAGTTTGTTCATTACTAACTGCTAAGAGATGTTAGAGATTAAATATGCCTGTGATCTTAGATAAAAGTATTTTGTGCTTTTCACAGTTAACTCACTAAAAGAGTTGCGTCAAATCAAGTCAACACACGACGGGAAAGCTCCAAAGAAAGACCTCAGTGAAAAGTGGTGTTTGTAAGAAAGTACATAACATTTTTGACTTCAAAGTAGTGAATCAGTATGTGGCAGAGCAGTGTTGCTCGAATGCATTGTCACAACACCTAAAACCAAGGTTCTGACCCTTTACCCAAATGAAATACCCTATAGATCTTTTCTAATAACAGCAGGTTATCTGTGATCTCCTGACCTAATTACATACATAGAATTTTTTACCCAAATAAACATAAACTGTAATATATCACAGTATACCCTAAATATATAGAATTTACACATGGCCAAAATTCTTGTTCTTGAACTAAATCTAATTTTCACTGGAAAAAGTGAAATTCTTCTTACTGGTTTTACTGGTAGTGCGACCTGTTGTTCTGAGAAAACTTAGTACATATCCTGGCTTCCTCCTTACAGGAATAGTACAAATAGCAATATTAAAATAGGTAGGGAGTTAATTATTGCATAGCTATTTCATCTATACTGTAGAATTAACTAAAGTAATTGCAATTTTCTCCACTTCCTGTTTTCTTCTCACAATCAAAATTTAAGAAAGTCTTTAAATGGGAATGATGATTCAAAGTATGAAAACATAAACATTAAGAAGAAAGCAGTTAGTGAACTCTTTTGCAATATACATTCTACCGCAGCTTCAGAAATTTACATTTAAAAAAAAAGTGATCCTTTGACATACAGCAAAAACTACTGTAAAAATATTACAGAACAGGAATACAACTGCAAAATTATCTACTTCATATTAGGTGTTAATAAAAATAATTAAAAATAAAGGACAACTCAAAGTATTAAAAGAAAGATAAGACATTTCTATTGGTTTATCAAAAAAAATGCATGCAGATATTCTTATGTGAAAGAGATCTATACAATAGGAATTTTCTTAAAAGAGAAAAACCTCATTACAAATCCCAAATATTATAACAGAATATATTTTTTGTTACAGGGAGCAGGAAGAAACATTACCAGGTCCATAACTATTAGTTAGCATGTTAATAAAATTAACATGAATAATATTTAATATGTTGAATTGCCTGGGCGTTAGGTACCAGAATATCTTTCAAATGTAGCAGTAAATACAGTGATTCTATCAGCCAGTGCTCTTATAGCGGGGGGGGGGGGGGAGGAACCTTACTCTGTTTTACAGTATTTCCCTAAATTGTCTTAGCCTGAATCGCAAGTTGAATTCAACCCAATTTTATTGGCAATTCAGACAAAAAAATATAATAATCACACTCGTGTGGCCCTGTGCTTGGTAGTGGGCAAAGCTTAGGGGAGCATGCAGCGCTGCATGTGAAGCAATCACATATTATCTGGAGGATTCTCGTCTTCCAGGCTGTGTGAGGTACATGTGAAATTCCATTACAGAGTTTGCATCTCCATCATTTATTATCTACAGAGACAGACTGGCATTTCTTGCAATCGGGGAGGAAAATACTGTGCGGATAACAACTCAATTATGTCTTAATATTAAGTTCGAGAGAAAAGTTTGTGCACTGTATAGCTCATCCAAGTATTTTTTCAGAGCCTCCTAGCTCTGAGAAAGCAAGCTGTGAGAAGGTATCGTGGACCAGAATGTAAATAAACAGGAAATACTAATGAAGCTGAAAGATACGTTATATATTTTAAAGTATATTTAGTCATTAAATGTCTTTCCTAGTAGAGAAACAACTTCATTTAAGAGATTTCACTATGACATTGGGAGAACAGAGATTTGATAGAGGGAGTTTCAGAGGAGGATGTCTTCTGCATCTGAGTCACGCAGTTTTCAAGCAGCACGTCCTCCTTTCTTTAATTACTTGTGTCAGAACAGCAGTCACAGAAAATTTATACTTTTACTGGGAAAAATCAGTGCCATCTCACTTAACTGGAGCTGTATGAAGGTTCTAGTTTTAATTTAGTATTTCTTTTAATATTTAAAGGGATGATGTTAGCTTTAATTCAAAATAAGAAAAAAATAAAAGAAAGACAATATTTTATTTACTTTCTGTTGTAAAAATACCCCCAAAACAGTAGCTAGCGTCCTTCCTGAAAACACTTGTAACTCTTACGTTGGAACAAGAGACAGCTTCTAAGTGGGCTAGAAGTGCTGTTCCATCATCCAAATGTGATGAAAAACCAAATTTCTAAGAACTTAGCATTCTGCACTATTGCTTTGTACCCTGCTGCCAGCAGAGCCAGATTTGAGAGAAGATTGTACCCAGGGAGATCCATTGGAAGGGATCCCAGCTGCACTGAACAACTGCAGCCGTTCTGGTGCCACCACTAACACCACAAGCAAAGGCTGAACCAGCTTATTCTGACTTCATGAAAACTGGTGAAACATCACGAAACTGGTCCATGCTCTGCCACATGCCAGAGCAGAGAGGGTAACTTTGCTTTGCTGCTGCAAGTATCCCTCAGGTTCTTTGGCACTATGTACCTCACTATGGGTTCCACACTTTCTGATGTGTGAATAAGTGATAAATGAAATTATTCTTTTTAATAGAGAAAAAACTGGGGCCACTTGTCTCTGCCTGGCATTGGACAGTGTGCTCTGTTAGAGGCGATGTACCATCAAGAGTCTTGAAGGAGTGTGCACTCCTCCCCTCTCCCTAAAATTTGTGGATGAGCAGGCAGACAGCGTCACTCCTCAAAAACAGTGGCTTCAAGTCTTGGTTCATCACAGGGCCAGGACTGGCTACTCCACCAGCTGGAATTCCACCTGTACTGGACTCCTCTTACACCTGCATCCAGGAAAGGGAAGGGCAAGACTATACTGGGGGAAAAGGAGAGCAGACATCCCTGCTTCCATTTCCTACTGAACACTCTCATAGAAATAAGCAGATCTGAGGTCAAAATTTGTAAAGCACTCCAGCAGGAGTAGATGATTTTCAGCAGAAAGAAGAGAAAAAGCGTTTTACACGCTGTGCTAGACTCTTCTAATTCTTGGCTACTGTGTAGCCAAAGCTTGTTTATTAACACATCGTCTGGTTGATTCCACATTTGAGTTACTTGTCATTAGCGAGAGGCTAACTAAGATTAAGGACCAGGGATTTCAGCAGCTGTGATTTGGTGTTTTGTTTTTGTGAGGTCTTTTTTTTCAGATTCTTGTTTTGTTTGGAGTCTTTTTGTTTGTTTTTAGCTGTGGAAATGTTTGAGAAGCTAAATGAAATGTGACATGCTTACTAGAGAAACTTTGATTTAGCCAGCAAGGAAGTGTGGCAAGGACTGTATCTGCTGTATCATCGTGTGCTTTCTGTTTGGCTTAGGCAATAAGCAAACCAAAAAAATAAAACGTATTTACGATAACTGAAAGGAAAACTATGAATAGAGAAATTACCATACCAGTGGAAATGATCTGCTCTCACATTGTGAGACCAGCTGTTCTAGCCTTCATCATTTGTACATTTGCTGTATGAAGGGTGAATATACCCCATTATTGGAGCTGTGCACAACCTAGCCTGACCTAAATGCCAAGAAATAAGCAAGTGAGAGTGAAGCATCAGTGGCAAATTGGAATCTAAGGCCTTTTGTGCTTGTTAAATGGTGGAATGATTATAATTGGAAAAAGTGATGTGCATTAGTTCTGAGTGAATGTACAAGAAATGACAAGCGTGTAACTTAATGATTACTTCACAACACCCAGGACTGCCTTCTAGTCTTGCGCTGAGAGGCTCAGCCCTACAGCAGAGAAAACTGCATGTCTTCTCCTGCTATTCATGGGCATCCTCCACAGGTCACATGGAAATAACCCCGAAGTGATAAGTCTTGGTTTAGGAAGTCTGCTGCTTAAGCTTGTATAAGTCATTGTGACAGACCCGTTTTTTTCTCTCTCCACAAACCTTTGTCTGTATTAGTAGCAACTGGGCAGAGTCCAGCTTGAAATGAAAACATACACTCATTGTTTATTCTCACAGGTAGTAAGTATATTAGCAGAACTTCTGCCAATCGACGTCTGTAAGACTTATTCGATTATACGCCGTTTCTGATATGATTATTCTTCATGTTTCCATTGTGTATGTCACCAGGACGGTACCAAAAAAAACCAAGAGAAAGTTTATCTAAACATACTAATGAATTATTCCAAGTGAATATGAAAATTAATACTTAATAACTATAGATTAATTAAACCCTTTTTTACAGCTGGCAGAAATTATTTCCCAGGATATTAGAAATTCCGTGCAATTAATTCTTCTTCATGTTAAAATGACTCCTGCCGACGAAAAGTGTTGCCAAGCATTTCCTGGATGATAGGCATGTGCTTTATGGCAGGCTCATATAAAGATTCAGGGTTAAATGCTCAATGAAAATGTATAGTACATAAATCTACACGCAAAAGTGGCAGGCAAAGTGTCAAGAAGCAATCATCTCCAAAGTCAGTTTACCCTCACAACAGGGACCTTGTCACGGTCAGAGTTAAACAGGCTCTGGATAGGACTGAACCTCTGCCTGCATAAAACAGTCAGAACTCGGGAGTTTACCAGGAAATTGGAACTATCACAATTAAGCAATATAATTATACACTCTGATTCTAGTTCCTTTTCACAGGGAAGCACCTGAAGCTCTTGAAAAGCAACGTACCAAGAAACATTCCACAGAAACTTTTTACTGATGTTTATATGTTATTTTAAATATGCTGTCTTTTAAACTGGAAAAAAACACCATCTTCCAAGTAATTAAGACTTGTTTTCAATTAAATAGAAAGTTGCAATCCCTTTCTACATCACTAGGGGGGGACCATTGGAAATTGATGCAAACGCTTAGCCTAGGAAGTATTTCTTTGGCATGCTGTGATGACAGAGGCCTCAGCATTAAATAAAAAATATAAAAGGTGATCTTTAAAACAATTAAATGACTAATATAAGTTCCTCACTCTCATTTAATACAAATATTGAAGCTCTCATAAGTCAAGAGGTAGCCAAATACTGTAGACATTTTACAAATGTCCAAAATTAAGCCAGAGACTGAGTGATTGATACAAGATTGATACAAGTCCCCGGAAGCCTCAAGTCCCAAACAGGGACTTATGACAACTCTTAAGGTTTTGCCAACTCTCACAACAGAAGAAATCACAGTCCTACTTTTATGCAAAATCTGTCTTGTTTCTATGGTGCAACGTCTAAGGAATCTGTCCAAGTTCAAAAGTCAAGAGTAACTAGTGCCTTCATACTTCTTACTTCAGATACGTCGACCTTCCAGGACAGCCTGGAAGTTCCTGGTTTTGCCCTGTGCCTTCCCATGCAATGTTTGGAAAGATAGAACGTCAGGGAAAGAACCCTTCTCCCTCCTTCTCTTTCATTAGTAATGTTCATTTGAATATGATTTACTATGGAAAAGGATGTTAATAAGAAATGCTTTTTTACATTTATTAGTGGAGAGATGGCCTGACAGTTGAGAAGGAGAATGTATTATAAAGACGATGGTGCAGGTAATATCCTGTATATTGAGTCTAATCACCCATTTAAAGTTAAAACAGGAGTTGTTAAGAATATAGTGAATCACACTCTAATGATTAGTGATGAGAATCACCTAGATAATGAAATTGGTATTGAGAAACAGATTTTTCGGCAGGATGATTATCCTGCAAGATTGATTAAAAGGATAATTGTAGAACAATGTAACCTTTTCCGTAATTATAGCGCTGAACTTGTTTAAAGCCATTTGTCATAACAGTGTGGCTCTGCCATATCACAAAAAGACTGACCACTGATTAACACGATATTTATTACCTTCCAGGAAAGTGAGGTATAGCCACACCTGTACAAGGTGGTTTTAATATCTCTGCATCAAAAGTTAAGGATAAAGTAAAACCCCTGCAAGTAGTCAGAGCTATAAAATTCCATGTGGCTGCACATTTTCTGATTGCTGAATCTCGAGGATGAGTTTTCCATCTTTTTTACTGTGAGATCCCATGAGACTAACACTATAGCACTCTTTCACTTGTACTGGCATGTTTACGAGACCAGACTGCTTTTCAACAGTTGGCATAGCAAAAGAAAACATCAGACAGCTTTAAAATTGTACTCAAAGAGCTTCCCAAAAGCAAAAGATCTGCAGCTGGAAATGCTAAAAGTTGCAGCATTTGAGATATAGCTGCAGGAAAATAACTGAACAATTTTTTGAGTCTGTTTGGGTTTTTTTGAAGTCGGTTTTTGGTTTTTGTTTGGGTTTTTTTTTTTAAATCTTTCAATGAGAAGGTTTAATTAGCTTCAGTGAGAAATTCCCTAAGATTTTAAACAACTTTCTGGAATTATTCACAACAGCATGAAATCTTTCAACATCTTAACTAAACGTTCAAATAGTAAAGTGTTAACAAGGAGGAATCTTTTCGTAGTATGACGAGGTAGGGCAGCAGGCTTCCCAAAGGAAAAAAACAAGTATGGTGATGCTGATGCCAGTGTGGGCTACAGCATTCAAGGCACAGAAACAAAATACCTAGTATTCACAAGTCAACTTTATATGTTTTCTCCATAGACTGGATTTTTTTCAGACACTGCTGGAAGTTTACAGATAAGTTTCTCCCTTAGCTTTGAACGTATGAGGCAGAAGCCACAGCTTCACACAAAACAACTCTCACGGGATGTGTATGAGAATTACTCTCAGACAGATTAAAGGGCTGTGAGTTAAAATGCAACCACAGAGTCACAGGGAAGGCCCTCCAGCTAATTATCTAGTCCAATTTCCTGTCTCAAGCAGACACACCAGCAACGCCAGAACAAGCCAAGTTTCTAAAACCTCCACAAATGGAAATCCCCCAGCCTCTGTGGGTAACCAGCACCAGCACTTTGATAGCCTCCTAGCGAAAACACTTCAACTAAGCGTCCCTTCTTTAACCGTCTGGCATTACAGAGAAGAGTTTGGCTCTGCTCTCTTCTCTCTCCCTAGTTGTAGGATGGCTGCTGCTTCCCATTTCAGTTCCCTCTTTGCCAGCTTAAACAAGTCCAAGCCCCCTCAACCTCCCATCCTAGTTCAAGCACAACAGGCCCTTTGCTTCTCATGGGTCCTCTTCTGGATCATCTCTACTTTCTCAATATCCTTCCTGCACAAGGGCAGCCCAAAACTGGATACAGTATTACGGATGATGCCCAACCTGTGCCAGGTAGAGAGGATTAACAATCTCCATCGGCTAGTCATGCTTCTCCTAATGTAGTCAGGGGAGCAGCTTATGTTATTTACAATGAGAACACACTGTTGGTATCCATCACATTCCCAGGGTTGTTATGCATTCAGTTGATTGCCTGTCTGCACTGCCACATGGAGTTACTTCTCTTCAAGTGCAGAACCATTAAAGGTTTTGAGGTTTCTGTCAGCCCAGTCTCCCAGTGCCTCGGTTTAACTCAGCTGAAGCTCTACTGGGCAGGATATCAACCCGTATCCCTCACTTAATGTCCTCTGCAAATTTGCTGGGGCTGAGTTTTACATCATCTGGGTCACTAATGAAGACATTGAACTCTACCAGCCCCGGTATCAACCCTCAAGGTCATACAGAGGTTTCATCTTGTTATTTTTTCTTAAATTTGTAATTTGAGATAAGCTGAAGACTCTGCGGTATCATAAAGCATATTTTAACAATAAAACGTGTGAAGAATCTATACATTGATAAGGTGTGGAGTAAGAGGGGAAGGGAGAAATCGCTTGTTAACTCTGTATTTTGGTCAGGCAGCCCTAACTATCAGAGAAGCAGTGGTTTTCATTTCTGAATGATGTTGTCCTCTCTGAGAGGCTCAGATAGAATAAATACAATGCTTCGCAATAAGACCGATAATACATTATTATTATTGAGCTACCATATTTAATTTTTAGGTACCACTCTACTAACATATTTCAGTTCACATGTGAGTAGATTTGATGGCAAGGAACGTATTCAGGCTGGGAAGTTCTTTATTCTCCTCATGTTCTTGTAGCCTGTGGAATAATAAATATGGGAATTCACCATCTGGTGAGCATATGTAGGATTTGACTCAGCCCAGGGATAGGACGATAAGTGGCCTACTTCAGGTGAGCAACTGTAGCACCTCTCATCTGCCCGAGGTAATGACCGATTCCTTCCCTCCTCAGGTGGCAGCCAACAGTCCATTAGGGGGCCAGCAAGAGGCTTTATTTATTTTAACTCAACTAGAGCTCTTGCATTCATTTGCAGAAGCCAGCAGCAGCAATTCCAGACACTAATGAGTAATGACATGGCAGGAGGAAATATGTGGCACACAGGCAGTGTGTGGCTACGCACCATTTGATTATGTGCTGAGCGAAGAAGTAGGGAAGAGCCTGACGGCGGGAGCTTCTGTGAGACCTCCCACTGGAGATGTGCAATGGATGCTGCTGGAGCAGGAGCAGCCCCTTGCCACTGGGTAAATCTATCAAAGGCACTTGTGTTACAGAAGGGTAAAAGATGACATAGGTCAGCAGGAAACAAAAAGAAAAATAAAAAGGCATATTGTCTCACGCTTAATTATGGCTAAACCACATCACTAATACAACCCATTAATTTTCTCCCTCACATTTAGACACAGAATGCAAATGAATTAAACAGGCAAAAAAATTAATTTTCCAGTCATTTTTTCCAACACAATCCACTCCAGGTGTGTGCCTTTGCTGACTTGACATCAGGAGTGTCCGGCATCGTATGGCAGGAGGCAAAGGGACAACCTACTCCACTGTTCACAAAGAGAAAGATTTCTTAAAGGGCTGGCTGCTGAAAGAGAGGACTCTGGTACTACGTAGTGGAGGCCAAATTAAAACCCGGGGCAAAGTAGCCTTTTTGCTTATATTACTTCATGTGATTCATATTTATAGTGATTCCCTCCTGCTGAAAAGGCCTGGCTGCCTGTTGTTTCTGCTCAGTCATCCCCATCAGTTTTACAGATGGATTTTAGCAGAGTGGGAGAATTAGAGCAAGAACATGATTGTTATTGTTTCGCAGCTGATGAGGAACGACAGTAGAAAAGTAGTTAAGAAATCTTATTTTGTTGTCATCTTTGCTGTGTGAAATTTTACACACCTACCTCAGACAGCGGGCAAATCCTTGCCTTAAGGTTTTCATTATGTTTCTTAAGGGACAAGAGAAATTACTTGGTTTTCACTCATTCAGGGTATCTGCTTCAAAGGTTAAAATACAACAGAGCTTCTCTGAATTTTCTCTGTGTAGACACCGATAGTTCTGCAAAGGCTACAGCACGAAGACAGAGATGCATAAAACTGACATTTCTTTTTTAAAACGTGTGTGTGCCAATGGAGATCCATTTCTCCTGAAGCAGATGTGTGAAAAATATTGCATGCCTTTTGTAGAACAAAAGCAGGAATTAATTTCAAAGCTCTGACAGATCTAAAAGAACCCTAATATTACAATTTGTTGAGGAAAATCATCCAACAGCAGATTCAGACAATGTGAAAAAATACACAGCACATATTTGGGCTGAAGATCTTATACTGCTTTACAACTTTGGTTCTATTGTCACTTATAATAAAATCAGGGGGAAAGACCTTGAGAGATAAGCTGCTTATTTATTTGTTCCTGAAGCTTTGATAGCACGTAGGTTGCTGTGTGATCTTTATAAACTCCGAGGTGCTAAGCACAGCTTGTTTCTGAAAGTCAATGCCAGCAAGAGACAGACTTTTTGTAATAACACCCGGTGAGCTGTGGCACTTGTATACTCATATATTTGTCTGTGCCAAATCCTTACCTAGCCTACATTAACAGAGCTCTTTTGACTTCATGCTGGGGATCTGGCCCAGTATCCATTTCTTGAATACGTATATCCAACATACTTGAGAGGGTATGCCTCATCTTCCCACTAACCAAACAATTCCAAATACCTTTAAAACTGAAATAAAAATAGTAATCTCTTCCTTTTCCCAAATCTTACAGGATAGAGGCTGATCAGATGAGAAAATACAAGATTTGTCTGCTTTTTTCTTTTTTTTTTTTTTTGGGGGGGGGGATCTAAAGGAACAGGTAGATGGTCTTAGAGGAAATTATTGCAAAAAAGAGTCTAAGAAATGAATTTGTCAATTGCCCTAATTCCACATGCAAACTGACCTCACATAACCCACACTCTCAAAAAGGAAACACTACTTTAAAATAAATCCTGCAATAACCCTCATCAGCAACATACACAAAATGAGGTAGAGGACTTATTGGAAAAAAGGGATTTGGAGTAAACTTTTCCTTGCGTTATCCTACATCGTTGTTGATTTGTAGTGTGTGTTCATAGATGGTTCAGATGCAGTATCTGAAAGCAATCCAACACCTGAGACAGTTTTCCCTGCCCCAGGACAGGTCCCATGGCCCGAGGGAGCTCTCCCTTGTCCCCTTGGCTTTGCCCTCCTAGGGGATTATGACACAATTCTAGAAGAATTTCACTTTTGCAGAAAGATGTTATTTTATAGGAAGGGGTGATGCCAAACTGCTGCAACTAGCCTGTAGAGAGCTGGAAATATCAGGAAAAGGCACTAATATATGCATGTATGACTTTTACAATTCAGCGGTATGACGAGCTGTGATGATTGGGAAGGTTGGGAATACCACAGCCTAACATATGCTTTTTCCCTTTCATTTTTAAATTGCCCTGTTTTCCCACTTCTCTCCCCACTTTTTCTTTTCTTCCACTCTGTGCGTCACATTCCGAACCACATCACAGTCCGAATACATGATACTCATGGTTGAAGCCCCACCCAAGCAATAGATAAACTAGAGGGTAACACACTATTTCTGTACCAAAGGCAGTTTGACACACTGCACCATGCAGGCTGTTAATCTTTTCTTTTCTGTCCTATGAGCAAAATAGTGATTTAGTTGTATAGCGGAGATGCAGTTATCCAGAAGGAAAGCACTTATAATGATGACATCAAGCACTGGCATAAATGCACATCAACCACTGTTTCTGCTTTAAAATGAATTTTTTGGACTCAGTTGGCAGGGTAATATTTTCTCTTTTTTCTTTTCTTTGCGAGTCTGTGATAGATTTCACAACAACAAAGCAATTCTGTAGCACTTTTATAGCCAATGAATTGAGGAAAATGAGGGGTCCTGTCCATTAGTTCATTTTAAGTCCAGAGTACTGACAGAATGGCAAGTATGGAAAAAAAGGTATGAAAAAACCCACACTCCATAATACAGAAAACTTTCTGTAACAGTCCATAATAAAGAAAACTAGCTGTCCACACAGTAGAATTTCCTACTGAAGAACACCCATAGTACATTTTCATCCACTACGCCACCTCTCATATACGCTGAAGGAGATATGAAATGCGTAAAACTGACTTCTAGGGAAAAGTCCTCCAAAAAACAACCTGTAAATTCTACATTTTTGCTCCCACTGTCTTTCCTTTTATTTTAAACTTGGGTGGTCTGTTGTACATATAAATAAATATTCCTTTCTTAGCAGTGGCAATGAGTTCCTCTTGTTTTGTTTTTTTTAACAAACATTTCCTCCTATTTTAAATTTTCCATTTTTCATTTAAATTGACTATTCCCATCTTATTAAGACAGAAGATGTTCCCAGAAAAGTATACAACACAAAGGGCGATCTAAAGAGACATGTACTTAAAAGAGTAGTTTTATTGTACATACATTTTCCATGTCTTATTTCTCTTCTGTGCTCAGACAACAGTTAATGTTTTACTCTCTTTCCCTATGTAAGTATGTTTCAACTAAACTTTAAATTGTGTACTTCTAGAGACCCTTTATTCTTTTCATTATTGATACCAAGACCCAAGTGACCCGAATGAAACATAGCCATACAAACGAGACAGATATTGTTACATTTTTAGCATGGATTTCATTTTAGCATGGATTTGGTGTTACTCCACATTCTATTCCATGTGCTTCCTAAAAAGACAGAGGGGCTGAGCAGTCCTCTCTGATCGTATGCTAATTCCTGCCTTGATACCATTAACTAGAATATGTATGAATAGTTCTTTTATTCGTCCTCTTTAGAGAGAGTATTTGTTTTGTTTATGAGCAATATAGTCCATCTGATACTTCCATGTGTATTATTCTGATTTTTCTTTTTCTCTCTATTGAAATTCTCCACAACCACGTTTCTGGAAGTGACTGACCGACAGAATTTTGTATCATGCAACAAAATTTGACTATTAATTACTCTACGTGCCTTTGTTTTACTTATTCCATCTGCTTATTTTTCCAGCTCATTAAAAAGTATTATTAAATTTAATAGAGAGATTTGAGGCACCTCTTACCCATTTTCCTAGCATGAAAACCTGCTAGCTAATTGTTGATTTATGACAATGCTTTGTCTTTCTACACATATCTTAGTTTCTTCTTCAACAAACTAACTTTAATGAACAGCTCTTGAGAGTTTCTGAGTCATTTCTGTAAGGTCCAATTTCATGACTGTGAAATCCCCTAGCCCGAGATTTGAATTTTCAAACGCTAGATAATTGAACGGCACCGTCCACAAGCCTACATTTTATTTAGGCCTAAATCAGCACCTGACAGTGACTTCAGGAAAAGAGCCCACAGATTCCCCGTTGATGTATCACTATTTGCCTCAACATGTTTGGAGCCCTCAGCAGTGGCGATTCCCTCACTACAAACTGTCATGCAATTAAAAGAAAATACAAAAATCACCAAAAGGAAAATGCTAATATTTCAAAATCTAATGCCAGAGAAAGTATGGTTACCCAGTCTGTGCATGTTTTTTACAAACTGTTATTTAGAAATAATTATATTAAAAAGATTGTTTGAGTCTTTTCTTTTTGCGTTAAACTCAGCATGACCATGTGTGAAATGATCCATCAGATTTCATCAAAGTTAAGAATCCCATATGGCTTGTATTGCCACAGTTTAAAACTTCCTATGATTCGAAATATGTCCACACTGTTCCTAAAGAAATACTTGAGCTAGACTACAACTTGCTTGTTCGGTGTAGACATCACAAAACCTACCTGCGAAGCTGGATGAAGGTGTAGGCTTCGTATTACCTGGGAAGCTCTGCGTTGCCACATCTGACAGCAGGTCCTATGCTAGTTCATTTGAAACTGAGCCCAGGCTGGGTCAATATATCTGACCTACTTCTTTGATGGTAACACCAGCCTACCTTTTGTGAGCCTTAAGTGTAAATAATTGTTACTGTACTAAAATAGCCCAAAATTTTGAGTTATAGCCTTTGTACAGATAAACACACTTTACAAACAAGTAAAACAAGTATTTCTAAATATTCAACACATTTCTTTTTTTGTACCCAAATTGAGTTCTTTTTTTCTTTTTTTTCAGTTCTGTTTAATGACTATCCTTTTCAAAGGAAACCTTCTTTTAAAACCTCAGATGAGTTTCAGTGTTTTCAACTTAATATCTATATCTTGAAACCTCCATATCTGAAGACCTATAGATGAGCTGCACTCGAAACCTGATTTTTTTCTTTTTTTAATTTCTCTTCTGTGTCACAATATGACTTATGTGAGAAAACATCCCCTTTTAGGAAATGCTCCTGACTGTGTTTTATTTCCTACCTAGTTTTGTCAAAAAGCGTAATGTTCTACAATACACTATGAGTACATACATATTTCTACAATACAGCATGTATGCATCCCAGCCATTTGAGATCCAAGTCTTTCAAAGGTGGCAAAGATCCACAGTAAAGGACATGAAAAAAAACTCCAGTAAATAATTCAGGTGTTACAACTTAAAATGTTGCAAGACTGTCAATGCTTTAGTGAGAAAAACTTTCAGATAAACTCACTTTTACACTTCTCCTTCAAGAAGTCTTAATCATATTTCCAACAACACAAAAGTGATAGCAGCATTTCTTCCTTAAACACATTACTTACATTCTGTAAGTAACTTAGAATCAAATTAGTAGTAATTGAAATGATTGAATATCGCATCCGCTAAAATGGCTGTGCTTAATACAGCTTTTATCAGACTGACAATGCATGTTTGCTCATTTGTGCTCTTTCAAGGAACATTTATTGCACAAAATCATATATTAGAACAAAAGAATATCCTCTTCACTTCCTGGAGTGCTGTCCCAAATTACAAAATGACATCAGTGAGAATTCAAATGCTTTCTTGGGACCAGTTTTGCAGATTATCCCTTGTGTTTCAGAAAATGGCAACTACAATTGGCATGCGATGTTAAAAAAAGAATATATGAAAGATGCTGACATACCTGTTCTGATGCGAATTGTGCATTTCTTCAGCAGGCTTCAGTGAAACGTGATATGGACAAGTTACTCTAAGATGAAAAGGCCTTGAAATAAATAATGCATGGAAATTTCACATTTTAGAGTAATGGAAAATGCAAAAGTATTTGCATTTTATTTTATAGAACAGGAGTATTAATAACATTTTGTTTCAGTACATAAAATGATAATAAACTATTTTCTGTTGTCTTTTCTACCACTGGTATTTATGTCTTCATCAAAATTTAGAGGAATAAGACCAGATATTAGGTGGCCATTCTCCAGACAGAACAATGAATATGACACAATTAATTAATAATTCATTAGATTGTGATATGATTAAAGGTGAACTAGAATAACAACAATCTTTAAGACTGCCCGTTGTAAATCAACGGATTTCCAGGGGAAAAAAGATATTAAAAACCTCCAACAGTAATTACGAGAAATATGTTTTCAACCGTTGTAAAATAGAAAAACAGGGTGCCAAAGAAAACACAAATATCAAATGACAAGATTGCCATTAACTTCAGTTTAAGTTGCATTTAAAAGACCTTTCAAGTATCATTTATTTACAAAAATCTCTCTTACATTAGTACACAAATTTAGGAGACTCGAGTCCTATTTCCCACAGACTACCTGAAAAACACAAGAAAATGCCTAACACCTCTTGTGCCTCCATTTCTAGTTTCTTATCTGAAAATGAGGATGATACCTAAGTGCTACCTTTACAAAGGTGTTAGGAGGGTTAGATAAGTACCATCTATAAAGCCCTTTGAGATCCTGAGATGAAAAGCTTTGTAAAATGCAGGAAAAGCTCTATATAAGTGCAATATTATTACTGTAGTTCTTACTATGTTTATTTGTTTACTCTCCTCTAGAGAACATAATAATTCTGAAGAGATTTACATTTGAACTTTGTAAGAATTCTGTTATCTGTCTTTAGAATTGCTCTTAAGGGCTCTGTAGAGGAAAGGCAAATGCTTACACAAAAGCACACTCAAATCTTTCCGAGGATCCCATCCTGCAAGATATTCAGTGTCTCTTGAGGAGCACAGAGCACTCTCAGCTGACTGCACTCATCACGTTGCAAAATTGGGACTTGGATTTCTGGTGCCAGCATTGCTATGAACAAGAATCCCGGCACAGAAATAAGCATAATTCTACTTTTCTTTTTCAGTTGCTTGTGAGCCTCTCATGGATCAGGTGAGCAGATATAGTTATCGAGTCCACTGCCTCAGTGCACAGCAGAATACTGATGTACTCCACAAAGTACAAAGAGCAGGTCTTTTTCTTTTTACTGTCATTGATGCTGCAAACCAGCATGGAGAAAAAAGTGTCCATGTGTCACTGGAGGTATTTTTTTCATTGCTGGACATTGCGGACAGATTGAACATCCAACTGCCTTATCATAATGTCCTTTTTCCTTTTGATTTCTGAAAAAAAAACCTTAAGGACATTCAAACAGTTCTATGTGGCCTTTTAATGCTATTCCTATCCTGAAGAATGAGAGCATGGAAAGTGGGACATGGATAAGAAGGAAGAATGGATAAGTAGGAAAGGAAGCTGGCATCAACTTAAACATAAGATTAAGAGAGTCAAAACTTTTCTAAAAGCACATGCTATTTTAGAGCCTAGTCTAGTAGCCTTTGACCACATATTTCCTGAGGCAGCAATGGAAACAAAAGGACTTCCAAAAAAAAACCTAACTGGAGCAGTTATAGGGAAGGAAGAAAAATGTTATTTTTGTTCTTTAGAGGGAATCTCCAAATACTTTGCATGCTGTAAAAATCATCGCTCCGAGTTTTACTTAAAGAGAAAATTGCTCATTTCTAAGGTTCAGTAAACCAACATAATTGACGGGCTTTATTTTCTCCTCCATTTCCATGGGCAATTAGGCTGTTTTGAAACAAGTGAATCATACGTATAACAGACTTCCAATTGTACAGAAAAAACTGTAGATAGTCTTCTGAGTTTTCACTTCAAAAATACATTTGGGAAGAATGCTAGAGATCTTGGAAAAGGAGTGGCATCAGAAGATAAGCTCCAGACTAAGAGCAGCATCTAGGACACAGTGAATGTCTGTCAACTGGAGGATCAGGGAAGATAGGCAAAATGTGTGTCTCTATGAGCAGCATGCTTCGGTTTGGGGTTTTTTTTTGGTTTGCTCCTTTATTCACGTTGTCAAGAGGGTATCTCTATATCTTAGGGCAGCCCAAGAAAATGGATAAAAGTTTCTTGCCACACTTAAGCTGAGTTTTAGGCCGTGAGGGCATTCACCAATAAAGAAAATTCTTTTTAGGGCAGTCTTGGCTCAACAATGCTCTAGTTTGAGTCCTATATGTTATTATGCTTTGCTTAAGGTCTGGTGGATCAAGGATGTATGAGAAGTGGAGTAAATGAAGCTTGCAACGAGCAGTAAACTAAAAAATGGTCATAATTCAAGATTATTACTTTTAGGAAATGGCTATTAAAAGTTGGGTTTTTAAAAATAACTTGTGACTTCATTACATTTAATGCTTGCTTTAAGTTCAGCAACTTGCTATAGTTCTCCTTAGCTTCTTTCAGACTTCTTTTTGGTAAGCAGTTGCTTCCTAAAATCCACTACTTTGCTGCAAGTTATTCTTTTTTTCCACATCTCTGTTGCTCATTTTTTCCACATATATTCTCATTTCACTGTGAGAAAGAATAATAAAAATTGAAAGGAAACAAAAGAAAAAAACCAACCCTTATGCTGGTTTTCTTTATTTCTTTAGGATATAGATGATAGTGGATAAGAAATATGGAAAGTGAAGTCATTCCAGACAGTCAAAAAACACTACTCAGTCAGTAAATCAGGAAGATATACAGCCAGGTGAATGGTATCTCCTGTGTACAAACATGAAACCTCTGCAATGAGAACTGGCAATATTGTTAAGTAGGTCCTTAAAATCAGAAGCATCCATATTTATAGTTTATATGTGGTTAAAATGTCTGATTTAAGAAAAATATATAGTTGACAATAACAGAGTAATTACAGTCACTGCTTCAATCTGGCTGTATAAATCATCGTGATTCAACCTACAGTAGTAATAAAAATAAATGATATTGGTTTTGGTTCATTACTGCTGATCTAATAAAATATAATGAATTAAAAAAATTCCTGAGTGAAATAGTCATAAAAATAACAATTTACTAATGGCTTCTTAACAACTTATGAGACTTCAATACAAAAGAATTGTATTTTTAATAAAAATAACCTTTTGGTAAGAAATTATTTTAATTTTATTCCAGTCCTCATAATAATTTTGTCCAACATATGTTTTCCCTCAGAGACTCTCTTCTCCATAACACAGATTTCAATGATTTAGTAAATGAGACAGGAGGGGGACTTTATTGACATAAAGAATTAACTAACAAGATTAATTCTGAGAAAAAGTTATTGGATCAGGTGCAATGATACTACTCAGGTCAGAAAGTAGAGAAAACAGTGGAATGTCCATATAAAATATTCCAAAGCAGATTTTTTCTCTACGTGTCCCTGTAGGAGCAGACTTTGAACAGTAGGTTGCCTGCCCACCACTACTACCTTTTCAGGTCCTATCAGGAGAAAACCAAATTTATTATTTTCTCCACCAAACACACATGGCAACTGCAGGAAATCAGCGTATACCTCTTTTGAACAAGTATCCCTCATTAACTAGACCCATTAACCCTTCACTGTGACAGAAAATTTGCACCTTCGGGTGCTATAATACCACCTTTAGGCGAGATTACTCGTTCGAATCTTTTCTTTAAATCCTGCATCAAACCAAACTGCCTGAATACGTCTGTTTGATGAACAGCACAGGGGCCATATCAGCCTACAAGAAGTAAGATCTATACCCAGATACAGTCAACCGGAGCTTGGTACCAACTTCAGCAAAGCTAAGACGTTTTGCTAAGAATCATGCCCTCCGCTCCTGGTGCTGGCAGGAGTAGGCCAGATTATCAATCCATTAAAAATGACATTTGAAGTTAAACCCTAGAGGTTTTCCCACTCAATACAGTCTCAGGAGCTAGTAACAGAGTGCTCAAATGTTTCGGTTCCATTGGAAAGTAGTATGCAAATTGCCTTTCTGATGTTTCTTTATAAATCACATCACTGTTACAAGAAACAGCTTTTATTTAATCTACATGTCAAGACTCTACTTAAGTATTGCAGAAGCACATAATCACACTTTGAATGTAGCTGGAAGCTTGCTACAGTAAAGTCTGTAGAATTTGGCTCCAAAGTGTAAGTATTCATTTCCAGAATTCAGTCGCAAAGCCAGAAATCACAAGTGCTAATCCAGGCTCCCAATGGGAGAGGATATTATGAGCTACTCTGACACTTAGTAATCATTGCTAACTAGTAAAGTACACTTAGTAAACATTACTAACATTATTAATTAAAACATTCAAATTAGTTGACAAATTTTTGGTTAAAGGAAAAAAATAGCCTGATGTTATGGAGAGATGCCAAAGTTTTGTGGGTCTGTAGAAGACAAAACCACTAAAGCACAAGAGAATTTAGAATTAGATGGAGACTTAAATTTTTGTAGAGCAAATGAATCGTTCGTTTCCTGCAAGGAAAGATTTAGAGAACCTCCGGATTAAGCTAAAGCAGAGGATCAGCCTGAGCTCTGTAACCACAGATTTCTACATGTCTGGAACAAGTTATTTCCCAGTCCCTCACTGACACCTAGTCAAGGATGAGGGAAAGATCAACAAACAGGAGAAAGGGGAATAAAAGCAAGTGTTTAGGAGACCAGTGAGAAATCTAAGTCAGCGTAACAGGCCAACCTGTGCAGAGCTCAGCAAAATCTCTTTCACTGCCAGACGATGTGCATGCAGGACTGGGCAACAAACTCCTGATACTCATTAGTACCAGAAGAAGTTTCATTATATCTGCCATGGTAAATGGTTATCACGTTTTAATTTCTGAAAGGACAAAGGCGGCATAAAAACTCTGAATATGCTGCATGAGGGGGATACAAACATTCCACAATTTACAGGAAGATTCAAATTTAAAATGACAGATACCAAATTCAGATGGCCAGTGCAATAACTGCTGTATATCACACATACTGTGTATGATAAAATCAGGGGATTGCAGTTATCAAACAACAGAACAAAAGGGCAGACAAATTCCTGGAAAGAATAGGTTTTGACTATATGGCGGAGCAGTTACTGTATGCAAGCTCTAAATACCTTGGTAGTCCTGGGTAAGGATTTTAGAGGGAAGAGGGAAATTTTCAGGGAATGAGTAACTCATTCAGTAGCATATGTCCCATCTGCATTTTTCTTCAGAAAAGAATAGTAAGATATCAAAATTTATCAAGGGAGTGCACATTAGATTGTGAAGGTACATTTTCTCAAACACCTCACACTGTTCTTATGCAAACACGGACAGGGCAGAGAGTGCAAGAATAATTTTTTTATTTAAGAATCTGAATTTGCTCACATTCAGAAATGCTCAGGTATCTTAGCAGTAAACTACAAAATCTACAAACCCACAGCTTATTCTGAGTATATGAACCTTTACTTTGCTGTTTAATAGAGATAATAGAAGTGTTGGAAGCAACAGGATCAAGGGAATTAGAGGAAATGCTCATTAAAACAAATTTAAAAGGTCTAATGATTAAAATATTGATTAATTAGCCAAACATTGATTAACAGTCACACTTTATCAACTACAAAGGTTCTAATTACTGCACCATTATTCCATAGATTGACCTGTTCTCTCTTGTCACTTACGATGAAGAACAATTTTTATTAAGTGGGTTTTGGATTTTTGACCTGTAAAATTTTAATAGGGAGTGCAAAGAGGGTGTCGTGTGTGGTTTGGCATTTCAGTCACTGAGGGACTCATAGCTACTGTCTCTACTTAACCAAAGGCACAGAAGTGCAACAGGGATGTGAATACTCAGGGATTAAAACCCCCCAAACACAACTTCCCAATCATGGGAGAGAGATGTATTTGAAACTGCTCTAAGTCTGATTCAGGATAAACTGGATGATGCTAAACTGTACTGATGCATAGCAACAAAATGTTTAAATGAGGCACCAGGATATTCACCAGCCAAATCCTGTTTGCTAACATACGAAATAATTTAATGGGGAAGTATAAAACAAGAATCTCTTCTTAATTTTTTGTACCTACTCCAAAGTAACCCAGCCTACCCTGGAGATGTAGCCATTTCACGATAAAAAGAAAAAAAAAAAAAAAAAGACCAGCAGCAGTCAAGACCAGATAGTAGTTATAGTAGTTCATCTACCAAAATATTTCCCGCTACAGCAACCTAGGTCTCAGAAAACTGCCTCACACTTGAAAAATATTCTCCAGAAAATTTATGGATGTCTCACATAAGACTATCTTGCTGATTTCAATAACTGTCCATTTAAATCTGTTGATGTAGCGTTTAAACCTTGCTTCACAAAAGAAAGAGGCTAATACACACACGGGGTTACACTCTCAATATAACTGTCTAAAAGTGATGGTCTGGATTTACTCCTGATGAGATCAGCTCTAAGGCCAGAAAGCAGATTTATAGTGTGAACATAAATGAGCATGGAGGAGGGGGACCTTTTTGATCATACATATGCTTGTCAGGCAAAATGTGCTCAAGACCTCATTGCCAAATATGCAACAGCAAGTCAGTCCCTTGCAGCCAGCGGAAAATGACATCAGGAGGACAACTCTGAACAGACGCACCAGGCTGACGGTTTTGATAGCCAAACCCTGGTAAAGGGCCAGGAAAAAAATGGCACTCAGGTACTAACACGGGGGCTGGGCTGTATTTCCTTCAGACTAAACTTATGGGTCTCACAGAGGGGCAACAGTTTAGAAATAGCTGTATCGTTCTTCAGCAGCTTAAAGGAAAAAGAAGAGGTAGTGCCATGCCAAGGTCTGAAATATCCTACTACCTCAGCTTCTGTGTATTGAGGAAATAACTGCTTCACGCAGACAGTGGTACTCAACAGCAACTGAAGGAATTAACACTGTAGTAAACAGGTAGATGTCCTTGGCCTTTCCACTCCATCCTTCTGTTACGCTGTCTGTTTTAACCAAAACAATTCCTTTACTTCTACCCTCCACATCAGCAAAATAAAAACTATTTCATTTCCATTATACACCATATGGCCTCCTGATCTGCCTTCTTGATTTTTTACACCAGAAAAGCTGTTACATTTATAATACAATTATAACTTAAATCCACAAAGACAGTTTACAGCGTAATCAGACAAGCCTGCCGGTGTGTTATCCTGCTATGCCAAGGTTTATGGGTTTTCTCAGGTTACTCAATGAGAGGAAAAAAAAGCCCCAAAAACGCAAGAAACAAAAAACACCCACCATTTTCCTTAGAACCCTCATACCTCCCTGCATTTATACACACCCAAGCTTGCATCAATAGTGAAAAAATCCACACAAGACCATCTAAAGGGTGTTTTAGAGTATAAGTCAGAAACTAGGTATCCTGCTTCTAGTTAATCTAAGTTACTGTGCTCTTCAGTCCCTCCAGAAGCGAGACCAAGAGGCACAGCAGTTTAACGTAGTCCAAGCCAAATCACGGGCTTGTTTTCAGTGTTGCACATGGAGACCAGACTAAGCTGTGGTAGGCAATGACACCAGACCGGAGAATGGTCCTGAGGCACCACGAGAAGGTTTACCTCACAGGGCACCCAGTCCAGTCCCGGCAGGTTGCTGCTGAGCATGCTGGTCAGGTCACTCTCCCCCCATCCACACAGGTCTTTCTCAACCTCTTTCATACCAGGCTCGGGATTGTGGCAGCCTGCGAGGCAAACCAGCATCTTTGCGAGGTTCACAGCACTGCACAACCACTCCTGACTTGCCTTTTTCCCTTCAGGGTACCACTTTCCAAGGTTAACGTTACTTCATGTTACTTGTAAAGGACAGTTTTTCTCTGTGTGTTATTGCTTTTGTACTTTGAGAAGGCAGCAGAATGATTTGGCCTGGCAGTAATGCAGCTCTTCCTTACACTAGGAACACAAGAATATGATCCTAACTGGAAAAAGACACAATAAAACAAGGGTTTAACAAACCATCCCTTTGCCATCATGACGGGATTTGCAGTCTATAAGGTTGATTTTATTTAACGACAGAGTGCAACTATCGCTTCAGTGTCACAGCAAATATCCAGAGTCACATGTGTGCAGTATTAAAAACTTAAAATCCCACATTTAATGAAATAGTACCTACTACTTACAAGTAGCTCCAATATACAAGCCTTTACGTAGTTTTTGTAAGCCTTAGTAGTATACTGAATGTATATCAAATTTAAGATACTACTAATGCACCAGTAAAACACCAGTAAAGCACCAAAAACTGTAATGAAGAATCAGCAAGACAACCTATCTGCCTAAGGGTGCTTCCAAAGCGGAAATATTAGTTCTTGTTTCTGAGGATAATAGGGCTGGAAAAAAATGCCTTAATAACAAGGAATCTTTTGATCATCATTGATAGTTAGAAAACCTTTGTAAGATTTAATTTTATTTACTTCTTTTAACAATTTTTCTCTACTCCATAATGAAATTGACTGCTTACTGCTAAAATTTTACTTTCTTCCACTTCCTTTGCTGCCCTCTTCCTCAAGAGTACCTTGTTTGTATTCTTTACCTCATGACTTTTTTTAGATCACCTATTCTTCCACTCTTTTATTTAGCAAGTGCCTTCCTAATTAAATAAGTTCTTCTCCTCCACTCCACCCCAAAAAGTATATTAACAATGAAATGCTAGTGAGTAATGTGAACAGTAAGTACTTTAAGGCAGAACCTATTTTATGTTTGAATGTTTAGTCCAAAAAGATCCCATTCTTGTGTGATCCTTAGCTACTATTGCTAAACATGACACTAATGATAGTGACACTTCAACACTAACAATAGTGATGCTTCTACAAATATGCGTTAACTTTCTCAATTAGGACGTATCTCCCTGTCCAAAATCACTCAATGATACCCATTATGAACATTAGCGGTGTCATTTCAGAACAAAATGCAAGCGATACTGATTTACACAATCTAACAGCTAACAAAAACACTGCAAATATGTGTTCCTGGCCATATTTCACAAGTTATCAGGGTGATTTCAGACAAATTGCACTTAAAAATGTAAATTGAGGTAGCTCTACTGGTTTAATCCAGAGCAATTATTTTACGGGCAAACAACAGAATTGGTGAATTGCTCAGCCACAGGTAGAAACTGTCTTGTAAATTCATGCTTGCATTTCAGTCAGTACTGTTTCCATCTCCTCTACAAAAGGGCTGCTAGAAGAAAAACTATAGACGGAGGCAATGTAACTGCATATGGAATACCGTGAGATTGGTACAGGGTCTAGGACTTCCCGTTCACCCGGGACTGACACTTCCGTTTCCTGAGCATAGGACAGGACAGCCATCGCCTGGCTTTCAGCTCGGGGAAAATACATATATATATATATATATACACACACACATATTCCATCCAATCCAGAAATTATGGCTACAGACTCCTTTCCCACTTCCCAAAAATTACTCCGCAGGGAATCATTACTGCTTGGGGTAACAGCTGTCCAGCATATAGTTGAAAGCAGAATACCTCCAATTCCTTTTCACGTGTTCTTTATCTAACTCCATCTCTTCTACTAACCACTACATCAGACATGGAAAACTTTGTCTGGGCGTGTTTGAGATCGCTTGAATAAAAAAATGGCAATTGTTTTTCCTGCGTACAGATGCACTATACTAGATTTAAAATACTAACTTAGAAAAGCAAGTTTCTGTTTCACATGCTAATTATTTAAGAATACATGACTCTATTTCTGTGACATTTGGTTCAAGTATGCTATGCTATCCTTAATATTCATTTTCTTGAACACTCTAGACATTTTTTGTGTTTCAGAAAATGGTTTGTATCTCATGCATGATTAGGGAGATTTAGTTGCTGGAAGGAAATAGTTCAAGCCCTTCTTTTTAAAAATAGGCACATGCGAAAGCAGCATTTACACGCGTCTCTTCAAGCAGACCCTGGTGAAACATAGTCACCGAGAATGAAGTTGATCCCTGTGTGTAGTGAGAACATAAAGCTTATGCACCACTTAAGTCTTTAAAATAGGGTTTAAGTAGGAGTTAAGCATATTTTTTTCAGGCACTCTTCATGGGGTAAAATTTACCAACAGAAGGCTTGAATAACTTGAGCAGAGGGCAGTTGGGGCCACACAAAAGGAAGGAGTAGGGAATCATGCTTCAACATGGTAACTGTTGGTAAAGGTCAGCTTCCTACTGACAATAAAGTGCACTCGCTGTATTTATCTGGCAGATCCCTGTGACAATGGCTGGTAATCTATGGATAGCTTTTTAGAAGGGTTTGAGTAGCAGCCTTTGCTCAGCATTGCTATTATTCTCTAAAAAGTTTCTGTATTCAGTGCTCATTTGCCCCGAACAATACAGTAAAGAAGGAACATTAGGAGCCCGTAAAATGATATGCGATCAAATTTAAGATCCAAAGTAAGTTCTTAACAAAATATAAATACTAATTTTTAAGTTGTGTGGCTGGTAGTGCCTAAAATCATATTTCCTCCACTATCAGTGGGGATTTTTCTCTTGAGACAAAATCATTCAGAAGAGATGTTGCAATCATCTGCCCCGAGATATCTGCAGGAACCAACAGAAAACAAACAACAAAACGAGCTAAGAAAACACAGACTGATCCAACCGTATTCTGGTTTAGACACAAATCGGCAATAGTTAGGCTACTTGCCACTGTAAGGCTAAACGACATGCCTCCTTTGACTTATGCCACGGGTCTTATGCTTTTTTGCTCACGGTTGACTTAAGTCATCTTTAACTTTGAACCCTCTAGCTTCTATCAGTTTGCATCATAACCTCAGGGCTACTCAGGCTTATTTTTTTAGCATGTACGTGCACCCACCCACCCACATACACATACAGAGACAGAGAAAAATAAGGAAATTTTTATCATTATAGTATTATAGTATTTTGGCAGCATAATGGGAATAGACAGCAACTACTTTGTGCTACAAATTTGAATGTGAAATTTCAGAAAACCTCCTTGCATTAAAAATGAATTAACTGTGTGATTATTAATTGTGCATATTCCAATCCCTTTGTGCTGTACTGCATGTTTCTTGAATCTCATTTGAATCCTTTGGCTAAGTAATGTGTCAAGGGGGGTACTAGCCTGAATGCCTGAGTTATTTAAAAAGCAGGACAGCACTTCCAGATTAGAATACCAATGAGTGGGGTTAAAAAGGCTCTACTGTAGTTGGAGGGCAGCTCTCAGTCTGAGTAGTACCTGAAAAGGACCTCTATGGACTAATTTTCAGAATCACATTGTAATGTGGGCTCATGTCAATCATCAGAACAGACAGCTTCATCCCATGATATAAACTAGTTATACATTCAAGAGCTGCCAGAGGATCTTCATTAAAAAGGGACTTAGCATTAAAAGAAGAAGGTTGTTTTATTATAATACTTCAAACAGAGTTTTTTGTTTTATATGTTCTCAGAAATCTTTTTTGTTCTTCTTCACAATATCAAAAAAGTGCCACAGAAGAAGCAAAAACATTAAATATTCCAATTTTTAATGGGAATCAAGGTAGCTTTCTGGTTTAAGGCATTAAAAATCATATACATTTTTCTAAATATATTCATGTCTTTGAATAACAAAAAGAAGTCTCTAGATGTAATAGGAGGATGTTTTTAATCTTTTGTGAGAAGGGATTTGCAGAGCTGACTACTCAAGGTACAATATCTACTGGCAAAGTATATCAGTGAGAGCTTTATACATATAAATTTGTATAAAACCTTTGGGCTATCCACAAGCTTCCAGATACCAGTTAGATATTACAATCCATGTCATTAAAATTTAATATGATTGTGTTAAGAAGAAAACATTAACAATATCCATGTAAGTAAATCATTGACACAGTAATCTAGTATTTCAAGAAACCTTAACAGGGGTTTATTAAAAAATAAATAGATAAATGTATCTATTTACCTATATGGGTGTCATTTCAAAGAACATGATTTAAATATAATTTCACAAGTCACGCAACTTCTTCAAAGTAGCTGGGTGTATTTTGATCTGAAATTGCTGTTACCTACCTACTTCATACCAGAATGAATAGTTTATAGGAATCTAATTGAAATGAGAAGGTGTTCCTTTATGAAGGGAATACCAGCGTCCAGTCTAATATGTTTTCTGCTGTGTCTTTTTAAGCTATAGTACTTATATTCTGCATTATTTTCTGTCCTAAGAAAAAATCTTTTTCCTTTTTTAATCAGCTCGACAATCATCAAAAATAAGCCACATTCTCAGTAAGAGTAATATTGAGCATTCTATTGTACAGTGCTTTCCATTTTCTGTTATTACCTTCACAATTATTAGCTAATCAATTATTAAGAAGTTAATGAGTTTTCCTATTGCCCTCATTACCATAATATCTAACACCTCTCAAACATTCAAGAATTCTACTTCCAAACAGCCTGTGAAGCAGGAAATATTGTCACACCCATTTTAGAGATGGTAGACTGAGGCACAAAGGTTCTCATTCCTGTATTCACGCTCTATAACGATGGTAGCATTAAAAGGTAAAGGGATTGCTTTTAAAACAAAGTTATTCTAGTCATCATTGGCAAGAAGATTAAGAAACCTAGCACAAAGAGATTTAAGTATATTTAACAAGGTTACAGAGGAATCAAACACTTAATTAAAACTGAGATGTTCTTGTCTCCTTTTTCTCTGGACAGACTACTAGACTTTCTATATTTATTTTTCACGTAAATCAGTTATGATGGGTTATAATGGTAACAGTACATGATATGATATATGATATGATAATACAAAATATTGCATTTTTCAGTGATTCTCTTCAGACATTTCTCTGGAAGCAGTATCATTAAAAATGAGTTTCAAGAGCTTAGAAAACCCTCCCGGTGAGTGAGCTCTAGCAAACTCACACGAACCCAGGGATATCTTAATTAAAGTCTTTCTGATGTTTAAAGATAAAACAGACATAACAATCCTTGCTCTTTTGGGTTCTCAAAAGAACTCTTTTGAGGCCACCTTCTCTCTCTCTCTCTCTGCCACGCTCGAGCCTTGAATTACACATAAACACGCACAAAATATCCACCTCAAAAAACACTCTACAGAATGAGAGCATGACAATTACTTTGAAGTGCTAGCACCTTTGCTAGCCCCCGTCCTTGGAGCAGTTAGCAGTTCAATCTTTGATTTGGCCTTTATCACTGCCTAACAGGTAAATGGCGTTCCAATCTTAAGCCCAAAGTACACACATTTGGAGGCCTTGTTCAGCATAGTTCAAATCTCTGGCACAGAGCTCTTTACAGCACTATCAAAACCAAGAAATTAAGGGAACAATGAAAGCCTGCGTTGCTGCAACAGATTCTATATAAAGAAATACACGGTGGCAATAAATGGGACTGTTAAGGACTCGTGCACAAAAACGCTCAGTGGGACTGCAGTCGCTGCCAACCATCTGTTGGGCATCCAGAGCTCTCACTCAACTTGTGGAATCTCCAAAGATACTCTGTACCTCACAAGATCAAGCCCTATATTAACAACATCTCCTACTGCGCATCCTTTATGAGTACCTTCCAAAATGGTACAATAGCTGACAATATCAGTCTTGTTTACATTTTTTGGATCTACAGAGGGTATTGCGAGATGCCTCATGTCTCAGACCCTGCAGAATTATTAAAAAAAAGCCTCCTGCAGGGCTAGTCCAACTTTCTATCTTCAGTTTTTGGAAAGCTACTACGCATTGTGTAGTTTTATATTGCTTGCAGGGATTTCCAGATTTTATTCTAGAAGATGCTGCTTATTTATTAGAAACTGAATTTTTATTTTTCTTAAACCATGCAGGTGTGTGACAGATTCCCATCAAATTATACATCTGATTACCCTTGGCACCTCATTTGAGGTGCAATATAGTCTGTGCATTTTCTTCCTTTATGCTCATGCCTGCTTTCTCCATCTTCCCCCCATTTCCTATATGCTAATTACACCAATTTGGAGGCTTCAGCACCTTTTTACATATATAAATCCTTTTGCAGGTAACTTCCAAAAGGGGAGCAGTACTTGTAGTTCAAGATTAAACATTATTCTTTTTAATTTATATTTGGTTTGGTATGTTACCTTGTAACATGTTTATATTGAAGATAAAACCTACAATGCCATTAAATCTGTCATGCACGAACCATGTGATGCAGTCTCTCTACCTATGGAAAAAGATGAGATGCAGGTCTACAAGGTAATTATTTTGGACTCAGTGAACAATTCTGGAGGCAAAGATCTGAGATAGTTTATTTTATGTCATCAGATCACAAGTAACTGTCTTCTAATTTTAGCTGTCAGTGTCTTAATGTTTTCAGAGTTATATTTAGCATTTTATATCAGCACCTGCAGTCAAAAACACATGGAAAAAATACATCCTTAAAATAAAAAATATAAGTTATGCAATCCATTAAGTCTCAGACTCCATGTAAAGTGATCACTTAGTGAAACTTGAATGAAAGGAGATTGTCAGAATCCTTTGGAAAGGGAATATTGACACTGCTCAGAGCACATCACTGGAAAAGGCCTACATGTTAATAAATCAGCAAAATCCTCAACTGTGCAACATTAATTTACCTAAGATTTGACTAAGTTGATGGGTTTCACAGACAAACTCCAATAGACAGCCACAAACGGCAGGTTCCCTGGAGTGCCCTGATGCCCAGTAAGGAATGCTTTGCTACAGAGACCAAAAGCTTCTTTGAGGGAAATATAGGCAAAAAGTGAGTTCAGAACAACCAAATGAGTTACAGGAATCAGCTTGAGGTAAAAAAAAAACCTGACAGGTGTGTTAGGTCCTGGGAAGACTTAGCTAGCACTTTGTGCTGCCCAAAAAAGACTGAGAAAGGTATAAACACAGTATAACATCCATGCTGTAGAAGCAGGCATTAGTCAATTTTTCAAGAGCACCAATGTCAGCATTAGTAAACTCAGCCACTTTTCACTGCTAATTGCAAATAAAAGCAAGCTTTTGTCAAAACAGCCTCCACACAAGTGGCAAGTTAACCCATTGCAGAAATTAAGGTTCCAGTTCTCAGGTAGCTGAAAATTCTTAATTCAACAGCAGCTAAAAAGATACATATAATGTTATATGACCACTACTTAACCAGTATTTTGAATTGTAGAATATAGAACATTCCCCATTTCAGATATCAGGTTGAGAAATTGCTGTTAGAATTATTCTCTTCATACAACACGAAATTAGCAGAAAGAAATAAATATGACTAAACCAGTTATATCGAATTATACAAAAGCTCCAAAATAAAATATATTGATGCAGAATTGGTCTTAAGTTTTTATGTCTGAATTAAGTTAAATTTTGATCACTCATCATCTCAGAAAACCCACTCAAGCTTCCAAAGACATGGGCTTTCTCAACAGTGATAGGCACTTCAGTACCTGGGAATATCTTTGGTTGTACGAAGCGTACTTTTTCTACCAATGGATTAAAGAGTTTTTGAGAAACATTAGGAAATTAATCATCTGAATGAAGCTGCTTTAAGAAAAAAAATAGAGGAAAAAGAAAGTTTGGCCATATTTTTTACATTGTTGTTCTACTTCACACTATTGAGGGAGTATTTGAGTTTCTCCCATACTTCCTCATTTATTCAAATTTAATACGTTGTAGTGTTCTTGATACTATGCTTTACTACTTTGAGCTTATTGATGCATTTCCACCAAATCCTCTTCTGTGTCCTCTTTTGGAAAATCTTTAGAAAAGCTGTGACAGCAAAAGAGGGGGAGGGGGAAAGAAGAAAAACCAGTCTTGCAGATCTTAGACTGTTTTTTTCTCAAAGGCCTGTAGCCATCACCACACCAGAGAAGCTCACATAGGTTTTTATTTTTTTCAGAAAATGCTTTAACACCAGGATTTGATGTCTAGTCTCTGCTTCACAGACATATCTCTTTAAAGGAGACTTTCCTCTCTATCATTAATGTGTAAGTCAGTCAGTCAGACCTTTTTAATAAGCAGTTGAAGAGCCACTGTCTTTAGCACATGAAACTAACAAAAGCCTCATTAGTCAAATGAACAAAGAATAGCTTGAATATCAATGTATTATTTTAGAGGAAAGCCTCCTCCAAGAGAATCTCAATGCAATCCTTTTTAGTGAAGTTTCTTGTGTCCAAATTTTAATGCTCTGGACCCTACCTATGAAAAATTGATGAGCAAAGAATGCTGTTAAAAGATGACATCCACGGCATGTCATTTTTGCAATGCACCACTGTATTCAACAATAATTCAAGAAGTAGAGAACAGGCCTTTTCTTTTCTTTTTTTTTTTAAACTTGTCCAACACAACTTTTTTTCTGCTGTGTCAGTGATCTGTTGCATAAATAACCTTGCATCAATTAGCAAGGTTATTTAAATGACCTCTGAGCAGCAGAAGAGGGCATCAAAACTACACAAAATTCAATAAAAATCTCCTGTTCATGTCACAAGCATAGAGTAAAATCTCTATTTGGAATGTCTATAAGCAATTTAGAAAGAAGTCACAAATATTCTGTATAAAGATTTCATGAAACTAAATTCAGAGAGAACAGCAAGTCAGATCCTTAATTATTTATTAAAAGAAAGGAGAAAAATCCGAGCAATTATTCCACAGAGATAGTGCACGATGTGTTTTGTTTATACACTAGAAGGTATCATTTATCCACTTTTGTCAAGAAACGCTCACAAAACACACTGGAAGTACTATACAGCATAAACATACAGAAGGTTCCCACAGAAACAAACAATTTTGGTGCCACACACCTTTCATTTCATGCCTCCTAGACTTACCATGCAAATACAGATAACTCAGTGATAATACATTATTTTTTATTGGAATGACATAATTAAAAAAACTAGACGGATCCATCTGTTTCCAGCCAGAGATGTCACAATAACTGATTCTTAGACAATCTTGCAGTAAATCAGACATGTGGTACCTGGCATACCTGTCTAGTAAAATCTTCCAGAACATAAGCAGCATGTTTCTTTCAAAACGTAGCACTGCTCTCTGTCTCAAAACAGCACTGTGAATAACTTTATACTGAACATGAGGACAAAAAGCTGCAAATAGGCCTAAAATGTAAGGTTGGACAATAATTATAATTAAAAAGTTAAGACACTCACGGGAATGAATGTGTAATAACGATCCATCTAGATGTGTTGTTAGGCACTAAAATTACAAGTGCTTTCAACCTCCAAAATGTGCCTTTAAGGCATATTAGCATAGGTTGAAGAGTTTTGTCTTGATACTGTGACATGGAACAGCAAAGATTAGTAGCAAATCTTGCAGGTACAGGACGAAACTAGATAAAATTTGTTGTTATATCTGACTATTACAGCAAGTCCATAGCAAGATGCAGACACGGAGAAAAGAGCGTGGAAAAAAATCTAAACTGATTCTAGAAACAAACACTAAGAATGGGAAATTACACAGTTCTTTCTTTTGTTAAAGTAACAAAAGTGTTGACTAGAGAACTTTCAGGCAAAACACATTGGAATTAAGGAATGCTTCTGATACAGAATTGCAGAAAAGCCTGCCCTATAAAGGTCAAGAAAATACAGCACTAGAGGTGGCTAGAGAACTGGCTTGGCTATCTGATACAAAGGTTACGTGTGGGGATGTAGCGAGTTAGTAAGTGGGATGATGCCGTGAGCATTAGAATTTACACTGGTGGGGGTTTTTTGTTGGGTTTGGGTTTTTTGTGTTTTTTTTTTTTTTCTCCTTTCTGTATTGATGACCTAGCAGAAGAAATGTGAAGAAAGGTGAGACGGTTTTTGCTGACACAAAAATGGGGTGGGGAAGTCAGTCAATACAAAAGTGAAGAGCGATATAGGTCAGAAAGTCTTAGGATAAACTAAGAGTCTGAATGGATAAAAGCAGGTTCCAAAAGTCACCATAAAAAACATAAAATAATGAAGCAAGATATGAGAAAAGTGAGATCAAAATTAATCTTCTTTGCACAGAATGCAATAGGAATATGATAAAATACAATGTACCAGCTTTTATAACATGATACGCATTATTGGTCATATTGTAGTGATTCAGCGTGGTGAAAAGGCAAAACAAATTCTGGATTGAATAAGCCAGCAGACGTGAGTGAAGGAAAGCGCTCCATAACGAGCAAGAGATTCAGCCAGCGTGGGATAACACCAGTAAGTCATCACATCCATAAAGACAGAAAAGTTTAGAGTTACTGAGCATACAACAAAGAGGAGCAACTTTATATGGTAAGACTGGGATCTGGAAAGCTTGATTATTTATAAAGCTAAGGGAAATTTTGTCGCTTTTTTTTGACAGCGAAGGCGATTAAGAGGAAACTCTATTAAGGTACACACAATCCTGAAGGGAACAGAAAGGAGAGATGCTGCAGGCTATCTGAGCTGGTGTTAAATAGAAGTACAAGGGGTTATGAACTTAAACTGGGGGGAGAATTGGACACTAAAGGAATTTAGGTAGAGTTTTCTTGCACTGCTGCCCTTAGTGGAAAAACCTACCAAGGCCAGACATTGTAATAAGCAGGATACAAAAGAAAATGTTGGACAAGTAGGAAATAAAGTATATTGTGGTGTGACTGTCCATTTAAGCGCTATGGCAGCTCCATGAGGGTTTTTTGCCCTCAATCTGTCAGAAACTTTCCCAACTTTCCAGAAGTTTTAAGGCATTTAGTTCCCTTTAGGAAAAAAGAATATAATTAGATGGGCTCAAATGCTTGAATTCCTAGCACACAATTGAAAAATAGAAGCATACGATACCAATAGTGCCATGCACCATGTAGTACAAAACACAAAATAAATTACATTTTATATTAATTTAATTGCTGATGGTAGGTGTCAGAATGGAAAGTACTAGAGACTGGGAAGTCCTTATTCTTAGAACACGTACAGCTTAGGGACTGACAGTTAAAAAAAAAAAACAAAAACAAAAACCAAACAAAACCAAAACACCACCTCTTACATTCATGTTCCTTGCGGAGAACAGCTTTGAGGTTAAGAATACAATCTCAGTTTCCTTATCCAAACTTTCCTAGGCATCCCTCTCAAAACTGCCAGGACAGTCTCAAGGTCATGTCAATGATACTGAATTTAGGACAGAGAGAATCTATTTACAAAGTGCCAACAAAAAGCAATCTGATAGAGGACAGCACCTTTTCATCACTACCAACACACAATTAATTTAAACCTAAGGGAGATTGGAAAATGTTTGAAAGCCAAATATTAGATCCTTCTCTAATTTCCTTCCCTCCCAAAGATGAGTCCTTTTAACATCTTCATTTTAGCCAAAGCTATTTCTGAAATACTTTGTGGTTTTGTGTTTTCACAGACCTCTTCTCCAAAGACTTTTATGGCCATGTCCCCCTCCTCCCTCTTAGCACATTTTCTCTAAGATAAAATACTGCATTTGAACTGAAACTAACCGTTAGGCCGCTTGAAAACAAAATATCAACCCTAAACAAACTTGGGCTCCTTCGCAAACTGATGCTTTTTCTTATTATTTCCCCTTGTATACACCTGCTTTGTGTGGCAGCACTGTTAATGTGCTTTTGTCTTAGGCAAGTTTGCTTGCAGCAAACTTTTTGTTCGCTTCCCCTGAGATGCAAATAGTCAGAGTGTCCTTCTACGTTGGCAGCTGGGCGTTAATGCGGACTTCAGACTTCTCTCCTACTAATGTTTGGGATATTCCCTTGTCTAAATATCCTCACATAGCCAGTACTGGAACCTGCTGGAAGACAGTGAGGTACGTAGATCTTCGGGCTAACGCAGCACAGCTGCTCTTATGTTCTCACATATGCCAAGGAATTTCTTTTGTTTTACTACAGTATTTCAGAAATCAAGCAATTATTATACAAACATATTTTTAACTTCGTCAACTTCTGACAGCATTATACAGGGATTGAACTTAATGTGGGTGGATTTGAAAATTGGAAACCTTGATCTATTCACAGAGAGCATTTTGCAAACAGGACCAACAATTCAAAAACATATTTTCATTTTAGAGCAAAAGCCGGGTTAACAGGAAGGCACCCGTCCTTTATGGCCTCTCTTTAAAATGGGACCTATTTTATCCCAGAAGACCGCTGCCTGAAAAACACCTACAATGCATACTTTTTATAACCCTTTTAAAAGGAAAATGACCATAAATGGTCTTTGTACCCATATTAAGACACATAGGCATTCAAAATACAAATTAAAGCCTTGTTACTGACTTCAGTAAACCTGTTGTTTGTTGCAGGTGAAATTAATTGCTCCTAAATACCACATTTCAGGACCACCCACAAAATCATGTGTTTAGAGATCGTTAAGCCTGAGCTTTACAATTCCTTTGCTCCAACTTAACATCGGAAGTTTGAGCTCCTACAGTTGGACACACTTCATTATTTTACAGTAACGCATTAATTATTTGCTCCTAACAAATTACAAACTGGCAGGTTTGACACAATGCAATGCTGAAGCGCACAAGTGACTATATTTTTCTAAACCATCAACTACAGAAAAAACCTCACCAAGTTTTGAAGAGGAAAATGCACTCCCTAAACATTTCAAAGCACAGAAAATTGTCTTTGTCTATTATCTCATTGATTTTTTGAACAGAAAGGCTGTCATGAGGCCACTGAAGAGCCTTCTTCAATCTTCGAGCAGTTTGCCCACATGATCGCAAAATACTTTTGTTTCCTAAGTAAATTTGTTTAAAAAATCATTTTGCTAACAAGTTATTTGGAGAGAGATCTTGTTTTAAAATAAGTGTTTAAAAATACACTATCTAGACAGACTACATTAAGTAATAAAAAAGCACACCATGCCTGTTTTGTTGTCTCTTTTAAAATAATTTTTTAAATATTCAGAACGGTTTTAAGGGATCTCTCACAAATATGTTCAATTTTAAGTGTAATTAACAAACTGGACTAGTTTTGCCATAACTGAGCTTTTAACTCCCTCCCTTTGAAAAGGTGTCACCTGCTTGATGATTCTTTGCACACTCAATTTCATACTACCAACAAGAACTTGCTTAAGCAAGAAGTTCTTTAAAAAAAAAAAAATTAAAAAAAAAGGGGGGAAACATTCATTAGAAGCTGGACTAAGGTCTCAGATTCATTTCACACAGACCACAGCATGGATCTACTTAATGGTTACTTTAGTTCTCTATAGACAGATTCAAACCTATTCAAAAGCGTTTCATACCTCATTATCATTTATCTAAGCACTCCATTACCATCGAATTTACCTTCACCATATCAAGTAGGGCTCAGAATTAAGAAGGTTTAGTTACAAAAATGCCAAGAGCAGAAAGCTGACACATGCTATGCATATTGTAATGAATGACCTACTTTAAAACATGCCTATATTCCTACACCATTTTGCTGGTTACTTTCCACAGAAATTTTTGAGTCCTTAATTAAGCAAGGAGGAAGCCAAAGGCATGGGTTCGTTTGCAAGGAAGTTGTAGATGGCTGGCTAGTGCACGTTTCTGTAAAGCAGAGAGCAAAGGAAAGCTGTGTGCAATGTACTGAGGCAAGTGGAAGAAGGGTCATCTTAAAAAAAAAAAAATGGTCCACGTTGCTGAATTACAATACAAGAGTTCTCTAACACTTGGATATGCATAAGTGACAGTTACAGTCTATTCATCTGTGAAAAAATCAAAGCAAAACAAAAACCAACAACAAAAAAAAACAAACCCCAAACATTCTTGAATCTCAGATTCACAAAACAATATTTACCTGTCTTTGCAGTTTACATAGCTTTTAGGGTAGGTTTTGCTGTTCACCTTCCAACAAACTGGGTGTTGCGTTTCTGAGATTTCACTAATATCTGATTTTTCAATAAGTATCATCTAAACTATTAAATTTTAAAATTATGTAGCAAAGAAAGCAGCTTATAGCTTTTTGAGATGTTTTTTCAAACTGATGGGACCATTATGCAATTGTGCAGCTTGGTTGCTACTGCCAGGATGAACTTCTGAAAGCAGTTATAATTTAAAACTTTACTTCCAAATTTATTTCACCGCTTAGCTTTGAGAGGAAGTGTTTTTCTCTATACGAGCTCTCAGACAGCTATGCTGAGCAAACTAGGTGCTTCTTCCTTTCAAGTTAAACCCTTTAGATTACTTTAACACAGTTCTTTGTGGTTTAATTTATCATATGTTCTGGCACCATTTATCACTAAATGCAGAATGATGAAGAAATGGCTCTATTAAAATGGAATAACTACTGAATTAAAAAGCTGTTAAATGACTTGGAGTGAAGACTCCTGTTAACAATATGTGGGAAGGGTGTTTGGCTGAAATAAATTACTTTCACAGTAATAATTTGAGAAGTGCACCTTTGGAGAAACATGTTCAAAAATTCACATCTTGATTTCCTGACTAAAATCACATTCACCACTAATAATATTTTTAAATTAGCTTCACAGCTAAGGTGAGGAAAAATTTAGTCTCAAATACTTTGGTTCAAAAGCAAAATACTTTTTATTTAAAAAACTATGAATGCCAGTTTTAAAAATATACATGCAAAGTAAAATACCTGATTCCAATTAAGATATATTTCTCATGCTCACCCTTAACTTTCTGAAAATACTTTTACAACCTTTCAATGTAGTCTGCCATTTAAACTTGTAAATAATCTATAGCCCTGTAATTCAGAATAGTCTGCATTGTAACTCTCTGAAAATAGTAAATAGCCAACTACCTACTGAGTTGAGATATACTTTTATTTTATTTTATTGATTGCAACAGAACATGTAGGTAAGAGAAAGTCCTGAATAGATATTCAGTAAGTCCATATTAACTGACAAATTGTTTCAGATATAAAAATACTTCTTTATTTTAGAAGAAATTCAGTTGGACAGAACAGCTTATAGCATTTGTTATTAACAAAGTATTTGCAACAGCCCAGTTACAAACTATTTAGCATTGTAGATCACTGTGTTCTTATTCTTGTGCTTAATCAACACATATCTTGTGGTTAACAACAGCATTTATTCAACCCTTATTAGGAAATTATTTAGCTCAATAAAAGGAAGTGTCTATCCATCACTCAGGGTCCTCTCCTGCACTGATTGATTTCACTGGAAGTAAAAATAATTTCCCAGAACTCACAAGCATCATTTTGCCCCTTTGAAATGACCTCCTGAGGGATATCTTATAGTCACAGCGTGGCAATTTTATGGCTTTAATAGCAGATTTTATTTTATTTCTATGACTTGTTACCAAAAAGCTGCATTCTGACTCAGTTTGTTTTCAGGCTCGACTGGGGCACAGAGTACAGAAATGGTTATAACATACAGCTCTCTGTCCACACACGTTATTGACAAAGTTGACAAAGATCATGCATGAGATGACAAAACGGAGGCATGTCATGATTATGCACTCCCAGACATTTTTTAAAAAGCTAACAAGCCTGCACAAATCAGCATCAAACAAACAACAAAAAAAACCATAACAGCCAAAATGGCCACTGTATTTAGTACAAGGCAATATATTTACACTAAAACGCAGATTATGTTACCTGTATATTAGGCAGTCTTATACAACGGACAGTAATTTAATGATTGCAAGAATCACTCGATACTCCTAAAGAAAATCCAAATAGAGAGCCTTTTCACTTCTCCTCAAAATACGAAAATGATTGTTAAGTTTACCTCAAGTCATTGTGTAAATTCTGTATCAGAATTACACAGGCCACAAAGAACACAAAGACTCCTATTTGGCTTTAGTCTTGGTTGGCAGAAAAACTTGTTTTTACCTCTACAAGCTGTGCGATTGCCAGGTCTGTTGTGAAATCCAGGGCAGAACCATATACATTAACCTTTCCACTCGCCCTCCATAGTCATCTGCATATATACCATCTTGCTTCTTTTTGCATGTACAAGAACAGAAGGAATAAGAATAGTAGCGCAGTGACCCACTTTTGTACATCCTTCTTTAGCTTTGATATAATATACTGTAAATTTTTTTCCTCCACTAACTGAAGGCCCCTCCATACTTGTATACATTCATCTCGTACTCTCCGTCGTATGCACGGTGCTGTGCACTGTGGTCATCTGGTCCAGCACAGTAGCTAAGTCTGCCCACCCTCATTCCTGTACTGGCTAACTCTCCATCACTCTGCTTAGGCCAGAATTAATACAGAAGGAAAAAAAGATCACAGCTTCTTTTCAAAGCACTCTTGAAGTTAAAAGTGGATTGGGTTTTTTTGTGGGGATTTTTTTTTTGTCCAGAAAATTATAAAACTGGCAAGTTAAAAACAAATGAATGCTGCCTTCAGTCAGAAATTGTATTTAAAAATGAAAGATAGATCCCATACAGTATTTTCTAGAATGGTACCATGGATAAAGTGAAGTTTGAACTTAATTCTCCAGTATTTGGGGTTTTTTTAACCAATAATCTGTAGATATTTGAGCTTAATTTCATTTATACCTAGTAAGAAGTTGTTGCATAATATATTATAAAATATCTGATAAAAAAAAGACTTCTTCGATGTTTTGCTACATTTTTAACACAGCATATAAACATGATTTTTACTTTTGTAGGCTTTTGCCAAATATTGCCTGAATATTTTACAAATGTTTTTTTTTCCCCTCATACCCTCTCTCTCTCTTAACTTTGACTGGTATCTTCCAGTGTAAATAGAAATACAGTAAATCTTAGTCTTGACCGGTCAAAATCACGTATTCTAATTGGAACAAGTGTATCTTTATTGCTGCTCATTGTATACCACACAGCATGGCCACTCTCCAAAATGCACAGGAAATTAAAGAGTTTATTACTTGGAATGATATGTTAAACAAATCCTAGTGACACTGTCCCACCAGTAACTTCAGAACTTGTGGACTGATTATCATCAAACTTAATTTACAGATAGAGCTTTCAGAGGAATTTAGTTTCCTATTTGTATGATGAGAAAAGGTGCCCGGGCAGAGAAGATACGCACTCAGAGCACAGTTGAGGACAAAGCTGCACGAGAAGCCAAGATGCCAGTCAACTCCCAGGGCTCCAAGAGAGAGAACCGCCACCTCCAGCTGCATGGTGAATGGCAGCAAGAGCTCATGGCCAACCCCGAAATACAGACCAGGTCCCAGAAGCTCCAGTGCTCGCACAGCCACACAGTAAGCTCTGATGCCCTTCACTTAAAATAAATAATTAAATAAAATAGAATAAAATTGCTGTTCTACCTGTTCTATTTTATTTGGCTCTGGAGATTCCTGCAGATTCAAAATAGATTTAGGGAATAATTATAAAAATTCAAATGGCTGGCATTCATCAACACTGAAACCAGAACTCTCAAATCCTAAACCTTGTTTAGCACAAATCCTTAGAATGGAGGAGCTTTTACAAACACTCTGCTGGGCATAATCAAACGTGTTAAGCAGGAACAGAGTTAGCTACTGAACTGAGGTAGCAGTGAAACGGGAGAATGTCCAGTTTCACAGCATGTAACTGTTTTAAGTAAATTTTTTTGAAGACTATATTTTAATTTTTAAAAAAGCAAACAAGTATTTTGCCAACTTTTTATTTCATTAAAGTTTCCCTTGTAAATGTCTCATACTCTTTAAAATACACACAATGTTTCTTTTCACTTAAACTGATAATTTTTATTTCTTTTTTTTCCCCGCAGAGCTTTCAGTCATTTTTCTATTTGGGTTTCTCTTTTCATAGACTTAGCCCTGTTTTTAAATGTTTGGGGGAAAAAAAAAATCCCAAAGAAACATACACTTTATTGACAAAGAATCCAAAAGACCCTTATAGCTTTGAATGAACACAGCTTTTTAATAGTTAATGTTCCATCCATTTAATATCTCTAATTATTTTCCCTCTGCAGCTTTGATGGGTAGTTATAGCCTGGAATAAAAACACTGTGGTAAGGACAACTGCACAGCAAGGTTAAGTGCCTTCTTGTCTTCAGTACCAATAATTACCTTTAAACAAAAAAAAAAAAGCTGTTTTCAGGTTTGACAGTTAATTTACTAATGAGTATGTGGACCCAATTTATAATAAAGTAATATTGACCAGAAATAATCCTGCATCGGTACTCATCTGTATTATTTTATTGTTCAAGTCTCCTATTAAATAAATTGGAAAGGATTAATTTCGCAAGATGGATTGTCAGAGGCTGCTGCATAAACTAGATGCATGTCAGCACTAAATTTAATTATTGATCACAATACAATAGTGCTGAGCATTCCAATCCCCAAACAGCTTCCAGTAACTATCAGCAAATTCCAAATATAGAAACTGAAGGAAAAAAATTTGATTGCAGATGACTACATTTTAAAATAAATAAATAATTCATTACCACCCAATAAAAATTTAATTTTAAAGTACAATTCAGATCACTCACTAGAACATATAACAAGTAATCAGAAAATGAAAGTGCCTCCCTTCAAGTGACAAGCTCTAATGAAGTAGTATAATGTTCTTTTGATTGGGGGATTCCTATGATTCCCCAGGTCTGGAAGAGAAATGATACTTGGAAATGGAGGTTGGTTGGAGCAGAGTCCCTCATTCCAACCCTTCTTGTTGGAAAAAAAAAATGCAAATATTGCAGAATGTACAGTAGAACACTGTACTTACACAAACTTATCACAAGAAAGAGATGAGGATGCATCTTTGGAAAGAAACCCACTTTCCAACTCTAGTTATGTTCTCTGACTGAAGAAAGCAGTCCTACAGGACAATCACAGTGCTTTCTAGAAGGAGTCAGTAGTGGAGAGTTTTTCTTTTCATTTTATAAAGTTCAGAAGATGCACATGAGAAATGTGCATTTGAGATTTTGCATTTAGTCCTTAAAATCTCTCGGCACAAAAAAGAGGTATGGCCTAATGACACACTGTTGAGTTACTTTGTGAAGAGTTCCAATTCCAGAGTAGTAAGTGATGATCAGAGCAATCTCAGATATAGGAATAAAGAGGTCTAGCAGCAGGAAAGAAATCAACAGCATACAATTATTTTTTTAAAACACAATGTCAGATAGTAATATACCATTAGTATGGCCATTGAAAAGCAATTTTATTCTGTAGAGTTACTGTTTAAATTCAAAGACTTTGTTAATTTTCATATAAATAATATTAACGAAGCCAACATTTTTCTAGTGAATTTTTAACATGCATCCTGACATTTCAACTTCCTCTGACCTTTTAAACAATTCTTTCATAATATATATCTGCTTAGTTTACGGTAAAATTAATTTTCCAAGCCAGCATCAAATATCACATTGTAGAGACAGTCTGAGGCCACTTTAACATTATCATCATAAACATAATAGAAGTAACTCCAAGCTAATTTGAAGATTATTCCAAAAATAAACAAGCCCTTTCAAGATTAATTTTTGTTTTAAAGCAGCTACAAAGTTTTAACTTCTACTTATTGAAACACAGATCAATTTTAACTCATAAATCTGGGCTTCATCCAACACCTATTGAAGTCACCAAAATTGCCCCCTTGACTTAACCATGTGCTGGATCATGTCCTTTGTGACAATTATAACACACTTGCCAAATGTTACATCCCCAGACTAGGAATGTTTTAAAATGAACATTAAAAGTTTTTATTAAACTTTCGCTATAATCCAAAAGCCCAAACACAGCTTGCCACTAAGCCCTGCTCCTGGAGAGTCTCTCAGGAGTACTAAACTCTTCTGATGAGTCTAAAAGAGCGCTTGGCACACTCGCTGGTTTTAACAAGGTCTGTGACTGCCTTTGGCAGCCGTCGAGTACCTTTCAGCGTAAATAGCCGTGCTCGTTTAGGAGTACTTCACTAACTCGGAGAAATTAAATCCTTCCAAAAAATCTCAAGTTATTACAAACTTCCTTACTATATGCCCTCGTGCTGGTTTTGCCTCGGGTAGAGTTAATTTTCTTCACAGTAGCTAGGATGGGGCTGTTTTGGATTTGTGCTGGAAACAGTGTTGATAATACAGGGATGTTTTAGTTATTGCTGAGCAGCGCTTACACAGAGTCAAGGCCTTTTCTGCTCCTCACCCCACCCCACCAGCGAGCAGGGTGGGGGTGCACGAGAAGTTGGGAGGGGACACAGCCGGGACAGCTCACCCCAACAGACCAAAGGGATGCCCCATACCATATGACGTCATGCCTAGCATATAATGCTGAGGGAAGAAGAAGGAAGGGAGAGGGACATTCAGAGTTACGGTGTTTTCTTCCCAAGTAATTGTTATACGTGATGGAGCCTTGCTTTCCTGGGGATGGTGGAACACCTGCCTGCTGATGGGAAGCAGTGAATGGATTCCTTGTTTTGCTTTGCTTGTATGCGCAGTCTTCGCTCTACCTGTTAAACTGTCTTAATCTCAACCTACAAGTTTTTTCACTTATACTCTTCTGAGTCTCTCCCCCATCCCACTGGGAGAGGAGTGACTGAGCAGTTGTGTGTTGCCGGCTGCGCTTAAACCACGACAGCCCTAAAGCCAATATGAAGCTAAAAAACAATGTATGGGCCTTTACACACTCAGAGACTTTAATCTGGGGAAAGACATGGGTTCTCAGCCATTCCTCATGATACTGAAGCCTGGATACAAGGTAGATAAAATCCTTTTGATTTGGGGGTACTAATAACAGAAGAGATTCCAGTGCATTCAATTCCTTTCTCCAGCTACAGCAAGTTGTGGACACGTTGGCATTTAAACCAATATCAGCATATTGAGGAGAGGAGAGGAGAGGAGAGGAGAGGAGAGGAGAGGAGAGGAGAGGAGAGGAGAGGAGAGGAGAGGAGAGGAGAGGAGAGGAGAGGAGAGGAGAGGAGAGGAGAGGAGAGGAGAGGAGAGGAGAGGAGAGGAGAGGAGAGGAGAGGAGAGGAGAGGAGAGGAGAGGAGAGGAGAGGAGAGGAGAGGAGAGGAGAGGGAAAAGAAAAGAGAAAAGAAAAGAGAAAAGAAAAGAGAAAAGAAAAAAGAAAAGAGAAAAGAAAAAAGAAAAGAAAAAAGAAAAGAAAGAAAAAAGAAAAGAAAAGAAAAAAGAAAAGAAAAGAAAAAAGCCCCAAAAGTACACAACAAAAAAAACTGCAACCACCTTGAAACTGAGTTACAGAGGATGAAGGCTAGAGAGTTAAGAGAATCTTTTATGTATGCCTAGACAATTCAGGAAAAATATTTCAAGTTATAAATGAAATTATTTTCAAATACAGAAGATGTTTTTTTTAATTGTCTTTTCTAGAAAGCATGATTTCTCAGATGGTTAGGTAGCCAGTTGAAATAAATTAAAGAGTCCCTCCTGTCATGTCACCCCTACCGATTCCTGTGAAGACATAAGTACCTAATTTTAAGCATGTGTGCAGTCCAGTGGGGGGAAAAAAGGGACTATCACTTGCTTAAAGATAGTGTATGAGTCTTTGCTATGTTAAAAACAAAGTCTTTTGAAGTCTCAGCAGCATTTTCCAAACACTGCAAAACAACTTTTAGAGAAGCCGTTTTCACCTCAGCTCAGTTCACTTAGCGCACATGCAAAGGAAATCTGTTTATATCCCAAGAGATTCACAACGCACAAAACAATTATTCACTGACAAGACTGTAATTTAAACCTCACAGATGAAGGGGGGAACCAAAGGCAGATGTTTTCAGCAGGAACTATATGGAAAAAACAGTCCACAATCAATATTATTCTTTCATATTACCATTTCAATAATGCCTAGAGGCTGACAAATGTAAGGGAATTATCATGACAGGTCTGTGTTTACAATTCCCTGAGTCCACCCTATGATACTCTGGCCTGGAAAATCTCCACAGCAGTTGTGCCACCCAGCTCCTTATTCCTCTACCTGTCGTCTTCTGATTTAATGGATGCCTTTAACACAGTAAAAATCTCTGTGGCTTTCCTCCACAGTAGTCCCATCATGGGTGAAAACTGGCTTTTTATTTTTCATCATCCCAGTAGCTCCTGTGAGATTTGAGCCGGCAGACGAAGGAGCTTTGCCTCGTGACACTTGCTGCCTGCCCATTGGGCTACAGCATCAGGAAGGCTGTTGAACTTCTGCCAGTTAGACAATTTTATTTTTTTTTTCTTATAGATAAAAACTAAACTACTACTGCCCTCCACAAGCCTGGCTGCCACATCTAGGAAGCAATGGTGTCATGGGCTGAAGAGTTATAGTGATAACTTTAACCCCCCGCATTAGGATTGTAGGAAAAAAAGTTCTGAATTACAACTCAAGTAATAAGTGTTTAGCAATTATTGGACAATAACCTACTAATGAAGACTTGCCATCTCTCCAGAAAGGGGATGTTAACATTTGTGGAGGTTCTGAGCGTAGTCACTGGCATACAGAAAGGACTGCACTACTGAACACGGCAGCAGTCACGGTGTAAACCAGCAAAAGAGGGAGCCCTGCAACCGGTACCACAGTACGTGATGAAGTCCCCACCCTGCCTCAGGCAGTGCTGGTGAGAAAAGCATATCACTGCCTATCATGAATTGCTAATATGGAAGGTTATCAACCCTTTCTTCCCCCAGTAAATACAGATTTGAATCCACAACTAATATATATCATAAATCAGATTATACGAGCAATTTCATGAAGGTTATTCAACAACTTGAAGCCGAATACAGTTATTTCTGATTTTCTTCAAAAAAAAACCCAACCACAACAAAGTACGTATATGAGAAGCTTCCTTTCACAAACGTCAGAATGATAGGAGACAATATTTATAATGCTTTAATTTGTAAATGCCAAATTTGTAAAAACTGTAATATAGCAGCAATTGTATAGATCATATAAACACAAGAAGGCACTTAACGTAATAAAATATATATCTGTTCTAAATCAGTTTCACATTATAAGACTTAACTTTTACCTTAGATTAAATTATTTTCAACTCGGAAACAAATAGCCATATTTAAACTGCCTTCTCACTACAAGCCACCCAGAAATGCATACTATTAACGTGTTTGCAAAAGTAATAGACATTGCTTGTAAATATTCTGTAAACATTTTAGTATGAGCAACCATGAAAAGCAAAAACTTCAAATATTTTCACACAAAATTAAATGGTCAAAATTTCAGCCTACGCAGCTCAAGCCTGAAAGCCAGTGTTGATTTTTATCATTGCTCTCACTCAAAACAAAGCACCTTTAAGGAAAAAAGAATAAAAGTGGTAACTTTCACCTTTACCATAATCAAGGGCACCAAATGAATGGCTTTGCAGGGGCTCCAAGACTGGTAAAATTGGCCTTACCAAGTTTTTTATTCTTTATCCCTCTTTATTTTTCTCTTCAAATATGAACAAACTAAAAAATCCTACATGGAAGAAAATGATGAAATCCACCCAGAGAGAGTCATGGAGAGCAGCTTAGAGTTAAATAATGGAACAGCTTTGTGGTTACCATTCACACAGCTCTCGGAGTCGGGGCTATCAGGCAATGAAGTAGAATAATGAAGCTACTCCTTCAGATAAGAGATCGGCTTTATAAATATGATCTTTTGTACAGCAGCTGTAGGAGAACTGTACACTTGAAAATAAGCTTGTCATATCTCTGAGAGTAGGTGAAGTGGTTCAGGTTTGTGTATGCTTATGAGTTTCTGGGAACATTAGTAGTTTTATAGAAATAAAAACAGAACAAAGAAATTCTTTAGGAGAAAAAGCTTTCCAGTGCATACAAGCTGGTGACTGAATACATACATACGTGGTCAGCAGCTAGTTACATGCTTGTGACTTGGAGAACAGGGCTCACAACCTTCATTTCCAAAAGCACAGGGCATCTTTTTACTTACGTGGTAGAAACATTCCTCCTATAACAGCAGCATAGGGGTATATCCTCTTTCCAAGCTAGCACTAGGTTAACGGGGCAATACCTAATGAAATACATAAATAGATCTGACATCCTGTCCACGAGGGACCACTGGGCAGTAGCAAACACACAAAATACCACATTATGTGCTGGAACACTTTGTATATGCAGCATGCAGACATTTGCCAAGTGGTAACACGAAAATGATATTTGCACACATACTGAACAATGTGGTTTTATTTCCAGTTGTGCCATATAAATAAATTCTTAAGAAATAGGGAGAATCAGTTCTTGAAATTTTTGATGTACATAAGTCTTTAAAATCTTATCACTCAGAGCCTACTGCACAACTGTTTATTTCTTTTTCTGGGCAGGAGGTATTTGTTTTCTGGTTTGGTTGGCTATTTTTGCTCTGCATTCCCCCAGTTTCTGATATACGCTTTTTACTTTTCTTATAAGACTACTCCAGTTCTTTTCTAGCTATTAACCACAACAAATTATTGGAACAAACTTTTACATTATTAATATAAAATGTTTCTTTTCTTCTATCATTTCTATCCGCTGCCAGCGGAGGAAGCACATCACAGTGATTCTCAGTACACGGATTTAATATTCAATTTCAGGATAAGAAGGTTTTGCTTCTTCTGCCATCACAACTCTGAAATCAATGTTGGTGCTGCAGGTGGCAGAAGCCATCTGAACAGCAAAGCCACAAGCACTGTCTACACATTAAGTGGCGGAGAGGCTAAAAGAAGCATCAGCAGGAGAAGTGTGTGATACGAGTAGGGGGCTCTAAAAAAGCTTTAAGGAACTAGGAATACAATAACCAATCTTTCAGACACAAAGAGGAGAACATCGTGGATAAAGTGTAAAAATCATGAGATGGAAAAACAACTGGCAGTTGGAAAAATACACTAAGTTACTGCATGGGACGAACAGATGTGGTCCAGGGGCTGGACATTAGACAGACTTAAGGAGACAACAGATCATGTGCCTTTTCCTCTACCATTGACTTGCTGACTGATTTTAGGAAAAAAAAACCAGTCCGTTCTTATGTGTGCTTATTTCCTTCTCTTGTTCACCTCACCTATTTGGATAATAAATTCTCTGTGACAAAGATTGCCTTTTCTTGCGTATTTGTGCAGAACCTTGTGCCATGAGATTTCAGAGTCTTCACAGAGAATCTGAAGTAGAACTATAATATAAATAATACAAAATAATGTGAACTACACAAAAATGTTACATTTCCTATTAACTTTTTTATTACTGGCTAAGAGCCCTGAAATGTTTTGTGACCAAGTAAATTTTAGATCTTAACGCAATAAATAAGATCTACTCCACTGCATAAGTAAATTTTAATTTCTATCACAAAACAAATACAGAGTATGTTTTATACATTTAAGGAACAATTTCAAAGGCTCCCTTTGACTTTCAGTAGAAGACTAGTGGGCATCTCTTGTGTTTCTAAAAATGTTCTGTATCTAGTTTTGAAGAAAGAGAGAAACCATGGCTGAAGAAAACAATGGTAAAAACACCTCTATAATACTGCTGCCTCTTCTGTTATTTCAGTGCTTCACCACACTCTCCAATATTTTCATCATGTACTTCATAACATTCTAAATAAATTGATACAAAGCAACAAAACCTCAGAAGTAACTACAGTCACTGAATAATTATGAGATCAATGCACACCATTCAGCAATTCTGAGAACACAGTCAAATGACCTTGCAGAAAGGATCTCTGCTAGCATAGAGCAAGTGCAATACCAGGAAAAAAAAAAAAGAAAAAAAAAGAAAAAAGAAAAAAAGAACTAAATGAGGAGGAAAAAAAGCCAGCCAAAAAAAGCATACCAAATCCAAGTGAATCCCCTGCATATGCTTCCTCTCCCTGGCCCTGAGTTAATGCTAAGCAGGGGAAGCAGAAGAAGGGAGGAACAAAATCATGTAGTGGGATCTCTACAGCTCCTATCTTTTCTACCTTACTTTCTACTGGAAGGTATCATCAAACTGAGTTCATCCAGACTGCCACTTTTCCTCTTCTCCTCCTCTCCTCATCACTACCTCTTTTCTCTTTCCCTATAGTCACTCTGATTTTCCCCTTTTCTCCTCCCAAATATTCTCTTTTTCTTCATTTTCCTTAACTTGATTAGTCATCCTTTGTTTTTTTCCTCTGTACTTTTAGGACGCTTAACCCATAACCTTTTTCCTTACTCCTCTGCTCTTTCACAGTCCCTTTCAAAGTGATCTGAAGCTGCTGCATCACTTATGAAGAGTTGTTTGGTGAGGTTGTCTCTTTATCTCCTATGCAAAGAAGCACTCGCAGCAATAAGGGGGAAGGAGGCAAGGAAAAAACAAAAGCACGCAGATGGAAGGAAGCAAGGAAAAACCAAAAGCACGCAGATACAAGGACGGCTGTGAGAAGTGAAACGCGTACATGGAGGCTAGAGGGAGAGAAGAGAAGGTAGAGCTGGCAAGAGAAGGAATTTAGGCCAAGACAAAGCAATTTAGCGAAAAGACCAAGAAAATAGAGCTAAAAGCAAAGGGTATAGCTCACAAGCATCCCTTTACTTATATTCATGTCAGAAAAAAATGCAGAGGAATTGAAAGAAAAGGACACGAAAACCAGAAAAACTACTCTTATTCTACTGCACAGAAGCACAGATGGATTGGAAAGACAAGACTCTCAATGTGGTGATCAGGACTTTTTCTTTTTAATTTTGAAAAATAGCTGCCATTGTTAATGTTTGTTTTTTAGGAGTTCCTTAGGCATCGCTGCCGCATGCATCAAATTATCACATCCTTTTGTTGACAGAAATACTTTTCAGAAACAACTGGAAAACAAAATTTGTTTTTGCATTAAGCAGCTTTTTCTACCTCTGAAACTTGACGCATGAGTTTGTTTTAAAGGTTAACCATATTTTAATTAATACTTGTTATTAAACCTGAAAGGAAAGGGGAAGCAACAGTCTGTCTCTCCACTTATCAGTGGAAATGGTGACATAAAACCAGAAAGCAACCCGCCCCCAAAACAGAACATGTTATAACAGGAAGAAGTTGATAGAAAGCTGTTTTCTTACCCTGATAGAACTTTCAAGATTTTTTTTCCATATCAGGCTGTTTCTAATTCCCAAATCAGAAATATAAAAAACACTATTTTCATATTAAGACACAAAGCAAATCAGATTTACCTACTTGAAGCATTCCTTGTTTTATCAATCTGAAATATCTAGCTTGGTTTTGGGTTTTTTGCTGTAACTAATTTGTCTTTTTAAGCAATATATTTTTTAACCCAGACTGATTTTTTTCTTGACAAAATAAGACATATTCTCCCCACAAAAATGAGAATGAGAAATTAAAACTGATCCTTTGTCACAAATCTCTTTGAGTTCAGCAAAATGTCATTTCCCAACAAATCTTAAATACAATTTTTGACCAAGAACAGTCTTTCTTGATTGCTACTTTATCTCACGTGAAGACATCCAACAGTTATTTACTAGAGAGTAGACGAAGGTGCTCTGAGAAGGAGTGTCACGCACTTCAGCACACGAGAGCTCATCCTGCTAACAAGTCGGTTTACCTGTCTGCTAAGGGAGAGTGTTTGCAGATCATGTCCTGCACTTAGGTACCTGCAAAACACCCACATTCCTTACATAACACAAAAATATGCTTCTGTTCCCAAAGGCTGAAGTGATGTAATCCTGACATTAACTTAAACTATGCTTACCTTACACACAGAAGCGGTTCAGTATATTTCAACTCTATGTAACATACTTGAAACAAATTCATAATCCATCATTCATTTTCTGCTGTGGAGACTCTGTATTGTATAGCCTGTCTTTTATATTCTTTTCCCCCATCCTTACCGCATTCCATTCGTTCAGTTTATCGTTTTATATTTACTGTATGTGGGAAATATTCAAACAAGGGAAAAATAAAGACACTTTTAGCAATGATTTCTATTCTTTACATAATGTTCTGAAAGGTTCCACATGACAATGCTGGCAGATGTTGATGCATGCAACGTTTTAGCTAAGCCAGTGATTGACAGGTACACCATTATTTCTGCAATCTGGACTGACTGTTACACAGAGTAAATGCTAATCCTTTTCCATTCAGTTGTTTCTTCACATTATTCATTTTTTTCCCTCCAGTGTAGGAATGACTTGTTTTTTGCACTCCTAATCCTGTGCCTTTGTGCCAATGGACACCAGACTGCAATGAACACACCTGGACAACTAGTCTCTGATGAGACTACGGAAATGATAGCCATCGTAGCAAATGCCCGCCACTGAAAGCCATGATATGTGACTCATGGGGAGCCAAAGAACAATTCTAGCTTCAATTAATTGAGCTGTACCTAGAGATTTTGTGTGCTTATGTAGGTATCTCATTTTATCAAGACTGCTTTGCATGCAGAAAAGATGCCTCACAATATAAACCTATACTCTAGCCGGTTTTAAATTAGGTCCTCTACGATATGCGTGCTCAGGAGATGGAAGACTTTTTCTGGGTTTAATTGGATGTTAGCTTCTGAGCGTTCCAAGGAATGAATTGTGGGAGCTTTGATGCCATGGCACATAAGGTTGGATTAGCAATAGGAAGAGAGCGTACTCCGAGCAAGCTATCCAAGAAAAGCATTTGCAGCAGGAAAATTACCTTGGGACAACCAAAAGCAAATCTGGAAGGGGTTTTGATTTGAGAATATTTTTCATCTTAAGTTCTGCTCTGAACAAGTCAGTTTCGTGTAGCACAACAGAGAGAAAGGTAAGTTTAGCAAGTTGCGTTAAGACTAACCAATTTACAGAAGGTAAAAACTGTGACAGGAAATTCTTACACTAAATGTTGTCAAGACCTTTATGCAGAAGTCAGACACATGCATTATAACCATTGTCAAACAGCCAAAAAAGTGGTGAGTAGATGACGATCCCATTCCATTCTTTGTTTCTAAATTTTGGTACTCCTCTGAAAAGGGTGAGCTGGACTGACAACAGGCCATGGACCTGGGAGTTTGCACCTCCCACTGTTTCTCTTTGGAGACTGGGTTTCTTGTCTTTTGTTTTACAGGTAAGGAAGAAAGTAACAGATTCAACAGACTGGAAACAAAACTATGAAGACAATATTTCTTGTGGTATTCTGGTCCAATCTTTGTAACTGCAGGTCTGAGGAAAATCTGTCCTTTTTATCTCTCATGCAGAGAGCCCAAATTTTCAATTATTTTAAGGAATCAAATATTTTGTGTTTTCACTGTACTTTATGACAATTATCTACCTTACAGAACATTATAGAATAATGGCAAATAGAATATAGAATAATGGCAAACACGTTGCACCTTGGTGGGTCCTCATCTGCTTAAAAGGAAATAGAGGCTATTCCAACTTCTGTCAGACTTGATTTGAACGTACAACGTCTAGAAGGTTAAGAGATATCGCAAAAGGAAATCAATGGCAGATTGCCAAATAGTATTTGCAATATTAGGAGATCGATCCGTGCACTCGTAATCTAAACATTACAATCTTAAAGCTAAAGTTCATTTGCTCACTAAACCATAAGAAAAATATCAGTATGTATTTCTGAATGAAAATATTTCCAGTAAAAATTTTGATGAGTTATTCTGTGACACTCTTTTACAGATTCTGATTTTGCTGCTTGAGCCAAGAACATGCTACTTGCACACTGATAAAGTTAGGTTTGATGTTTAGGGATCTTTTACCAGGCTACAAACTGAGATAAACTGTATTACCTCTTTTAATATGTTTTGAAGTGCCTCTTCAGAACAGAATATTTGGTTGTGTCTAAAAATAGTTAATACAACGAGCTGAACAACTTTGCAGGGAGTATATTTAGCACGTATGATATTTTCTCCCAGAGCATGGATCTGGTAAGTTGTAGATTCGATATGTAGATAAGAATTTTGAGAGTAATTCAGCAAAATCTTCCCAGCACAATGTGTGCAAAAATAATGTAAACCTAAGATAAGCAGATTGTCTTCAAAATAAGATGATCTAGGCAGCGTTCCAGGGCATAATTGTAGTGCCATGAACCTGAAGTGGCCCTGAAGAGAGAGATTCTTTGACCAGCAGTTAAATCTGTAACAATCCTTTGAGAAACTTAGATTCAGCAGGGTAAGAAAAGAGAGCAGCCACCTGGCAGATCGCGAGTTGAGATGACTGCAAAGCAAATTTCTACTAATGCTGAATGACAGCATACTTTAAGATTTGAAAGATAAAGGATCTTTATAATCAAAACCTGCATTGTACATATCTGCCAGGTGTCCTGGGGTTTGATGGTGGGCGTTACCAGAGTAGGTATCATCAATCCAGCAGCTGGACCAACATTCACAGCAGCCCCAAACTGCGTTGTTGGTTTGCCCCTGAAACCCATGCAATTGTTACAATTCTTGTTTCTCCTGCCTTAAAAGTAATCTGATGGTAAGTAAACTGGGGGTTAAAAATATTTTTTTCCCCTGAAAGACCCCTGAAATGATTGCCTAAATGGTGTCCTTCAACAGATATGTCCTCCAGAACAAATTTTCTAGAGAAGTTTTCTGAAATAGGAATAAAAGCAACTTTGTATGATCAGTGACCACCTGGAGTTGCCAAGGAATGAAGCAATCCATGACTGCTATGAAAAGCCATCACAGTTATGTGCATCATGGTGGCACTGTGCCCCAAGCAAAGGGATGCCTATATATTTGTGGAATACATCACTGAGACCCAACCCATCGATATTTCTGTAGCTTTGAAATAAATGAAGGTTGGTTTGAAAGCTTTCAGACGTTCTTAATGGGGAGGCTCATCTGCTCTGGAATGATGTCTCCCAGGCTTTTAAGTGAGCCAATACCTGCTAAATATTTCATAGTCCAAATCTGTGTTAAAGGAGGAACAGAGCCAGGTACCTCTTTACCACGTTTCTGAATTTCTCAGGTGTTGGTTCAAGACTGTGAAATAGACTCTGCTAGAAACTACAAACTATTATAAGCCGTGTCATCCTCTTTCCCAAGAGAAAGCCCCATTTCTTCTCCTTTATGTTATTCATACAAAAGCATAGCAACGTGTACAGCCAGTGACAAACTGTATTCAATACTCCTGTTCTTAGTAGTTTCCTAATCACTAGCTGTGATGTAGCTAACTAAAAGCTGAAACAGGGGTGTGTCTCAATTCTTGCAGTTCACCATCTTTATTGGACAGAGATCTGCATTTTATTTTTTGCACTGCCAGTAAAACAAGGAACCACAGGTAACACAGTTAAACCTTTTCATCAACATCATATACACTGTCCAATTGCCAGGCAAATGAGAGGGTGGCCAAGGTCTGCCATAGGCCTTCACCATAAGAAAGTGCTACTGGCCTGTTTTTTTCAGAATGTGCAAAGCTTAAGAGCTTCCCTTCTATAGGGAACCTTATGTCAATGCCCAGGGCACCTGCAGAGAGAGTACATTTCTTGCTGAAGATGGTGATGGAGTCACCCGTGCTACTTTATGTGATGCCAGTTAAATACTTCTGCCTCTCCATACTTCTGCATGACTGTCAACCAGCCACTAACATAAGTCCACTGCACATTCTGTGTAATGCTTGTCCCTGGATTTTGAGTCCAGGGAAGGAAATCAGATTTCAAATGAAGTTTAAAGTATGATGTGGAAAAAATAGAGTCCCCAGCATGAGCCTTATGGTGCATACCAACAGACCCCTTAATTCCTCACAGCTCTTAACCTTTTGGTACCCTCCTTTGAACTTCTGTAAAACTAGGATGCTGACCTGCTTCGTGGGTGGGTGATTATAACACTGAATTAATATTTGTAAATTACTGCGAAACATTTGAATGAAAAAAAGTAGAACTGTAAAGAATGATGATTATGATGAACCTTCAACTCTTTTTTAAGTTGGTCCATCTGTCATTACAAACCATCTTGAAGTAGGCTATTATTCAAAAAGCTTAAAATTTGTTGTGTAATACTAGTTATCAAGACAGACCACTGTTTTAACTTAGCAAGTAGCTATAGGGAAAAAAAAAAAAAACCTTCACTTACACTTTACAGTCCTTTTCTATTTATATGGCTTTTATACCATGGTAAATGGTACAGCTGTTCTGTAAGATACCCCTGTATTGTTATATAGAAGAACTTCAGATTTAACCTGACCTACTCAGAATGGATATCTACACTACAGTATGTTATGAGACCTTTGTGATACTTCTTTGATAATTTTTTGCAGACCTCCATTAGAAACATGGAAAAGCTACTTCAAGAGTGCACACTTACAGCTTACTGTTTACCTATACACTCATAAGATCAAAACCCCTGGTCTTACTGTTTTTGTTAACAAGGAGCACTAAAAGTCTTCCCACATACTGAGTTTTGGTTTCCATTTTACAATCTGAGATGACAGACGGCACAAAAATGATGAGAAAACTGTGGGGAGGCTTCCAGAAGATTGATTCTCTCATCAGCTGATTCTTTTCTAGTTAGTCTTTTATTGACTACAAAGGTATAGCCAATGCAGAAAAGGAAAACCGGACTGCCCTGTTTAATCCTGAGGGCATTGGCAAAAGGTGATCACTTTTTGAGAAAACAGAGGCCTACAAGGAAATCAGCACACTGTATGAGCCGTTAAGCTGATTTAAACACACAGGGGATGCCTGGGGTTGAGCTCAAGATCTCTGAGGTGTGAGATGAGAATGAAACCATTGCACAGACTAATATTACTGAGCTTTAGTAGCAGGTGGTATAGTTGATCAGTCAGGAACCTGCCATTTGGAGAATAGGCCAATAGATCTGAGACACATGAAAAATCCTTCGGTTTTCCCCCCTCTTCCTCACCAAGAATAAAAATATTGCAATTGTGAACTTTAGCAATTACCAGCTAAAACTTTTCACAGTTTATGCAGTTGTAAGTAATAGGCCAGAACCAAAATATAGTTACAGACCATACACCAGCAGAATGTACAAAAAAAAAAAAATTAAAATTACATTTATAAGCATTTCTATCTCTGATTGCAGTAACACTGCGATTCTGACACATCGGATTCCAACAGAAACCATGATCAGATGACAGAAAAAGAAATTCACATAGGAAGATACAATTCCCTAACACAGTGATATTTACTTTGTATTAAAATATGTACTTTATCATCTGGAACACTTACCACACCACTTACATTGCGTGCATGCTTGGAGGCTGTTCACAGCAACTTTAGGGAACTTGGAATGGTTTCTGCTATGGGCTTCTCCAGAAAACAAGAGGCACCATTGAATGGATGAAAGTTAATGCTTGCATGTTTCTGAGATTAACAGACTTTGCCTATATCACAAAATTTTCACCATGTTTTTTGCATATATTGCATTATTCAGGACTCAATTTTCCTGCCATTTTTCCCATTTTATCTTAACTCTCCTCCGAACTTTCAGACAAAAGCCTATTACTCCTAGTCGGTAAGCAAGGCAGACAAAAAAAATCTTTCACATTCCTTAGGCCCAAATTTCAGGTGTCTACTTGCACAAACACATTTGTAGATGCACTTCTGATAAATGAACAACTTGTTCATGCATTAGTTGGTTTTAAAATGCCAGCATACAAGTGTACATCATTGGTGTACCTTAACAACAATTGGCTGATGTTAATAACCAAAATAATTGCAAAGTCTTTGAAGCTCATATTTCAAAGTCTGGCATCTATAGATATCAGGAGAACTTGTATAATTTGTGACTAATTAATTTTGACATTCAAAAGTACAACATCACAAATCAAACGGGTAATAAGTGCATAAAATCCGAGGTTAAATATTTCAAAGACTTTTTTTTTTTCCTGGAGACACATAATTCAAACTCTCTCAAATAAAACAAATGTGGACACTATACAGACATCTGGTACACCAGGTATCAATTCACAATAATTTCAGACTAATATTTAACTCAGTGATTTAGTGTGGCTGAGATAAACTGCATGCAAGGCAGATAATCCTGTGAGAGAAAGCTGCCCTCTAGACTGCATTTAATACAGTACATCAATGACTATCCTCCAAAACTGTCAAAAATTTTGAAGAACACGGCACAGCTTTCCTGGATGATGTTGTGGAATATTGTAATTCTACATGATAGAGGCCACCATACAGCAGCTTCTGACAGTCCTAGTTTTCTTTTTGGGTACTACAACTAACCAGCTGAATTGGCTGCATTACAGAACTTTTCAGATAAATTTCTTCACCAGAAAATTTCATATATGGTCAGATTTCTGTCACTACTCTTGAATGTCATGTTGCCTAATTTCACAACCAAACAGGAAAGCACAGTCGGTTACCATAACTTTAGTTAGCTTATTAAATTCACTACTGCTTTTTCAACTACAAATACACACCTCTAATTCTGAATTGAATTTTGACTGCATGCATAATGGGTATTAGCTTAATGTCTTCATACAGAGAGAACCGTGTCTTCAATCTTTCTCGTAAGTAAAGTGCCAAGCACACTGCCATGCTGAGAGAAATATGTTTGTTTAAAATTACTATTAGCACAAAAATAAACAGCATTAACCATAACTGTACAACACCTTTGACTTGATAGGAAATACCTTCACTCTTGTGAAAATAGAATAAAACTCACAAACTGAGATAGTAAGAACTAACAGAGAGAACACCCATGCTCTGAGTCTATCTCCAAAGCTCTTGGGTTTTTGGGTCCTTAAGAGTCAGCGGTAAAGCACTTTGTAGATTATGCTTATGGAATCACTGATTTCTGGAAGAATGTTAGGGTGGAGCTCTAACTAGGTAAAATTTTGCATGTATTATATCAGTGCATCATACTAATAAATGCTTCAAATAAGCCAAAAAACAGAACAGGTGTCACACAACATGTCATTACCAACTTGCAACAAGAAGGATTCACGTGAAACTACATGTCATCAATATGTTGTTTCCCAAAAACAATAATTTGGGGTACATGTTTCAGAGAATGAGTGAAGATTTCTCTTTTAATGCATTTAAACATGAATCAAGCAAACTGCAGAAATTTACACTGACAAAGGGATGGGATTAGCTGACTCTTGTATGTGAGAAGTGTATCAGACAGGTATAACCGAGTACATGTACCCAAAATACATTGGTAAATCCCTGTGATATCTTCACACCAATATGACATAATTTGGGTTTTAGAGTCCAAAAAAGGTGACAAGACAACCAAAGCGACCTGCATTACTGCTTTTCTTAACTTTGCCCCAACTGAAAGTTGTCTTCCAATTGATTACGTCTTTTTTTTCCCCCTATAGTTGATACTATGCTAGTGTGTTTACAAGGAGCCTCGTATTGGGATCAACAGCCTAAGTAAACTTTGTAAAGGAAAAGGATGCTATTCCTAAGAATGTAGCATGTAAGTGTTACTTCACTGAAGAACAGGTAACCGATCCATTCTGGTACACTAGGTGCTATGCCAACTTCTTTCTTTGCGGTGCATGTCATTGGCATTTGCTACAGCCAGTAACTGCAGAACTTGGGGCTTTAACTCAGATCTTTACCAGTGGAGATTCCTGTTCAGTCACTGATATGCAGCTCAGGATAGCATCCCTCTGAGTGGCATTGCAGAATAAACTATACATAAAGCAGGTAGATGACTCTAAAACTCACATTTCAGAAATAAAATGTAGTCCTTTCTATCAGACCAGGAGAAACCTACCCTCTTCATTTAAGGTTTTCCTTAACCACCAACCATTTTCTTCTAACTCCCTCCCCACAAAGATTAATTTACAGCAATTCTGTGTTTGCAGATTCTGCCATTATAGATAATGCATAACTTGTGCATACATATCTGATGGCAAACCTATACCTGCACAAACTCAGATTATTAAAGTGAAGTTGAAGGGTTGCTTCCGTTTCCACTGCCACATTTTGGGCTTCCTATTCACCCATTCCCTGGCGCATAACGCCCTTTTTTAAAAGATTAAGAAAAACCCTTCCTGATCATTCCTCAGGCCTCAGAACAGAGGTGTCAGAACAAAATTCTCCACCCCCTAACCTTGATCTTAGCGTATGTTTTATCCTACCCCTTCATGACAATGACACCAACATTAAAAGAGAACAAAAAAGGAGCAGTAGCAGCAAGAACGTTGAAGAACTTAATGATATAAAGATTGTTAAAAGAGACAAAACAGACCACTCTTCCACTCTTTTTTTTTCCCCCCCTCCAGGAAATATAACAATTATTTCAGCAGGCTCAAGATGTTAACTTCATTTTATAACAGTAAAGGCGATGACAAAATACACATCTTCAACAATGACAACAATACATACGTGTGTGTATATATAAATTATTTATAGTTTTGTAAAGCAAGATTTACCCCTAAAACGGTAAACTCTGTGTTAACTTGGCTCATCCTCCCAACACAAACTTGTGAAAACAAGTGAATGCCACATCCTTTTCTTGTCTTTGTACAAGAACAATACCTCAATTTTGAGGCCTAGAATAACCCATAATTATTATTATTTTTTTTATCCTTCAAGATATTCCATGTTTTGGCTGGTCACAGATGACCCCTCCTTGCCACAGCACAAGTTGCTGAGGCTGTGAAAGCATGCAGGAGTAACCAAGCCAATGACATTATAGAACAATGAGAAGGTCAAAGTTGCATTGCATATTGCTGTCCTTCCTCAAGCACTGTGCACAGCATCCAAAGGGGAAAAATTAACCCTTTACTCATACTCCCTAATCATATTTCTTATTACTCAAGTAAAATAGAGCAGGATGTCCCGCTAAGCTAGAGCAAGCAAAGTAGGATAAAATTCTCAGGAAAAGGAGGTTATAATTAAGGGTATTGCTTGCCCCCTCATTCTGCCTTTTGTGTCAAAAAAAAAAAAAAAAAAAAGTTGCTAGTGAGGAGGACATGGAAGTGTCTTTTGTTATCCAAAGAAACGAACTATAGTTTTCATCCCACTAGGGGTTTCCACAGTAAATGGAGCTTTTCTTTCTTTCAGCCTTATTTTAACAGTTCTCAGACTGACAAGCTGTTATAAGCATCAAGTTATCTTCTATTGGAACCGCACCAAGGAAAAAAGTCCTATCTTTATCCCTCAAGACAAAAAGAATTAATTTTAACGTAAAAGAAAAAAAAAGATCCAAGTAGGGAAAACATGAAATACTGTTTTTCAATACAGGCATAGCAAGAGCTTATAAAAATGCAGTGCTTAATATATTTTCGTATTCACACATACACATATACATAAATAAATTGTATATCATATATGCATATGTTTGTGTATATTTCATAGGTTCAAATAAAATGATTGCTGTGCTTTTCTACTTAAATTCCAGGCATCTAATATTAGTTTCTTAAGTTAATGAGCCTGCACCTTATCTTACTGCCCATATTGTATATGTTTTGCAAGCTGCCAGCTGTGCATCAGAGCTGCCTCCTGATGTTCATGTTTGCTTATAGGCAAAAAAAATGAACAAGTATTTCTTAAGAACCCTGAAATTTACAAAGTAATGAAAGAAATGCCCCTTATTTTCTGGTATCTTTGCTATGTATTCTATTTTCATTGTGCATTTTTTTTAATAAAAGAAAAATAGCCCGAATTATCTATGCTTTCATTGGCAGGAAAAAAAAAAAAAAAAATAGACTCACAGATTCACAGGCCCGATGCAAAGACTCCTTCCCCCATGATATAAGCAAAACTGACTCAGGCCGGGCAGCTGCTGGCTGGTAGGGCCCTATAGCCGAAGAGGTAATTCCATCTGAGGGCTCCCCAGCTGAATGAAGAAGCCAACCAAGGACATTGGGAGCCAGAAAAGGAGGAATGAAGAGACATAAAACACCCTCCAGAGAAATGTCTCTTGTCAATTCTCTCTTTCAGATTTTTCCCCCACTGCCAAGATCGGCACTATATATGTATAAAAAAATATATTTTATCCCCCCCCCCACACACACACACACCCCGTTACAACAGTATCAGGAAGAAAGCACAAAAGCAGCTATTTGCATAGCTTTAAAATAACACCACTCTTGTTACTGTTAACAGGATTTACACATTCAGAGGCTTTCCCACCCAGCTAAATGGACACTTTTGGTTCATTTCATATTTGAGTCAACAGGAGCTCCCCATTTCCATCCAGATTTCCATTTGAGAGAAAGAAATCAATAATCACTTCCACAACTCAAAATTTGACTTGCCTGGGGAGTAATATATTTCGTTTTTGATAGAAAAATAAAGTATCACAAGTGTTCCATTGTCATAAATTGTCATGGCAGAGGATGAGAAAGTGGAGTTTATGTACAGTCTGTAACTTTTTAGTAATAGCTTTATATGTAAATTGTTTATTCAAATTTGGGTAGGTTAAACAGAAAGTTTAAAGAAATCACGAAGCACTTGTAGAGGATAGTAGTAGTGTGGTCAAATACTCTGAGATTGAAAAATTTGTAAGCCATCTTTCAAAGAAACATAGCTAATTAGCATTTATAATTAATAAATAAAATCACTCCTATATGCCAGTTCCACATCTGGAAGAATGCCACCACTGCTCCAATTGAAAAAAAGGCTAGATATTTGGTGTTTTCCTTAAGTTGTATTGGGGGGAAAAAAAAAATCATTAGAAATTTTGGCAAGAGGATAATTAGATAAAGAAAAAATGCACTTGCCCTTTGTGCCCTAACTTTGTTTCCTACTCACATACCCACCATTGATTTCCAGTAAGGAGAAAATGGAGAACTACAGTCTTTTTTTTTGTTTTCATTGCTCTGAACGTACTAACTAAGGATCAGAAGACCTACCACTGACTTTAGTGTTTGGATTAGGCCATAAGTGCAGCATTTAGTTTCTCATAGCTTTAGCTGTGATATGCAGAATGAGAAAGAGATAATGGGATACACTTGTTTTTGCATTAAGTCCCCCTTGGTGCCTGCAGTTTCATGAGTAAGCTGATTGTCCTTTACGTATAACAATTCTTAGAGAAAAGCAGAAAATATATATTAATTATGCTGGCGCCTATTGGATAAGTTTTTCTGAATGAGCATCCACACTCCCTGCTGAGGGATGCAATCTAGACAGATCAGAAAGAGGCAGTAATCAGTGTAGGTTGGCCCAGTTCCAGAGCAAGGTGACGTGGCCAAAACACAATAAAACAAAACTATGAAGTTAACCTCACAGTAATTTTAGCAACATCAGAGAGTCTTCAGCACAGGTGCACTGACACTAAGTGGAGGTGACTGAATTTTAATTTCTTTCTTTAATCAAATGTATCTAAATTCATCATCCCTGAATAGCAAAACATATCAATAGCCAACTAGAAGTTCATGCACAAAAGACAAAAGATCACACTCCTCAAAGTCTGAGAGGCTTTATGCATACTCATGGCACATTCTTCAATCTTCAAAGGAGGTCATTCATATAAATTCAGTAAAGACAGTAATGTGTGAATCTGATGCTACCCTGACCCCTCTTCCACCTTCGAAAGCAACTCTAAAAGCTTAAACAGTAAAATTCAAGCAAAAAGGCACCTCCACTGCTGCCAAACAGATAGATAGCCTATGCCTGAACTCAATTTACAAAACAGAGACATCACTGTATGTTAGCCACTTTAATAGATTCAAGTTTATTTTCAGAATATACATCTACCTTCAGCAAACTGCAAAGCACAAACAGAATAAAAATGCTGACAGAGACAGCAACCTATAAGTAAAATAGACAACTGAAAGCACAAAATTAACAAACTATAATAATTATCGTTTTTTCATAGCAAACTAGGGGGGGTTCCTTCAGGATTTGCCACGGCAGGAACAACAATAATGCTTGTAAATCTACTAATCCAGAAGTCAAAAAATATATTGGACCTGTCCACACACAATATAGTGCAGATACCCGTCAGGAGCTCCGATATAGCCACCCTCAGGTCTAATCCCATTATATCGGATGAAACACTACAAGCATTCATACAAGACTAACCCTACCAAAGAAAGATCAACAAAAACCTATAGCACTGTATTGTCTGGCCTTAAGCATTGCTAGAAGAGTAACAAGTGGCAAGCAATCTATGAATCTAGAAATGGCAGTAAATAGGATTGCTTTCAGTTTATGAGCTGGTAAGCCCGTTTCATAGAGTAGTTCACAGTGACTGACAGTTAAAACACCGAGTCATCCAGTAGTGCTTGTGCTACATGCCAAGAGGCATGAGGCCATGAAGACTGATGAAACTAAAACACACACACACAAAAATTATGACAAACGTTCACCTGACGTAGCCGCCTTTAGAGAAGATGCGCAAGAGTTTGAAAAATATTTCTAAGCCATAAGCATCACTAGAAGAGAACATACAACAAACATAAGGAAAACATTTCTGACTGGTTACTAAAACTGCAGAAACAGCAGCAACAATTGCTGGTTGGTACTAAACAACCCACTCTCCTCCTCAAAACATTTCAAAAGTCTCAGGCTGCTCTTTTTGCTACTTTCTTGGAACTGATTTCTCTTTTTTTTTTCCTTGGAATTAATTGCAAGTGAAATTCAAGGTAGAGAATATTTTCAGATAAAATCTTTTTGGTTCTTCTTAAAATAATTTGTTTGACATACTCCAATGTGCTTAATTTTGAAGGTAGTCACTTAATATACTTTGTGATCATTTTACAAGTGGAACAATGCAATGACCTCTTTAAGAATAAAGAAGGGAATTTAGAAACATTTCTACTCTACCTACTGACTGAAACAAGAAAGGTGCAAAAGGATAGAATGGTGAGTCACGTTTCCTTCCATTCACTCAATAAATCAAATGCAGAGATGAAAACACACAAAAGATATCAAGACTAAACTTGCAAGAGTTATTGATGAAAATATCTCCAGAAAATGGAGAGAAAGCAAGTACTCTATGTTATTGTAAATGGATGCTAGCAGCAAACTTGGCTAGGAATATTTTTATCAGTGCTATGTATAAACTGTACTGGAATAAGATAGAGTAAAAAATGGAATGCCAAACAGAACAAAAGATCTATATAAGACTTAGTTATTTTAATTCCTGTTATATCCAGCCTTCCAAAGAAACTCAAGGAAAAATTACTCTGAACTGAGTTTATATTCTCTTACTTAAAGCTGATTACCAGATTGGTAGTGGTACATCGTTATTTTAAGATTACTTAATACACTTAAACGACCACACCCCCCAGCAGCCTGCATATTCTTTAAGAAGGATATTAACCCCTACACAAGGATCTGGTAAAACCTTTCTTTCCCATTTTGGTCCACCAAGTCAGGCATAAGCACAGGACAAACTTCATGCAGACTTGCTGCACAGATATAAAATTCCCCTATAGAATCTACGTCTATCTAGCATTTAGCTGAACATCATCTTTTTTTCATTTTTCTTACTTCCACAAATTAGAAGAAATTGCTTTAGAAATAGCTAGGAAGGGGGGGTGGGAAATATATCGGTAAGAGAAAATTCCACCCTGAATGTGCTGAAATCTTAGAAATCAAGTACAACTAAATTAGAATGAGCTCAAAGGCATGAGAGGTGAAACAGTTTATTCCACTAAATCCAGGATGACAGGAAAAGAATCATGAGGATAGACAAGATGAGTAGAATCATTTTTCTGTTGGAGCACAGCACAGATGAAATGATTTCTTTAATGGACTTCTTTTTTAACATTGTAAGTTTCTTCTTTAAAGTCCTGGTTTTGCTTGGAAGTGTATCCTTTCCTCTATATTAATCAAGCTTCTCTAAATTAAGCCTTCAATATACTAATATATTGGGGGAAAAAGGTTTTTGATGTTCCCCATCAGCAATAACACAAGATAAGCCACAAAATCTGTCTGTGCTAAGTCCTCTCCTGTTTCTTTGAATTGCCAAGCTGTTTTCCATACTTATAAGATGAGCAACCAAATCCTTGGAGCACATTACCTCAAGAATGCAGAATATATACATTTTGGCATTCAATTGGAAATGTGCCTCCAGGAAAGCTGAATAAAGCTGTTACCATTACATAAGGTTCACTCATGCTCTTACAGGCAGAAGGCAACAGGAGACTGATTTAGAACAAGTCCTTTGTTGCTCTACAGTACTATAGTAATTTTGAAGGTGGAGAAAAACAGTCTCTTTTGTTCCCAACCCCTGCCTAAATCTTTTTAGGAATTTCTAGGAAAAACTTAAGAACCTCCTTCCCCAAATTAAATTTCACTATTTCTTTAAGAACGTATACTATACAATTTAGCTGGCTCACGCAAAGTAGTTAGCAATATTTATTAACTAAAAAACAGTTTATTTGCATTTTAACACCGATGTACTTATGTATGAAGGGAACGGCATTGCACTGCATTCAAGATCCTAAAGAGCCTGCGGGAAAAACTGGATCACTAATAGAATACTTTCTTGTAACATAAACCAACAGGAAAGCCAGCTACATGCAGCTCAGAAGTGATACTTGCACTGGACTTCTGCAAAACTGGAAAAATTGTGCGTCCCTCAAGAAGGAAAAGTTCGTACCTATCTCTGTGCCCCACAATGCAGTTAATATAGTTCACTGTAAAGGATTAGCAATATATATGGATACCAAATTCAGATTTTTTTACAGAAACTCTAGATTTTTTTAAACAGAGCCTTGTTAGATGTAAACAAAAGCGAACATCTTGTGAAAGTCAAAAATTCAAAATTTCAGTTGGTTTGACTGAATTGCATCTAAATACCTGTAGACAGGCATATGCACACCCGTGTATTCTGTATGCAGGAATTATTGAGGCCTAGGACTACATCTTTCAAAATGTAGACTATTATTTCAGTATAATGTGTTGCACATTACTGAAATCCAAGAGAAATATCATTTTAAATAACACTTCAAATACTCTTTCATTGATTTTTTGGAGATTAAATTATTGCTTAGAGAAGGAGTTGCTCAATTCTTCCTGAAACCTTTTTCTGAGAGGAGGAAGAGGGGAGGCAAAAAAGCTAGATTTTTTTTTTTCCCATGAAAATTCCTCATTTCTCTTGTATCCTAATATTTCTAGTAATGGATCACATCAGCAATCCAGTACTATTTCTACAGTAAGAGAGACCGAGCATCATTTTCTGCTCTTGACAAGCTCCCCCTTAAATGTGCCTCTTAGATGTGATGCCCTATGTCACCGCCTAGCTCTGTGCAGCCTGTTTCCATGGCTGCTTTTAAAGGTTTTAAAGCCTCCTTTTCACCTGGAAATGTAAATTGGGAAACTCTATCAGGAGGATTGCCTAGTAAGTATTTTTAATCAAAAACTAAATTTTAGGGGATACATTTATAGCAAGCTTCCCTTAATACAACCCACAAAAGTTGCAAGCACATCAGTTTTGCACACATAAAAACTGCATTTGTGTGAATAAACAGGGCAATTTGCAAACGTTAACTTGACCAGTCATCTGGTTTGTGTGTACAAACGCAGATTTGCTGTGTGTATAATGCCTGAGCTAGCAAATTTCCACCCAAAAGTATAGAAATGCCAGTATTCCTGTAGTCAGATTGTTGAGTAAAAGCAAAAACATTTCAAAACTGGTCTTTAACACTAAAGAACAAAAAATTTCAACAAAAAAAAGACATAAGGTTCAATAGGATTTATCAGTTCAACAATACCCTATTGTGAACCCATTTCTTCCAGGACTGTCAGAAATTAGGATCTTAAGCAAGACTTGAAATGAACACATTCAAGAGTAGAAAAATTGTGAAAATAAATAATGCTGCACAAGATTGTCTATCCTGTTCGCTGAAAAATGTTCTTTAATTCTGACTTCTTTAATGGATAATCGGTTTGTGGCGTGGGGTGTAGCATAAAGTTGTAGACTATGGTATGAAACAAGCCCTGAAATCATTATGCCTGCAGAATACCAAAGCAGAAGATGACCTGAATTTATTCCCAGCCCTGAGCTAAAACAAAGAGGACTCATGATCCAGAAACAGTATTCACTGAGTAGTTTTCTAGATAGCTTTTAGAGGGCTGGTATAGATCAGTAAGGCCCTGTATAGATTGTGACACAATTATATCCTGAGGATCCCAAGCTTAAGCAGTTGCACTAATTACACCTGTGAAAACACAGTACTGAGAGGCAGCTTATCACACACTGGCTTCCACAGTGCCTTCAAGCATACGCTCTCCAGCCTGAGTTCATTTCAACACCTAAACCAAACCGACAGGGCTAGATCACTACCGCGGCACTCGTCCTTTAGTAGTAATACGTGCATCGCACATACATCCAGCACCCATGTGCTGATGCATGAACAGGCACCCAGAAAAAAAAAAAAAAAACAAAACAAACCAACAAAATAAACCAAATAACACAAACCAGCGCACATAAGAGAGAGGTACAATCGTGTAAGGTTTCTTTAAGTCTCCAAAGAGTCTCAAAACCCTGGACCTACACCAAAATGTATCAGCGTTTGACCAATTGTCACAGTGATAAGCTGCATGGGAAATAGCAGCAGTTTTGAGGTAGTCCCAAGTCATACAGTATCAGTTGTAGGGATCAGTTCTTGAGGAGAGCTGCGGCTTAAAAAGCTGGGGGAGCTTTTCATGCACTTACCAAGCATCAGCTCTTCAAACACCCACAAAGGATGCACTCCTGAGTCTCATGGCATTTGGCCAAAAGCAGCAGGGTTCTCAATCAGCAGCAATGAGAGAGTAAACTTTTGTCCAACATGGGCACTGATGTCAAAAAAACAGCCAGTCCTCTAGGATAAGACAGATAATTTCAGTGGCATATGTCTCGGCTAATTCTGATCTTTCAAACACTGGCTAAAGTTATGGGGCAATATCTGTGGAAATCTAACCTCTCAAGGACACATGCATAGGGAAACAGATGGCTTGCAACAGACTGTTTAATCCCAAATCAAATAACAGAATCAGCACTTCAGAACGACTGCTTATATAGACACTCTGTTAGAGAGTGTGGCCTACAGACAGGCAACTTATGCAACAAGAACCCCAGAAAAGCTTATACGATATATTTACAAAATCTAGAACATCTTAAAAAGCAGTTTTCCAGAAATATACTACAGTTATAAACAAATCATCTGGTCTTTTCTGGGACGAATTCTTCATGTTATATATTAACATTTGCTAGTATAAATAATATTTTAAGATATGTAAGAAATAAGCATTTCACTTCTTCCTACCCTCCTTCATTAACAGCCATTAAGCACCCACAATTGACATTTTTATAATCTTCTGAAACCAGTAAAAATCAGCTGATGGAAAGTGATCAAACAACAAACCAAACAAACAAACAAAAAAAGGGTTTTCTTAACATTTAAAAGAATTTCATGTCACAACACAGTACACTAGGAAGCCCAGAAAGCACAGAGCATAAGAATAGCTCAAGAAGCGATATACTCTCGAGAACGTACTCTTGAGAAAAACAACAGCTTCACTACTGTGTGAAACTCAGCATCTCTGACATTACTGAATGTAATCTTAGAAACACACGAAGAGAATTAGCTGCTTGCTCACATGAATATTGGAGGGGAAAAAAAGTGTTCATTTTACTTCCTAGTATTTGATACCCACACTGAAATGTTTAAAAATATTTGATTTCTTTGACTACTGAAGTAATGATAAAATCCTCAAAGACCCCAGGTCACCTGCCCGCTGTATAACTGCTCACCAGTGAAGCCAACTGGCCCTGGGAGGTGCAAGTACCTCTCCAGCAGCACACAACTTACCAGGCTCCGTACCTGCCTTTACCCAACACACCTTCAGTTCTAAATTCTCACCCATTATGAGGAGCATCTCATACTTTAAATATTACCATTCTTACCACAACTCATAACTCCCAAAACATGAAGTCAGCGTGGTGCCCAGTAGAAATCCTGAGAAACTAAGAAACACTTTAAAAGCTGGCCCAGAACCATCAACTGCATTATGCTCTTGTTGAATTTCAACTTGTTTGGTGTTAAGCACAACGATGGAATGGGTCTTATACCCAGAACCCTATACCTTCAATTTAAGGGGCAGGGAGCTGCTTTGTTTATCTCAAGATCAGGCCCATAATCTATTGTGTTAGAATCCAATGAAGGCCCAAGGTAGAAGTGTGTGTGATCCATGTCTCCGGATGACCTTTTTAGTCAACAGTAAGATGTAATCGAAATATCTTTAAAACAGTTTAGTGCACAAGGAATCCTGTGACTGGTAGCCACCAAGCAAACTGAATCAATTTGTCCAACTGCAGTGATCCCATAATGGCAACAAAATATAGTAGCATACCATGTATAAAACGGACATCCATTCTTAATTTTTGGAGATTGCATCATTACTGGCAAGAAGAAGGTCTAATTCCTGAATTGTGGAAACATTTTATTGATCTAAAATTCCCCTTTTAAGGGTCACATTTTCTTTTCTGAGTTCCTTCCTGAAAACTATTTCATGGTGTTACTGAGTCATCTCAAAAGCAGGAACACTTCAGCAGTGAACAAGTCATATATAAATAATGTAGATCAATAATTTTCAACATGTGGTCTGCAGGCTCTTTGGGTTCACACAACCTTGCTATGAAAAGGAAGCCTACTGCAGTAAGTTAACCTTTGTTGCAGAGATACATGCCTCCACTGAAAAGTACTTAGGGATCCACAAATCACAAAGGTTATAAACCACTGATGTAAGTAATCTGTAAGCAGTTTTAATGCTTTGTAGGATATAAATGCCATTTCCATTTACTATTTAAACAAAATTCAGAGATTTAAGACCTCACTAATTCATACAATGAAAATATCAAGAATTCAGAGTATGATTTTACCAAATTGTCAGTTGAGGAAACACCAAGTGATTTAGCCAAATAATGTTTTGATGAAGTAAAAACTTGAAATTTTGCACATGTTCTAGTTTTGCCCAGCCCTTCATAGCTTAGCTCCCTGGATATATTAGTTTTTCATTGTTCTTACTGACAAACAAAAGCAGCGAAGCAAAAAAAAAAAAGATGTCTTAGTACAGCCAGAAAAAGATATTATCTTTGAAGAAATCAGTAGAATTAAACTCTAAAAAAAAGCATACAGAATCACTGAGCCTGTTAAATATAGACAACACTGACAAATAAACGGTCTATATTTGTTTGAAGAGCTTATGGGTTTCCCCCCCTCCCAGTACTATTGAAATGATGTCCTTATCTCAAGTACTTTTCACATATCAGAGAAGTGGCAAATTTCACAAAGCCTGCACTAATGTTTTGCATTTCTATTCCAAGTGAAATGCACTTCAGTAAGTAAACATGAGTATTCAATAAAACTGTTGCTAGAGACAATAGGGGGGAAAAAAATCCTGTTTCAAAATACATTGATAAGTAAATCATTCTAAAAGCATTGGATAATGCTGTGAAACACTGAAGAGCCGAGTCACTCAAAGCTGAGAGTAGGGTTAGTACAATTTTTAGTACTCAGGTTTCAGTTTTGGTTTTTGCTTTTTTTTTTTTTTCAAATGCTCATTGTGCTTGACAAACATAAAACAAGATGTCTGTATTATAATATTTTATAATTCTGTAGATACTTAAGTGCATCAATTGAGAATAATCACATCCCTCTTCAGGACTGAGAGCATACTAAACAGCATGCACATACTCTTTCAAATATTTCACATGGGGAGAGGCAGGGAGTAACTTGCTTGGGAAATGTTTTGCATGATTTTGAAAGCCCTGAAATTCATAGTGGGTTTGGTTTGAGCACCTCAGGATTTCTATTCTTGGAATTTATTTGAAATTCATAGATAAAATAACTTCTCTTTCTGGAGTACAGCACAGTGGGTCACCATCAAGAACCACAGCCTCTGTATTACAGTCACTAATTTAAAAATATATCATGACTTCACAAATGGTGTATGCACATGCCTAACTTCACATGCTACCAGACAGTCTCACTGGATTCAGCAAGGCTATCTACAGTAAGTTAAAAGCAAGTTTTTAAGGCTTGGTGCTGTAAAGACCTACGTATTCTCTAAGACAATGCAAATGAAGAAACAAACAAGGTGAAGAGTGTTGATCAGTTGATTAGAATCTTTATTTATCCCCTAACCTATTTCTACACTTTCTTCACCAAGACTTATCTGCCAATCTGCCAAAAATCTTACACAATGAGTATTTTTAAATAAAATTAGTTGAAAAGCTCTGCATAATCTTTCTATACTAATGTACCTAATGTCAATCTTTTTATGCAGGAATTTTCACATAAATTTACAAAAATTGGAACGGTATTTGTGACAGTGGAGGAAGAGCTTCTGATGGCAGAGTGTCTCACCAGAGACAAAGAACAATGTGGGCTGGTTTGGTGTTGGTGTGTTGTTTTCTGGAGCAAGTGTTTAGATCCTGGGTCTCGTTTCTAATCTACCCCTCTGAATGGGACTGTTATTCTTGACCTTTTCATTGTAGAATTCCTGATAAATTATACATGGTGGGTAGGCAGGAAAGAAGAGCCCTTAGAGTAAGATTAATTTTAAACATATTAAAAAAAAAAAAAAAACACAAAAAAAACCACCAAGGAGATGACAAATGCAGTTCAACGAGCACCAACCTGTGTTGTTCTCTCAAATAGTCATGTTCCACATCACACTTCTGCATGCTACACCAGCTACTGCTTCTCAGACGCCACCATATTCAGCCCTCAGCAAAATGATGCATTACAATGATCTGTATTTGTATCTCAGTAGCAAGGTCCTCAAGTATAAAAATCCTGGTTAATCAAAGATAATAAAAACAAGACGTAATGCATGTCCTGGGGTAGAGAAAAGTCGAGCAGGACACCGTTTTTTAACACTATCTTAAAAATCAGTGGTCAGATGCCCTCAATCAAGGCAGAGGTCAGTCTTCCCACAAGTTTGACTTTTTTCATCTTGTCTCTCAAATTTTTCATTTCTTCTGTCTCCCTGATGTAAAGTGTGAGCCAGTTGTTTTTCATCCTTTTACCTATTTCTTCCAGACAATCTACATTTTGACAGACTAACTTATTGAGTGTAATCAGTTATATGTTTATTAAACTAAACCTTCTAAATATACCAGCCAGTAATCTACACTGTGATCTGCCAGTCAGATTCAGTCTCAAAAATCACTTTAATCAGATTTTTCCATTTCTCTTCAGTGCTCCCATCAAATTACATTTGAATGGACTCTGCGCTTCGCATGGACTAAGTCAAGCCATATGTGAGAAGCAAGAAAAAGACAGGTAATTTGTCTAATGTCACTCTTCCAGCTAAAGAAGGGGTATATTTGAAAATGGTCCAGCAATCTACAACTGCTGAAAATATCCTTATTCCATAAAAATGTTTGCAAATAACACAAAAATGCTAATAGTTACTCTTATTTTACCAAATCAATAAGACTCTCACCAACCCAGGCTGATTAGAAAATGCATCCAAAATACGTCTTGTTCCCTTGTTCTTTAGTGCTGAGTCTACAACCAGAGGAAATGACTCAAAGAACACTTTAACACAAAAAACTTATGGACTAAGATACTTTATGAAAAGATTTTCTCGTCCTACAAATACTTCTGTAATGTTCAATAAAAATCTACTTCCTACAAAAGTTCCTTTCAAATATTTTCTTATGTATAACTGAATTTTGGTTCTATTAACGAGTGCTTGGCAAAATTCTCTATGGCCATACCATTTACACTTGTGGTATAATTTCTATCATCTAGACTATTCTAGATTGTTTCAATAAATTTACTTTCTGCATTGACAAGCTCATGCTTAACTGAAAATGCTTCCTTCTTATTTTCCTTGTCTAGATGCCAGTCATTTGCTCTTACCTACTACCTCTTGTCTTCCTCTTCTAAAAAAGAGAAAGCAAGGAGAGAGAGAGAAGCTGAACAAAGCCTGCAAATCAAATCCAAAATTCGTCACTACTCTGGAATGTACTGACATAAACAAAAGTTTAGACTCCCAAGACTGACTGCTATGTACTCTTCTCAGGTGCCTGGAACTATGGGTGCCGTAGACTTTCAGCTTCCTCAGAAATTACACCCTCATTTTTCAGTCCCTGCCATAGTAACATAGTTTTGTTTGCATTTTACTGTAAACAGGTGGTTTTCACTTTCTTCTTTTTTTAACTGCCAAAAATAATGATGAAAATTTTATCATAGAGTTCTGGTTACTGGTATGTCTTAAAATAGAAGGACAGAAAAATATTTTTTGGCTCTCCTTATCCCTTTAAATAGCAATGTATTTTGGGGGGCAGAAGGATAATAGGAATAAAACAGGAATGCTTGGCATTCGGGTTGCTTGTTTTTCTAAAATGTTTTACTTAATGCTTCTCCCCCACCCCTTGGGTATACTTCTTGCCAAGACACATAGATTTATATTCACTCAATTTTCCACTGCAACTTTTGGAAAGCTAACACGTACAGTATGCAACTTCTAAGCTGCAGGCAGAATAAAACAAATCCAAAAAGTAAGTGTACCTTTGCAGAAGATTGTTGAGTGGATTTAAGTTACAACAACAAACAATAAATAATAAAGTCTTTCTGAAAGCTAGAGAAGCACGTGTGTCCTCTTCATTGATTTTATCACTTCATCACACACAACAAATCTATGTCAACATGAGTGGCAAGTCTCTGAGGTAAAAAAATGTACAAGTCAAGGCCATAAAAGCAGACCACATGCTTAGGAATTTGTCTATTGTAACCATAATGAGGTGGCCTGCTGTCTCTAAGGAGACAATTCATGATACAGCATATGCCCAGAGAGAAGTGAAAGACTATTTTATGAATCCAGTACAGTCATCCGTAAGTCAATGAAGATTCGATTTCTTAAAGAGACAGAGAGGAAGAAAGCATTCACGTGAAGAGCAAAGTCACGAATAACCTGTTTATATGTAATTAGATATTGCCCTGCAACAATACTATAACCTACTGGAATCAGCACGGCTACTCATGTAAGTAAAGATTAATCATGTAGTCCTTCAAGAGGGAGGCCTTTGATGCAGAACATGATCTACCCTATTTACATAAATAGCATTTTTCAGCACTCTATTAATCTTGACAGTACTTCAGAGGGGTTGCCATTATTAAAACCCATTTTCTGGAACATACTGAGGAATAAAAAGGCAAAGTAATTTCTTCACATTTATACTGTGCCTTACTACTCTCCTACAATACAAAACTCACTTTGGGTGACCAAGCTATGCTATGGCCACTGTACAAAGCAAAAGGAAGCTGCAACCTCAAAACCATTGAAAATGAGGGTATCTGTGATTGCTGCCAAAAGTCTTATTTACAGAAGTCTGCTCAGAAAGGTGTAAGCTGCCCCATTTCACCACAAGATTGCTAATGATGAAGAAAAAAATTCTTTATGGAGAATTGCCAATCATCTGAAATGACATTCCCTGTATTTAATAGGGCGGGAGGGGGAACAGGGAACTGAATAGAGTGTTTTAACAGCCCTTTTACTTTGGAAACAGAAGAACAGGAAGGGAAGAAGAGCTGATTTAAGAAAGTAAGAACTGCAGGACAAAGAGTGGAAAAGTATGGGGTGTTTGAATGTCTTATGGGAAGGGAATGCATAGAAGAAAATAACATCGTTTCTTACTTTTTGATCTTCAGCAGACAAAAGGGACTCGCTTTGAAAAGATAGGCAATTCTGAAAGGGTTTTTTAATCATTTTTACTACAGGAAGTTATGCAGTAATGAAACAAGTTTTGTACACACATTTGGAGATTTTGTTTCAAATCCTGTGAATGGAGCTTATGGGTATAGAGAACTCCCCCAGAAGTTCACATAAAGTATCCAATATCTTTAGTCAGTCCCAGACTTCCCTTTTTTTCCCCCATTGGTAGTGTTACATGAAACAATATTTCAGATTCTTCAGCAGTCATTCACGTAAGCACATTTAGTCATAAAGGTTATTTCCAAATGCTTTCTCTTGTATATGCAGTTGAGAGAAGCAATACCAGTATCAACTGAGTAGTTGATTATGGATTTATAGCCTATAAATGCAAGGGCATATGGTGAGACTCCAAAATGGATATCAAATGTTCACACAGCTTCACACAGATAATGAAGTGAAGTGTAAAATAGGACACAAGTGACTTGGATACAGTCATTTAGCATCTGCTCCAGCTGTATTAATTCAGGTTGGACATTACACAGTAGCACGATACAGGCACAGACAAGCAACCACACATGTAGGACAGCTTGATTATGTGCTAGCCAAAAATGAACTATCATGCAGGAGGCCTAGGCTACCAGACAGACATTCCCTCTCCATTATGCTAGTATTAGGTGGAACAAAAACGTGTCTTTTAAATCTATCGCCCCTGAACGTTATCCATAGTCCTCTGTCTTTACTTCCTTACAAGTAGAAGAAAAGCTGTTTTCTAGACATCGCACCTAGTGTAACGTATGCCTCAACAGTATCTCAACATACTTGCTGTTGAGCAATGCAGCTGATCATAAAATGTAAATCAAAAGAAAGTCAAGAGGTGGTACCTTAAACCCCTGAAGTTTTCTTCACTTCACCCAGACACCAAAAATGAGTCTCTGACAAGCACGATCACTTTCTTGGAAAAGGACACATTGACAGCACATCCAATTTAAAGAACTAGAGCCTTCACATCAGAAACAATCATCACTCGAAATATAAAGGGAAGGGGAGGGACATGCTGCATTCTGATGCAGTTTTACCTTAAGGCTCATTACAAACAAACTAGAAGCAAAGGAAAGAATTGATTACATGAAGCAAAGGTAACAGCATCAGTATTGTTCTTGGCAGAGAGTGGACAGTAATCATTGACATAATTTACATGAACTCTCTGGGGTTAAGTCAGAATTTCTGTAGCTTACACAACTGGATAGCTCACAATAATGCTAAATAGAAGTACTGGTTCTTGAGGGGTTGTGAGGAGCATTTAGTATGCTGCATGTTTGTTCACATTAGTCTCTGTAGTCCAAGCAGATGGATGTCAGTCTGTCTCTCTCTCACACACACCCCCACATTAGCAAGGCAGAAAAAAGAATATTTTAATTTAGTACTGCAAGTTTATTCTTGCCACCTGTTTTTACTGTTACCAATTAAAATTGATTGTTTTCACATCACAGGTAGTTAATAATTGGGTTGCGTTGGATCTACTCTCTCAAATCATCTAAACTTGGGGACTAAGGTATTCATCAAGTCAAAACAAGTATCGATAAAATGTAGACCAAGAATTCAGGGGACTCCAAAATGCAGGACCAGTACAGTTAAGGCTTGACAGAAAAAAACATCTTTGTCTTCCAATAGCCAGGTTTTTTTGCTTTCCTTCTCCAACCTCTTTTCACCTCCTTTTCTTTTGTTTCACTGTTTTCCAATTTCTCCTTTTTGGTTCTATTCTTTTATTTTTTGAATAGTGTGTGTTCTCACTTTGTAGTTTCCACTTGTGTTTCTTCATCCAGCGCAAAGTAAATCATTCCATTTTTCAGCACTAAATGATCTGATACAAAGTCAGTTCAGGGTGTTATCACAATTTAAGGGATTAGTAACAAAGCAAACGAGAGAAGACTGGTCGCAAGTGCTGCTGCCTAGACCTGTGGATATGAGGTAGCCCCTTGTGAACATCACTGTCAGCTTTAAAACCCAAAAAGCCATTATTAATCTGAATCACAAGAACACATTTTCACTGTTGAAAGAAATGCTGTCATCTTCACCTATTTTTGTCCACGTGCTCTCTATGTTCTTCTGACTACTATTGGCCAAGCTGCAGATACAGAAAACGCCATCTTCTGCAGAATCCAAATATAAGGTAACTGATTCCTAATTCTTTGGCTATGACCTAAGACGTAGAACTCAATCCTCAGCAGTCTGCAGCCTTTAACAAAGGCTTTCAAAGAGCTGTCAGAACAACATAACTGAAATTTAGGTCTGAGGTCCAAACAGGTTTTCATTGAATATTAATGAAAATACTAAATACTAAATACTTTTCCAATAAGAATTGGCAATACCAGTAGATTTTCTAGAATCTTACAGGTTGTTCCAATACAATATGGAAAAGAGCACAAGGCTGACATGAACAATTTACAAAAAAGCAGAGACTGAAATTTGTTCCCATAAGTCACTTTTTTCCTACTCTCCAGTCCATCTGCAAATACCATGTTTGTTAATTTATTCTTTGGATACTTTTAGAATAGTTATATTGTGCTTCTATAAACATAATCATCTTGGTTAATAGATTTACATTTAATTATGTAAAACATTTTTTCCCTCCATACAGAAATTAAGAGAGAAGTAGAGTTGGAGTGCTGTGGCTTTTACATTACAAACTGATGAAGAAGTTGGAAGCTTCAAGGTTGTTTGCTGAGGAGTGCATCATCATTATACCAGATATTGTTAAGAGCAAGTTCTGCTCTAATTAAGCTTCATCCTTGGTTGTCCGATTGCGTTTGCTCATGGATGCGTACCAATTTGTATATTATAAAGAATCTTCTATTGATTCTATGAAGTTGACAATTTGCCTAATGGAGGGCAAGAATAATTTGTGACTGTGACTTCCCTTCCTTTCCAAAGTGTGCCTCTACAGAATTTGCAGATGACGTATGATCAGTGCACATTAGGTTCAGAATGAAAACATTTATCAGCCAGATATCTAATGGGCCATTTTGCAGTGAATAGATGGTGTTCGAAATATGCCAATTTTCATAGGTCTTTTAATTACAGCTTTGATGGGTATGGTTTAGTTTACCTCATATTTACCTGACAGGTACAAAAGGCCTGAAGGTTTTTTTACTCTCATGTTCACCTTGCAAAGCTTAAATTTGCGGAAGCTAATAAAACATATTTCCTTTCCAATGAGACTGAGAACTAAAGGTCAGAGGCAGAATTTCAATATCTAAAACTTGAAATACTAGACCGAACTGAATACCTAAAACCTAAAGGACTGGATTGAATGCAGAGAAAAGATGGTTTAGCAATTTTTATTTCACCTGTTTAGAACAGCAGGCTCGCTCATCAGTCACGTGATATAAGCCTGCACCCCTTCAGTTTTCAGCACTACTGAATACTGTATTAAAAAACCCACACTTCTCTAATTCTGGTAACTTTTTTTCCCCTGACATATTGTCATACATGAAGAGGATTTAAAATGGATTCAACCTACAGTAGAATTTCCTGGTTTGGATGCTATTTATTAATATTTGAAAACAGCATGCTGAAAAAAAAATCATTTTAGAGAGGTAAGAAGGCAATTCTCAGCCCTCGCTCCACCTTTTACGTGAGCACAATTAAGCTGTTGTGTTGCTTAAGCAAACTTAAAATCCGAGCATTTAATTCATTTCACTATCTTATGAAGTATCTCAACAAAGATTCAACCATTTGTGCTTCTCTGCCTTACAGAAAGTATTTCAAAACCAGAAACACAGAGGCAGAGATTTCATGTTGTGTTAGATGCTGTCAAAGAGGTCTCTTTTTCTCTCCCTTTCTCTGTTGTTTCCAGCCATCCTTCTCTCCGTTCTCCTTTGTTTGCTAAAGTAGCTTACTGACTGTATTAAAGGGAGCCCAAGTGTCAGCTTGAGACTGCCATGAAAACTAGCATTCACATAAACCATTTTTTCCACTTTTGTTAAGCTTCTTATCAAAAGAACTCTCCCTCTCTCTCTCTCTCTCTTTCTCTTTTACTCTCTCTCGTCTTCTGTCCTTTTTAGGATATCTTTCTAATTTTATTGAGACTCCTCTGTTAAGGTACAGCACTATAGTTCAGTAACTATAGGAAAGTGAACCCAAAAGAGCCAGCTTGAGACTACCACAAACCATTTTCACTTCTTATGTTAACATTTCATCTCAAAGGACTCTTTTCTCTCTCTGTCAGTTGCAAGGCATCTCTTTGTCTCTATTGTGCTTACTGCGCTAAGGTGCCTCATTGACTGGAGCGAAGTGAACTCAAGCATGCCAACTTGAGGCTGGCACACATTTTTTAATTTGGTTGAAGTTGACACCCTAAGGGACTCAGTGTCTGAGCAGCAACACTCCTCTCCCCCCCACCCCATGCCTACACTCCACTGAGGTAACTCTAAGATATATTTGCTATAATAATGTTTTCTATATTGTATATTTAATTTGACAGAATTTAACAGATCGTAACCCCACAAGTCATTCAAGGATATTTCTATTCCTCACCACCTTGTAGAGCACCCGGGATACTGAAGTAGAGTGAATACCAAATTGCCAAACACAAATGGCTCCACACCTGGCAAATAGCTTGGGAAAGCTTAACAGTAGGGCCTGCTTTTAAGAGAAACACCTCTGAAAATAAGAGATCCAAACCTTTTTCCTCCTTTCCAAGGAGAAAAAAAAAAAAAAAAAAAGACCCCCAAGACTCCACTTTGGCCTGTGGAGTTTCATGTCAACTGCAATAATCAGTATACAATTCTAAGGTAAGTCCTAATCACTTTGGTTTAACCTTTTTACAGTATCCCTCATTCCCTTAAGGATTTACTTTTGGTGACAATCTAATGATTAAATATAAAACAACTAAGAAGAAATGAATTATGGTGACCAAACTCTTATCCCTGGGTGGAAAGATGCAAGTCTAAAGACGAGGACCAAAACCGATTAGACTACAAATTCCCAGGACAGAGTTTAAGTCAGATGCTGTTGACACTTATAACGAGCATCCACTGGTACATAGAAGTTTCACTGGAATAACACCACCGAAGAACGAAGCTGGTATACAATAGTTGCCATCTTTTTTTTGTTTGTTTTCAGTGATGTCCTTAACCTACTTGCTATGTCTTTCACAATTTCTGACAATGTTCTGTTAGCTTAATTTAGCATTTTTCTTGCTCTTCTGTACTGCTAAAATCAGTTATTCAGTTCTGAATTGGAAAACAAGAAGGGAAGTTTTTTATAACAGTGGGTGTATCCTTCAGTTTGCTGTAGCCAAAACCCTACACACTGTTGGCAAGAAAGGTGTGTGTGTCTTAATCCCAAAATGTTGCAAAAAGCAGCTTGTTTATTTTTGCATAAGTCTGAGATTAGCAAAGTTACTCTATGACAAAACTGAGCTGCAAAATTAAAAACCAATAACATTACTCAGAAAAATACGTGCTACCTATTTTCACTCCCCCCCCCCCCCCCTTTTTTTAATGTCTGTAGATCACACTAGAATTTCGGGAACAGTGATAATGTTGACAACAGCCACTGCGTAACAAATAATCATAAAACCCTGCCACTTAAATGAGAATACAGCAGAAATTTTGCATAGGTTCTACAAGTTTTCACATGTAGTTTGTCTCCAATCTAAAAAAAAAAAAAAAAAAAAACAAAACACAAACCAACAAACCAAAACAAAAACGAACCAAAAAAACCTCCAAACCAAAAAAAAAAAAAACAACCTTCTAAAAAACCTCTTAGCTTTTAGAGAAAATCTTATGGTTTCAGGGCACACAAAAATTAATACCCCTTCTTGTCCACTACACCCAAAGCAGCATTGAGTACAGAAGTTATTTCATTTTTAAGTCATTACCAGTAAAACCCGTAATCTTTGTTGCTACACTAGGGGCCTTTCCTTATATCCTGCTCCTGAATATACCACCGTGCAATGGTGCTAGATTCACTGAACATCACCCCAAGAGAGCAGCATTAAAAAGGTAAGTCCTTCCATATCAAAAGGGCTTTGTTTTTCCATAGCACATTTGGGATTCATTCTATTTGTCTTCTAGCTTCTGAAGATTTAGAGTTCAGTCAAGTCTACGTTTTTAGGTTTTACTCTCCTACCATTAAAAAAAACTGAAAGCCAACTGTTCACATATAATCCCATTCTCAAGTTGAGGCTTTCAGAAAGAAAAAAAAAATCCTCCCTGCCTTCCCCCTGCCCCTCCCCCCCGCAATAAAAAAAAACCCCAAACCCAAATATTGTGAGATCTGTGAAACAGATCAGAAGAAAGGATGGAAGTCAACCACATCTTCTGTGTAGAATAGCAGTCTATTTGTACAGCTAAGAGATGGAAAATTTGCAAGTTACCCTAAAGGAAAAGACTGAGAAGCGTAAGCTTAGAGCACTGAATCTAAAAATTAATAAAGGAGAAGGGAGTAAACGTGTCTTGTAAACTTTCAGAAAGCGTGAGTTTCTCATCATTCTCTAATTGAAAACACTCTTTGCTATGTCAGTGCTTATTAACAAAACTGAGAACTACAATTTCCTGGATAGTCAAGGCTGGGGACGCACAAAAAAGCAAACAAAACCCCAGAAAACCCACACCTGGCCGTGAACCAAGTAGTGAAAAACAACAGGGCTGGCGATGATTTCCTAGAAAACCTAACACGATCCAGGTACATAAAAACATAGCACAGAGTTTCAAGAACCTAGCTAATGTTGCCCACCACCACTTGCAAATAGTAAATTAACTGTAAAAAAAAAAAAACACATCACCTGAGTGTAAACCGAATAGGCATTTTACATTGATACTTCATGAATTTTAATCACTTTAAGTCTTTAATTCTCATGTGACAACCAAAGTACCCTACAACAGTAGTCTTCAGGAAATTCTTAAGAAAAAAAATCACAATTCCTGTTAAGTCCATGGGCAGTCTGCCATTGTTCGTGGTAGAATTACTTTTTAATTAGTGTTCTGAGAGACTCTTAGAAGCAGAGACAGGCGTTTTCTGGTTTTGGAGTTAAGGAATGTTTACCTTGCATTGCACCAGCAGACCAGGTAAATCAACTACGAATATTCCTTGAGACAAAGCAAACCAGTCTCCTGGGTGAAACGATTGGGTGTGCTCTTTAAGTAATATCATGCATAGAATAATAGGACACGAGAAGCTTTCTGAGAATTTTTTGAGCCCCCTTCCCTCTTAAAATTAGTTGATAATCATTTACTATTTACCTGCAGGATACTCAATAAAATGTTAAAATGCTCTAAAAACCTCCGAACCTGTCTCTGGCAAACAGCAAAATAAATACAACTGGCCAATTTCAATCAGATGTCTCTGGCAATTTTTCAAAGACAGGAAGAAGCATGACACGAGTACTCTGCCAGGCCTCATGTGTCTCTGTGAATATTCTGTAAACAAAAGCACTTCAGCGCATCCCCAATCAAAGTCATACCAGCTGTTGTTCTTCCTGCACTTATTCTCTGTAGTGAAAGGGAAGACAAAAATCATACTGCCTGGACAAGAAAGAAAAACAAAACAAAACAAAAAAAACCAACAACAACAAAAAAACGCACCACGCCACAAAAGGCAAAACAACACACATCAGGGGAAAGGGATATTAATGGCTATTTCAAGAAAGAAAGAATTTCTTTTCAGCAGGCATTTTGATACCCTCATAAAGAAGGGCCATGATGATGATGATGGTGCCATAAAAAATAAAACGGTATCAAGCTAGAACTTTCATTTCCTTTTGACTCATGCAATTTTACCAGATTTGTGTAAAGTTCACAGCACTTCAAGAAACAACAGAAAGACACATTAACTCTGCAGTAGTTCATAGAAACTTTCTATGAGATAGGAAATGTATTCATGTTGAAAATATTGAGTCACTAAGCCCTCAGACTGCATTCCAAAAGTCTCCCAGAAACATTTCAATCAAGAGTGCGAGTATGTGACAGCGAGGCCATTTGGGCTAAAAAGCATTGTGCAGAATTATGTTGGTGAATCTAGTGCCCTCTAAATGACCTCATATTATGGCCATGGTATTAAGTCAAGGAGAAACCTGTAAGTAAGACGAATAATTTTTTTTCCTTAAAAAAAAAAAAAAAAAAAAAAAAAAAAGGAAAGGGAAAACTCTCAAGTTCCCAGTATGAATGCTAAATTACCCCCTCTCCCAATGGAATGCTTCACTTTCATTTCCAAGTAGCAGTAAGCCTATTGACCCCCATGGTGTTATCCTTTTCACTGCTCTTGCAGTACTTTCTTTAATCTCTTGGATCAAAGATTGGTCAATAAAAATCATCTCTGCTTTTGTGGGGAGCAAACAAACTGCACCAAGTCCTATGATAATTGTAAATCTTCACTAAAATCCTTGAGAAAAAAAAAAAACAACCACACATATGTTGACATTAACTTTGCAACTGGAAATGTTTGTGTTCTTTTTGTTCTATGTTAAATATTCTGAATTATTTTATTTTGAAACAGTTGTTATTGTTTTATACTCTTTCGTACTCATTGCATACTTAAATTCAGTAATTTTAGGCCTTGAAAAACTAAAGCTAAATTATATTTACATTGTTATACAGTATTTCTAATCAATTGGTTTAAGTACTAATTATAGGAAAACCCCTGGGTCCTCCACAAAGGTTAAAAGATTGGACAGTATTTTAACAGAAATATTTGTTGATACAGTTTTCAACAGCCTCCAGACTATATGGCATCCAAGAGCTTTGTGTTGCACCTTAGGTATCAAATCTAATGAGAATTTGAGCCGGAAAAAGAGAAGAAAAAGAAAATAAAAACAAAGACCCCAATAGAATTTTTTGTTGGAAAAAAAAATCATCCCAAGGTATTATCTCCCTGCTACTTTAGCTTATAACCTAACTCATTTTTTAATTCTCTTTCAACTTTAACCTATGCCTCCTATGTGCAGCATCCATATCCTGACCTTATTATTCCAGGGTATTTCTAAGGTATTTCTCAGCTTCCTTGTCATCTAAACAGAAAGGAAGTGATTTCTGTTTAGCAGAAACTCCTTGAAGTCACTCGTAATCAATGATCACTGCATCTTCATCTACTCTGGACTCCCTGATGAATGCAGAGCATTTTCCTCCTCCTGAGTCTCAAGAAAAACAGAGACCGTGGATGGTCTTGGCGATCCAGCTGTGACACAAGTGCAACTTTGAATGTTTCCCCCCAGTCCCCCATCCCAAGACACAGCACTTGAAAGTCTTGACATTGTCTGTAAGGCACGATATAGGCAATCTTTTGCTATGACGTTTTTATTGTCATCCCCAAACTGCCCTCTTCACCTATGAGCTTTTCAAACCCACGTTGCTACCAAGAAGTTTCCCCATTTCACCCACTGTATTCGCCTGGTCCTCAGACAGATTGCCTACAAAGCCACTAACAGATTCTCAGTCAAGCATTCTTCACTAGTAACTGTAGTGAAAAACAATGCATGTATGCACCCAGAACAATTTAGTCATAATAAGAGAGAAATTCCAGCACGCTGTGCTACATCTTCTCAGAGCAGAGATCCCAGGCTTGGACCTTGATTTCAGGGAAAATTAAGCCAGGTCTTAACTGTGCTATCAATCACATCCTTGTTTAGCAGCAATTGCTTGCTTTATTTTAGAGCTCTATGCCATTTTTTGGCTCACACTGAAAATAGATAAGAAGATTCAATGGTGAAGGGGAATGTTTTTTTATTTGTTCTACTTGGTGCCTTGTATGCACTCTGGAATGATGTAAAATAACACATGAGGCTAAATACCACCCATAAATACTGAACTATAATTATTTTCTCACACATTTCTTGCAAGGTCAAAAGTTATTCTACTAGTGCGCTAATTTAAAAAAAAAAACCAACCAAAAAAAAAAAAAAACCAAAAAACCCTAGAACTTCACTTCCAAATCCAGATCCCTCGATTCACAATGCCAAGGCTCAGAGAACAGCTTGTGTCCACACATTATACCCCTGTGTTAAGGATCATGCAGGTGTACTCTGCAAATCAGGTTTGGCCCTTTTGTTCCAATGAAGAGCCAAAGGTGCTCAGAGGACAGGCAAAGCTTAGGGGAACCAAGATTATCCTAAAACATAAAGGGCAAGCTTGCGTTTGCTGCCTGAGCAAATCCCCCGTGATTTTATTTGAAACTTTGAGCGTGCAATCAATATGCAGCTAGGTTTCTTGCCCAAACCCTGAAGTTTCCCCCCACCCCCATCAAGAGAAAACACTTTGTCACTTGGAAAATAGACGAAAAAAGTAATTTTTAAGCACCTAGGAATTAATAAGTTGCTACTGAAGAAACAACCTTTTGTTCCAAGATGTAGAAAGGGAGACTGCTGGATATCTCCACAATAGTGTCAGTGATATTAGTGCACAGAGAAGCTAACAAAAGGCAGCCATGCTGTCTGCTGCAGCACTAGAAATGGAGCAAAATACAGTAAGGTGAGGGGAAAACATGGCAGAACAAGCTAATTTCAAGATCAATATCTAAAACAGGTTTAAAAATATGAAAATAGAAGGTGATACTTTTATGACGGACTAAGTTGACACTGATTTAGTTACATTGTTATAGTAACCTCAGACAAACATTTCTTTGTTTAGGACTTCATCACGATTCAAAAATAGTACATAATTTATATTTTTTCCTGAATCTCAGTGCATCTGACACATATATCACACACAGCACAGAGCACAGACAAACACACATATATCAATATATTCTTACTGTTACACCATTTAGATGGTGTAACACAAGATTTCCTATACACGATAATAGCAACTCATTTAAAATATCATGTTTTGATTTTGTTTTTTAAACAAAGCTCTTGGATACTAAAAATGGAATACTCCGTATAGAAAATAGGTTGCTATTCTCTAAAATTGCTTCTAATGTTAGCTGAATATTAATAAAATCCATAAACCATTAGTACATTATAGCTGCTTTGTTCTGAATTACATAGAGCTTTTATGTTTATTTCTCAGTGAAAATGCATAAAAAAATGAAATCCTCTCTAATTGTGCTCTCTGAAGATAGCTGGTAAAATCATTTCTAGCAGCAATAAATCAATTGTAGTATTAAAATGACCTGCCAGGTGCATCTTCTGGGTATCAGACTAATTAAGGGAATGTATTAATTGCAACTATTCATCAACACCACCAATGTTGTTAGGTAACCCTTACAATGAATCTTTTTACCATATTATCCAGCAATGAAACTGCAGTTTGACCAAGTATAAGGGATTGAACAAAAAATATTTTTAAAAAATACACACGGCTTTCTTCATTATATCACTTTGATTCCCAATTCTTTGCTAGTAAGTCAACCAAATGCAAGAAGATATAATTATACATACATATGTAATTTATACATTTACATATCTCTATCTCAGTAGACAGTTTTACCAGGTTTCAGACTGATGTGGGGGTGTTTCCCTCACCCAAAAGTCTAATTCTGATATAAATTCATATGCATTTTCTGTAGCTATGAGCCAAATGTGACCAAATTTGGATCATACAGGCCTTCACTGGAAAAGACCGTTTAATTCTAAAAGCATGGTTTACTGGTATCTTCATTATTTTTCCACCAGGACTTCTTTATCACTTTAATCTATACGTTCTTATGAATGCAGACAACAACTTCAGTCTGCTGCTTTGTATGGGTTGCTAGTTCCCCCAGTGTTATTTTCCCTGCTAAAAATAAAAGCTGTTCTTCAAAACTTCCGATATGTTTTATCACCTTCTTCTACAAGCAAAAATTCTGGATTGCACAATAACTTCATACATTTCAGACAAAACACAGGAAGCTGCAGGATGCAGTAAAATTCCTACCATACCAATTCTTTGCCATGCTTCTTAGTAGAAGATGATTAGGGAAGGTATATATGATTATAGGCTGTCGGGGGGGGGGGGGGGGGGGGGGGGAACATACATATCTCAGTTCAATTAGCAAAATACACAGAGAATAATAAATACACAGACCAAACCTAAAAGACATGAGGACAAAATTTGGCCCGCCATATCAAAGTTCACATCCCTCTCCCCAGTGTACTGTAAACACTCATATCCAGGAGACTTGTTCTTGTTCACTCAGTCTATCTACACCTTGTAGGTATTTCTAAGCATGAAAAAATAGTTATATCTAACTATGGCTTTTCCGTTGCCACTCCCATGACTATCACCATCATCCTCTGTTGCAGGTGAACTAGATCCAGTAGCACGTGTAGAGGCATAGGCGTTCATTCTTGTGCCCAGATGAAAATTTACCTTCTCTTCTGGCTGCATATCCATAGATGGACAGTGAGATAATGAAACCCGTCATACTTCAAACATTTTGTCATTTGGCTATAAACCAGTGCATGCACACTTACACTAGAACGATAATGTCTTGGTATTATTCAAATAAGGAGAGGCTGGGGGAGATTTCACAACCCTGTGGCTCCTGCTTGTGCAAAATTACTTGTGTCCTACTTCTGCAGAAAACCCAGAGAATTATGCACGATGTCCCAAATGCCATGGTATTGAATACTGCTAATCAAAGCTAGGAAGCAAGATTCAGAAACATCAGCATTACAGTGCAGGTGCCCTGGCAGCAGCTTCCCAGATGACTTTAACCCAAGCGCCCAGTGCCAAGCACATCACATACTGGGGCTCACGGCAGCCAGCCTGTTAGGCGTCCACAGCCACGCGCAGCACCGTCAGGATGCTCCTCTTCGCCTACAGCTCTGCAAACACACCACAGCCCTGACCTCCAACACTGATTATTGTGGTTTTGAATGTTTCTTGAACAGCTACTGATGGAATTGTCAAAATGAATGAAACAGCGAAAATCGACCCACAATGAAAAACACTTGATTCATTTTTATTTATGACTCAAAATAAGAATATACACCCTACTTTTAAATTCTGTCAAATAAAGTAATATTAAAATGATGCAGATGATTCACAATCAGCCACATCTCTCCAGTTTGTGTCAATATGTCTGAAGAAATGCTTTCAATCGCCTTTGGTATTCAAAGAGTTAGAAATAGAAGTTCACAAGTAAGATATTGTTCCTGTCTTTCCCTTCACTACCCAGACTGCTTTCTGATCTTTCTTTTGTCCTCAATCCGTTCCTTATCCCTTTCACCTCTCTTTCTCACTCTCACTCCGTCCCCTTGATCCATCAGACACAGCCAAGCTATCTGACACCTATGCCTTAAAGTAATTTTGGACAGAAGCAAAATGCCCTAGAATCCTTAGTAATCCTCCTCAGATCCATGTACTGAGCCCCAGTTTGGCTCTTTTATAGCCACAAACAGTCTTTCAGCTAGCTAGCCTGGAAACCAAAAGCTGTTTCAGTAACAGAGGAAGGACAACAAGTCCTGAAAGAAAATGAGCCTGCTTGGGAAGGAAAAAAAAAAAAAAATCTTTTTTGGTGTTAACATTAATATAAGCTAGAATGAACTAACTGATCAATAAATGAAAGTTAAGGAACTCTGACTACAGGAGGTAAAAGGGGAGACAGCGAGTTCATGGGGGCAGGATCTGTCCTTTCCTCGCAGTTGTACACACTCCGTGTCCTGGTACAAGACAATGGTTTATAAACACCGATGGTTTTGTGAATTATTGAAACAGCTACAGCGTTCTGTAAGCCCGTAGAAAAATGTCTTTCACCCCTTATCATTCCCTATTGAGTCAAAGTGTAGTTTTTGACACACCAGAGTGGGATTTTTCTTTGTCCTTTTCCAGTACAACTAAATCGAAAGCCATATGGAATTCAGAGAGGTAAATAAAAAATAAAACACAAAAATCAATAGACTACTGCCAAAACCCTGTGGATCGTACTAAAGTCAGAGTTAAATTACCTTTCATGACTAAGCAAGAATCCAGAAAAACTGAACAGACTACTTGTACCATGCTGAGTTACAGAGCTGCTCTCCCCTGGGCTCGGGGTGTACCAGCACTCGCACTCCTCCCGTACAAAAGGTAGATTTCAGTGACAGGCTGCAGGTCCTAAAGCTATCTCATCTTTGAGAGGAAAAAATGTTTGACAAACTTACGCTTCTCAGTGTGGGAACATAACAGATCCTTCACTTTGCAGTCTAATATAAGGCCTTGTTGCCTCTCCACTTTCTAATCTAATTTAGATTGGAAAATCCCCTTCACGAGCCAACCCTCATGAGCCTTCCCATCCAAACAAAACAGTTGGATACATCCAGGGAACATAATACGTGATGAAAAGCAACGAAGGATTGTCTTTAGATTATGAGTATTTGTACTGAAAGTATGTGGGGATTTTTGGAAGCGGTGATGAAGGAGGAAAGAGAAGGAAGAGATCTAAGAGGAGGAAACTGAGGTACCAGAAGCTGCTTCTTTCTACCAAGACCCATCAGACTTTGGCAAGTAATAGGACACGGAGCCAGATACCATGCGCAGACTACGTCATGGTAAGGGCTTAATTTTTCTTCAGCTCTACCTTGTTGTTCCCATGGTAAATCCCCAGGGACAACAGATGTCAGAAGACTTGCATCAGACTTACTCTAGCGTAACAAGGAGCAGAACCAAGGCCTCGAGTTGTAGCAAATACAGTCAGATGAACTAATTCCTGATATGTCTATCTGCTGACAATGTTAGCTCAGATTTTTTCCAAGTTAACAACAGAAGCTCACTCATTTTCTGCAATTTAAGTGATCAGCAATTTCGAAGTCTACTAGTTGGTATTTCTCTGCAATAAAACAAAGAAAAAAAGATACTGTACGAGACTTCTTTTTAAGAAAGAAAAAAAAAGAAACAAAACAAAAATGAAAAAAACCAAACACACACACCACTGAAGGAAGTGGACCATACCTGTTACTTGGAGCTACGATACAGACATGGCCAGCCCCGCTCCTTCCCCCAAAGAAGCAATTTACAACAGTGAGAGGATGTAAGTCAGGGGATCAAACACAAGAGAAGTTTAAAAGCAGGTTTTGGCTGCAGTAGTGATGCAACCTAATGGGGGCAAGAGCAACTTAATGCCACATAAATCCATTTTTCTGGTAGGGCCATAAGGCTTTGAGGCAGCCTGACAGCTGATTCCAGCTCTCCCAGACGTCCGTAGGCAATGCTCACAATGCTCTTTAGAAAAGCACAGCCCAGACTTAAGAAGCTTTACTCACTCTTACTTCCTCATGATGAATTACAGTATGTGCCACATCAAGAGACAAAGACTTTCAGTGTTGCCATGTCCAGTGCTTCTAGCATTAAGCTCTTGAAACAGACTGCTTTTTTCCTAAAAATTCTGCTTCTAAACTCCATTTTTGCTTACAAAAACATGGAAAAAGACTGGGTAATATAAGCTTAGCAAATGAAAGTTAAATAAAAATACACTACCGCAAAATGGTCATCACAATTGTCATGAGATTAGACAAGTTCATGATTTTGGAAATAACTGCTTTTTGACTGCTTTAGTCTGGCAATAATGGCTGTTTGAGAACTTAACATGGGGTAGACAATTTTCTGTTCATATCTGTATGTTCCCCCATAATTAATGGAATACGTTTAGGAAGAAGATTGTATATGAGCTTCTGTTTTGCTTTATTTTGCCAAAAGAGGCATTGTCAAGCAGGAACTTGACCAACCTTTTGCGGATGGCTGACTCCAAAACACATTTGCTTAGTCTGCTTTGCAGTAGTCATTAGCTTATTTCTCCAGTACTAGTAACGAGATAACATTTTTAATCACAACCACTCTAGACATCCACCAATGTAAATGGCACATTGGTACTTCATTTCCAAGGGTCAGTGCTGTGCAATAGGCCAAAAATTAGGTATCCCAATTTTAGCTCCTGCCTACAATCTGGTCAGTCAAGAGACGTGTATGAAAACATTAAACCATCCATAATCTTTTGCATGCACTAATATACTGAATACTCTGTTTTCTTAAAAAGGCTTTTGGCCGTATACACTTTGTCCACAACGGCAGCAGATGCACTACAAAGCAACAACAAAATCCATACCTATAATCTGCATTTTCTCTGATTGTATTGGTACTCCAGCTTCCAGCCATTAGCAATAGCTGAGCTTACTAGTTTCCTTCTCTTCCCCTCTACCTTAGTCAGAAGAGGAAAGCAGCTTTTTTTTTCTCCTCTAAAACCTACCTATTGATTCTAAAAGCATCTCCTCCTTACTATGTTTATTCCAATAGATTGCTGTTCTCTTTACTCCACTATTCTTCTCCTATACAGTTATACTTCGAAAGAAGCAGTTACTTTCTTATATGGATTTTTGTCTTTTGCTTATGACAGAGCTTTGTCATTAACATGGTTGTAGAATATACCACATTTTGCCCTCTTTTTACATTCATTCTATAGCTGCTCTTCTTTCCTGAAAAGTGTCATCCTTCATAACAATTTTTTAAAGAAATGCATTAAATCTAACAGTTTTAATTCATTAACAAATGAAATTGACAGATATATCACATATAATACAGGTATAATACAACTGTCAATCTGAAAAAAAAATTGCTCCTAATAACAAATCATTATTTAATGCTATTACATAGCTGGAAAATTCTAAACAAACATTTTATTTATGCTTATTTAAGACGGCTGGACCTCTTTTAGCAATACAGCCATCTGTCTTCCATTGTACATGTAGCTACGAAAAACAATTGTTCAGGATTTCAGCGGCCTTGCCCACCCAGTGCACAAGTCAAGTTGATTTTTGCTGAATCAGGGTCTTAGTTCTAAATGATACCTATTTTTCTTTTCACACATCAGATTTCCTCTCTTTAAAAAAATAAAGGGGGGGGAGGCAGTTTGTTTACATGTTCAGAAACACTGGAATAGTAGAACCTCTGTCAGTGAATTAAAAAAAAAAAAAAGGATGAAGTATACTTTTATCAGAAATTTCCAGTAGATTTACTCTGGTTAAAAGTCATTAGTCTTAAAAAATAAAATGGAAACACGTAATTCTCATGATGAAGAATAATAAGCCGACTATTAGATTAGCAGCATAGTTACATTTCCATATGCTAGAAAATATTTACAGCATCATTCTGTACTGTTAGCCTTCACTGCTACAATAAGAGAAAATTATCTGAGAGGGGCATGGTACAAATTCTTTGGAGAAAAGTACATCAGAATAATCACGTCAGACAACTAAGAGTTTCTATAATGACAAATGCCATTTTGAAATATTCTAGGCCACAGAAGCTGAGAAAGTATGGCAATTTTGAATGGTCTTAATTTTCTTATTAATTCCTAAAGGACTGTTGGTGTTTCCTATTCCTATAAAAATGCCTTTTTATCATGAAAAAAATTAATATTTTGCTAAAGGAAATGCTTACAACAATAACGGTGTTAGTTCATTTCAGAAACTTAACTTTATCCAGTATGTTTGATTAGTAAAACATTATATTGCCAGTGAAGTAAATTATTATTCTCTCAGTTCTTTTCAGTTGACACAACACTGTCATTAGACAACTAGCTTCCGCGATAATGGATCACAAGAGATACAGGTATCTCTTCATGCAGTTGTATGTACACTTATATCCATACATTTCATTCAAACTACAACTAAACATAAATACATTTGTGTTCTTGCTTTTTGTCCTTTTCATCCCCATTTTCCTCGGTAGACCAAACAATCAAGAATTGCACATTTCATCTGTTGCCAGTGCCTCAATAATTATGATGGAGCTGTAAAGGAAATGATACACTCTGCGGATGATTAAATCAGCCTAAACATTCTACTCTCATGATTCATTGTGGCGTGAATGAAGACACCATGTTCTTAGCCTTATATCTGTCCTGCTAATTTTCCTTAGCTTCATTATTTTTTTTGCCTGGTATCTTTGACCCTTCTTTTGCTTCCCCCCATCATCTGTCTCTCTATTTTTTCTTCTAATTAGGCCACTTCTTTTTTTCTGTCCTTCTTGCTCCAGGTATACTTCTGTCCCTGCTCTCACCTCTTTTCCACATTATCTCTTTCTAAGCACAATACCAATGCCACATTTTTTTCCCTTTCTGATTTGTAAAAGTCTTTCTTTCCTCTGTCCCTGCCCAGGCTTCCTACCCCCTGCCTAAGCTTTTCCTTTCTCCTCTATTATGAGGTATGGTCTCTCTTATATTTCTAGCTCTAAAGTTCACTGAGCTTTTGGGAAGAGAAAACTACAGCTGTGGTGAAACAACATAGGTTTGTCCAAAACTACTGCTGGCAATTCGATTCAGTTATCAGCTTTGTTTGTTCTCAAGTAATAGTATAATTGCCCTAATTACTGGAAATTTAGAAATTAAATAAAAAACACACACACACACACAAAAAAAAAAAACCCACACCAAGACAAATCTCTTGGGGAAACGCACTTACAGAAATCCTTTTGCCAGGGGTTTCACAGACTGCCTATTCTGCGTGGTTGCTTTCTAGAGGATTATAATGCAGTAAAGCTTAACAGAAATGGCTAGACTTAAGTGATGTAGATTGAAGCATCTCCACTAACAACAAAACTGCACTAACGTAATCCAGGTGAAGAGCTAGTTCTTAAAGTATACAGTTGTATGGTTTTAACCTTCATGTGTAATATACACCCTCTACATCTATTCAGTTCAGCTTTTCTGCCACCTAATATCTCAAATCAAGGAGAATTTTATTATATTATTTTGTTTGCAGTACTGCATAAAGTGTAAGAAGACTGAAGAAAGTGATGATCGATTGGCAGTCATTTGCAAAGACCTTAGATAAAAGCACATCGAGGAAGAAATGCCATAATAGTATATTCAGCCTCATACTTAGTCTGTCTTGCAGTATGCTGCGTTAAGGCTGTTGTAACATTATCAGTACTTATATTCTTTTGTAAACTGAAATTACACACCTGCACAATGATCCTTACAAAACACCCTCTTTTTCAAGACAACTCTCGAAACTAAATGTAGGCACTTCTATAAATCTTTCCTGATTAGGGTCCTACATTTTAATTTTCTTGTAGCCTTCTCATTTATATTTTATAAAGACATTCCTATTTCTACTCCCATATTGAGAACATTATCTTCTATCTATACATCTTTTCAGCAGGAACACCCATTGCTACAAGAACCTCTACTGCCTTATATCTTGCTACAAAACAAAAGGACAGGGATATTCTTCTGGAAAATTAAGTAATCATACATTCCTATTAGATTAATGGATTCTTTTAAATGTTGCCTTTAGCTTTCTTTTTGTTTTGCCTAAGGGAAGAAGTCAGAAATAGGCCTTTGCAAAATAATCTGTAAAGTCAAACAGAGTTTTGTTGGATTAATAGCTTCACAATTTAGTACCTTTTCCTTCTTTTCTTGACTAAAATATATTACCGGGCAATATCCAAAGCTGGGTATTCATATATCCAAACAGAAGTGGCCATTCTTAGAACTATTAAACACCTAAAGAAATCTTAACGATCACATGGAATACACTGAGAAGAGGCCAGCAGTTCCTAAGGCGTAAAAGGTTTATTTGGGCATCTAATTTTAGTTATTGAATATTAGAAGTTTCGAGGTGCAGAAATTTTGGTAAACTCTGCAGGGAAAACATACCTGTGCATAAATTTATTAATGACTGCACAGATACCATTATGCTCTATTTATGGTTTGCCACTCTTCCTATTCAGTAGAAACACACTTGAAAGCAATCCAAAAGAACTAAACTTCCAAATGTCAGAAAGAATGAAGCATCCAGCCTTTACTAAAAAATGACATAAACCGGCACACTGTTAATGAAGAAACAATATCAAACATAAAAATTCTGGAAGGACTTTAATAAAGGCTGAGAAGCAAATATAGATGTTTGACTGCTTCTGAATGCTATTCACTGGATGATGTTTTGCCTTCACCCGTGAATCAGAAGCAGAATTTGAAATCTTACATTGCAGTAATCTAGTTGATGCAATTCTACATCCCACTTTAGGAAAACTGTTAGCACACGCTTTTAAAAAATTATATTCCATTCACTGCCCCTATATATTTTGGAGTCACTTTAAGATAAATAGTGCTGTGATAAGAGGAAAAAAAGCGTTAGCACTAGCATTTCAGCAAAACTATTTTATTCTGAAAAGTTCTACAGAAATTACACTACGCCAGTGATATTTAATTGTAACATAAAAATTAAACACCATTTACTTGATATAAAATTGGGATAGTATGTAAATTAAGTAAGTTTCAATTCATGTCTTCATACTCACATCTGTTGGCAGTTTAAATAGTTTTAGTGTCATTAATTGTTACAAAAGTGCAAGATTTGCTGTATGCTTGCCACTTAGGACCAAAGGCACAAAAGTCTAATTGAACTAAGTAATTAGTAATTTGTCATTTCCTATTGTCAGCAATTACTTTCCATTAGAAATCCTCACTGAAAATTCTAATTTGAAGTGAGGTTTGTATTTTATTGCTGTCCATCCAAATTAGTTTAAAATTGACAGCTACATTTTCATTTAAAAATTTAAAGATATTAAATATGCTCGAAGACACTGAGGCATATTATACCCCATGTGTAGTTGTGATAACATATCTGGACTCAAAAGAATGAGAAGGAAAATCCAAAATACTTCTTTCTTTTCCTCAATTACAAAGTACGTACCAGCATTACATAGTAGGTCACATCACACTCTTGTTCATGCGAATAGTCCCCTTAATTGGCAATTTAAATGGGTAACAAAAACAGAGTATGACATACAAAATTACATAAGGATTCATTGGATTTCTTATTCACTTTTACACAGGGATCCAGAAATAGGTATTGAAAGTGCAGGTGTAACTGGAATGGAACTGTGTATTTTCATGCCTTGTCCTAGAGGCTTTTCCTTGTGGTTTTGCTGCAAGAGCAATTTTTCTTTTGTTATTTTTCAGCAGACTTGTTTTCTTTTGTTATTTTTCAGACTTTCCAGACAGTGCAATCAGCACCGTCCAGTTGCAAATGCTCAGCGAGCAGCACGAGGCAGCACTTGGGAGGGCAGGAGTGCTGCAGGTTCCTCAGAAATGCACACAGCTGATTAGCCGTGAGGAGGTAGAGATTTGTAATTAAAGCGCGTTGAACCCAAATGTACCGTCGTTTCAGGGCTCATAACATGGAACTGCCCAGCAAGCAGCAGTTTGGTGCCTGGTAAAATGCTTCTGCTGCCCAGTCCAGGCCAGTCCTGAAACTGGGGAACAACTGGACATCCCAAGGGGCAAAGTAGTTCAACTTTACTCAGTCGGCAGAAAGACAAACATCATAATGGTGTAAATTCACTGCTGTCCCAGAGCTCTTTTGCAAGCAAATTAAAAATCTGAAAGCAAAGGGTGTGGAGTTTTCATGTTTTTAGTGTAAAAAAATCCTGAAATAAGATCATGCTTAGTGCCAGGTGACAAATGTTTCAACGGTAAAGCTAACAGTTTAGCAGAGGTTCATACTGTGTTCAGAAGATACCATCTGGATATCAGTTGCTATCCACTTGTAAGCCTGCCTCTCATAAAAAAAACAGCCAGAAAATAAAAGGTATATGAAAAGTTTTCAAAATAAAATGGGGGGAGGGAACTTGATAGATAAAGAGTTGGCCAAGTGTGCAGTGATATTTTAATGTATTAATTTACAGAATTAGAAAGCTATTAAGACCAGGAGACAACAGAACTGCACAATTGTATGTCCAATAATGGAATAGATATTAAAGGTAGTATCAAGCACATCTGCACTTCAACTGCAGTTCTATTGTATACTGCCATCTTTCTTTTTCTTAATTTATGTGATACGATAATTAACCTTTCAATCTAGCAGTGGTGATGAATTTCCCTTAAATAGTTATTCTACATTCATATTTCCTGAAAGCACACATCTTTCACTGAAACTCTCTCTGATAACTGGTTAATACACATCACAGATCACTAGCCCTCTCTATTAATTACTGTTAATTTAGAACATAATTCCTACGAAGAAACTTATCCACGTGCTTACAAAAAGCTCATCGCAATTAATGTTATGACAAAGAAAAGTGAAGAATTCTAATGATTCTTCACTAATAAACAACAGGCATCGTCTACAATACTTTCATAGCTGAAGTAGACTGTACCAGGGAATGTCTCAGACAGTATCACAGGCCTCTTTCCTTAAACTGATTTAACCACTACATTCACTAGGAACAGATTTGTTCCCTCTTCAGGGAGGAAGGGAAGAAAAAAAAAAAAAAAGGTACAAAAGAAAACAGAAGGGGAAAAGGTCAACTGGACTCTCAACACAAGTCCACTGGACTGGCAGAAACCTCGCTCCAACCCCCCCCACCACCTTCCACTGCAATCAGTTTTACTTCACACTGTACTGGTAGGAGCTGATTATAATTAGATGTTTGATATGTATTAAAGAAAAAAAAAGATCTCCAAATGCATAGACTGCTTCCTAATTATGTGTTTCCTAATTCCATGGGGTGTTCAAAGCTAGGGTTTGGAGGAATTTTCAGAATAATAAAGATGGTAGGTATATTACAAACCATTATTCTGCCATTTCTGCAGCTGTGTTTAATTGCCAATAAGGCACTGAACAAAACAGAGAATTAAATTAAAAGTTCAATAAACACTGATCAATATTCTTGTAAATACCAAGTCTATAAAATGATCTTCTCTTTAAATGTAGTTATACTACAGGTGCCGTGTGGATGATCTGCATTTGAATTTCATGTGTTGCTCGAAAGTCTAGTTAAATTTCTTTCCAGTAAAAACATTTTAAACCTAGGAATGCTGTCAAAAAAGATTATAAACCTGCCTTTATTCTTAAACTGTTGCTGTCTTCCGATTTCGCATTAGCTCACGATCAGCTGAATAAAGAAGTCATCTTCTGTCTAACATGTAAATAAATCATCAGCTTCAGTTACTTTACCACTAGCTGTTTGTCATTCAGAAAAATAATGGTTAATCAATGACTAATCAATGAAGATGTGTAACGTATTAGTTTGCAGTCCTTCATCATCCTATTTTCCTCAATTGCCTGGGGGTTTGTGTTCAGTACTTACAGAATCGATTACAATTGTGAGTGATCATTCAGCTCATGTTGAGAGCTGTCAGCTGTGCTTTCTGCTAGGAGTTTGTACTCTCCTGTTTAATACGAGGCGCTAATATTTAGCTGCATCTGACAAGCTAGATACCGTAGTAGAAAATTTTATAAGAAGTGCTTAAGTAACTAATTGCAACACTACATGTCACTTGATGAAACTAAACTTTTCCTGACTTCACAATAATCATAAGCATTACTGGCTTGCTGTGGAAAATTAAAGGAAAATAGCTGTCTGCTTGAGTCTGATCATGCCTGCAGGGAAGGTCTAAGAAAGGCAACTGACAATGATGCCTTTGTGCATAACTGCAGGGGGAAAACAGATAATTCTTCAATTTTCATATAAACTGACATTCTTCACCATATGACATTCGTGTGTGCGCTCAATTTCCTACCAAAGCCACTAGAAAAGTTGGACCCACAGACTTTTGATACGCAACAACATAAATGAGTAACAAAGGTTTCTCTAACGAAAGTAATATTTCACTGCTTGACAAGACTGTTTGCTTTGAAGCAGATTTAAGCTTGTCACCAACATAAGGAGAAAAGATTGGCTGTTGTTCCCACACACACGCCAAATATGTTACTACCAATGTATAGGTTTATTCACTTTAATTATTGTTTTCATACTTCTCTTAGAAAATGCATGTCAGTGGTAGTCATGGGGTGTGATGGTGGAAACTAATAATTGTTAATGTATTTCATTAAATATTTAGAACTGAGCAGTATTGATTAAAGCGGCATGCGTAAGTGCGCCTTTCTCGCAGGTTTTAGCTCCAACAGCTCCCTCTTGTGATTGAAATGTCAAAGCTCCCTCGCCGAAACAGCTCCATTTGGATGTCGTGCTAAGCTTACCGGCGCTCTTTCCGTAGCCAATACGAGGAAAAAGAGGGAGAGAGAAGTTGTCTTGCCAGAAAATATCACTACTACATCTTTTTACCTTAAAAATTGCCGTGTAATTCAATAATCAAGGTTAATATCCAAATTTATTCCAGCAAAGTCAAGTCGTTTCTCCATTAATTTAAGGAATACAACTCACCTAAGAATTATTTTAATATTGTAGGGGTTTGTCCAGTTGCCTTATTTTTAGCTGATGCAATAGACAGGGAAGATAGCAATAAATTTGAGGAAACAAGCACTTTCCTACCACAGAGGCTAAAAGCCCCACTGATGCCCATGGTACTGAAAATAATGAGTGTCTGGTTTTTACATAGTGCACAGAAACAGTCCAAATACACCCTCTAATTCAAAACAATAAGTGACCGGTTAAAAATAGCTACAAAGCAATATTACTACCTTGCTATAGAGAACAGCATTGCCAGCGTTAAATCTTATTTTATTTTTATATTTTTGTCCCTCATATGTATTGGAAATAAAATTACCTTCTACAAAAGAACAGATATTCCAAATGTTTTTGTTTAATACACAGACAGATTGTTATAAACCACCAATTTATAACATGATTCAAAGAAACTGCTACTGTATTTATTATTACTGCATACAGCAAAATTAAAACCAATTAGCTATTAGTTACAAGACTAGTACTACACAAATAAAAACATAAGGCCTACAAATTATATGCAACAATGATCTCGCTATAATCAAATAGCAAGGAAATATTGTAAAGGAATAAAACTTCATGCAGCTCTGTAGTCACATTATCCACAACAGTTGTAACAACATGACAACAATCATTATATTTAGCCTCCATTTTGGAAGAAACTGGTGTTTTAATTTAAGATCGCTTGGCTAAACTGCCCCCAAGGATCTGAATAAAATTCCTACTGGTAGCTTGGTTGTTTTCCCCCTAAAGCTTCCCATAGTACACAGAAATATTTAGACACGGTCAACTCATCTTAACAACATCCTGAACACCCACCCCAGCTCCCAGCCCTTCTGAATCAAAACGCACATAATTACTCTGAAATCACCAAGTAAAGGAAGCAACACTTTAAATCATGGATGGCATTTTTAGTGCAAACTCCTACTGGTTCTTATTTGTTAGGTTCCTGCCAAAGACTCAAAGAACACAAATAGGCAAAACAGACCCATTCCCTCTTCGTTACTGGGTGTCTACAGAATAGCCGTATTTTGTTGGACCAGTTAAGACAGGAACAAAAACACTTGTCTGCTTATATCAAGTTCCTGCTCTGAATTACCTTGCTTTGTCAGCTCACACTTTTTCTTTTGGTCTGGAAGGCCCCAGCTCACAGTAATACTATTATCAATAACAACCAGAGTATGGTAACTATGTGACTAAAATCTTCTCATTTATGACTTTGCAAACCAAACTGTGTTCTGACATTTCATGAAAATGCACTTCTAACATACTTTTCTTGAGTGAAACCACTAATCTTTGTGTTTAAAATGAAGCATTTACACCAAAACATCTAAGCAATCATATTACAGAAGAATGACAAAAGCACTAATTTTACCCAAACGATTGATTAGAAAAGTCTTATGATTCCTGATGGACAGAACATTTTTCTTCCTTTTTTTTCTTTTTTTTAAAGATATAATCATCAAAACAATGACAAATGAAAGACTCAGAAAAGGTTATGACTTGACAAAGTAACATTTTTAAAACTTGGACACCAATCAAATTGATATAAGCATCAGTGATGCAACACTTTCTGACACTAAAGTCTTTACCACTGTCTAAAATATATAGAATAGCCTATTGTGATTGCTTAATGTCAACTTCTGTTCATAAGCTCTTTCATAAAAGTGAAACAGGGAAAAATGATTTAAAGCAGTTCAATTTGTCTATTTACCTTAATCTTTAACTATTCCCATATGTCTTAGCTACATGATGTATGACTCGCCATAAACCAATTTTTCAAAGATATACAAGACAGAAAAAAGTCAGGCTCCTAACCTTTTATGCACTGAACTTTCATAGACAGCTGGCAAAACAAAACACTTCTAGGCTTCAGAAAAAGCTGAAAGGTTATTTTGCTCTCTTGCTTTTACAAAATATTTGCATCTGTTAAATAAGATACGGTTGAAATATTTCATCATGGCAAACAATCTCAAGGGAGAAAAGTCTTTTTAAAAATTTGAATCAAACCAAAAGAGTTGATGGCTGCTATTTTAATAGAACAATTAGACTTCCATTTGGGAAGCAAACACTAGAGTTGTGCGCTCTTTTCTGAAAACCTGCCTCTGACGCCGTATGAATCCTGACATTAAAAATTGCAAGTGGTGTAATCTCACTTTCTGGTCATGTGCATAACTCAAGGCACTTAGTCTAATGACTATTTTTCTAAGTATTTAGTAGTAATGCTCACCTTAATATGCATCGGTCTCAAACACAGAGCAATGCAATACATACTTTTGCTTTAGTATAGCAAGACTGGCAATTTGAAAAATAAGGAACGCGTTGCAGAATAAAAGTGTCTGACTCACCTAGAATGGCCGGTAAACTGGAGCAAGGGTGAGATGTGTTAATTAGCAAGAAGTTTGAGTTCCATCCAAGAAGTTGCAGCATAGGATCCATTTGGGCATTGGGAGTAAGCAGGGTACCGGGTAGGATTATTCAGAAACTTATTACTTCCACACTAAAATAATTCAAAACAAAAATAAAAAGAAAATTAAAATATGCATAGGTGGAAACAGGTTTAGTATTATTTTCTACAATAAAAACCTGTGTACTGTGGTAAACCAATTAAGAAATAAAATATCCATTTTATATTTTAAAATGTCATTCACATGTTTTGTTTCAATTTGAAATATTTAAATAAACTTCTACATTAAAGGACAGAATTTTGAACTTCATAACTCAAGACAGCTTCTCATATCAACAGGAGCTAAAGCTTTTCAGTGAGTCTAACAACATACATATTATCTGCAATTTGGTATCATTCTGCATTTCAAAAACATTTGGTGTCGGAGACAGACCAGGTAGAGATATCTGACAAAGGAGGGGGGGAGCTGTGCAGTAAATTTTCTAAGACTGTGTTTTACAGAAACCTCACTGTCATAAAATCTGTTTGTGCTAAAACAAAACAACAAGAAGGTACTTATATAGAAAAGGGGCGGGGGGGGGGGGGGGGCGGACGACAAGACACGACGGGACATCAAATCAAGCATCTCCTCAACTTACAACTTTAGAGAAAGAAAAATAGTTTTAATCCAGAATATATGTTTATATATATATATATATATATTTGAATCCTAGAATTAAAATGACTGTTTTTCAAACTCCAAGTAAGCTTGAGAAACTGACTGCAGATCATGTATACAATGTAGGGTCAATGCTGTATTGAATTTCTAGACCATTTTCAGACTACCTTCTGGCAATGGAAGCATTTTGACCACTGACACTCCCTATGGGTATATCTGACTATCCTGGTACAATGCACCATTCCCCATTATTGAATCTACAACAAACTGCTGTAGGTTATTCATTGATTGAGTGTTTAAGTGTATTCTTTGGGAGCAAATGGAGAACGAAATCTGTAAACAATCACGCACACAAAATCACCAGAATTCTTCACTCAGAAATGGTTTTCCATTTCAGCACTTAATTATCTGTATTCTTTGATAAAAACCCTGCCGCTTTAAATAAAGATGCACAGGAATTTTGCGTTTAAAAGATACATCAAGCTACAACGTGGAGCTGCACATTTTATCTCAAAGAAAAATTAAGCCTTCATTGGCCAATATGACTACATAGGGACATAAGGTTTAAGCACATCTGCCATACTTTATGCTAACATCTTTATCTAGATCAATTACAATATGCACTATCACTGTTAAATAACCAATACAGATGCAGACTGCAACTCTATAATATTCCTAATGGGGGGTTAGAACAGATATTAAGAGCTACATTTTCATAAGCTCAAGCAGTAATTGTGTGTGCTTGTACGCCTGTGCATATCTTCAATCAAGCTGTATTTTGATATCACAGGAAAATGTTCCTTTTCCTACTTTAACCAGTGCAAAACCCTCTTTCTTTCTCATATATATATAGCTCTGAGTTCATCTGCACAGTTTGTCTGCCACTACGTATTTATAGCTATTGCCTGAATGAGTCCTTCACACAGTACTAGGGAGACAAAAAAAAAAAACAAACCACCAAAAAACAAATAAGACAACTGATAATGTCTTATTCATCATCATAACATCTTCATCATAATTTCCACCTCTGGTTTAACAGAAAATAAGAAAAGGGGACATCCTAAGAATATGTACAAATTATATGATTTCAGCTTAAGAAAAATGAATTTTATGTGTCACTGCAGTACAAAAACATAATAGAAAGTTTACATTTCTTAGAGGTAAATTTTTAAGGTTAATTTTACCATAAATCTACAATGCGGCTTTATTATTCCTTCCCATTCTCACTGAAAAAATGTAACTGCAATATCATTACTTTCTATTTCAAAATAGCACCCAAACGCCAGGGATACAGGAGCGTTCATCATGTGAAGCCCTTTCCATACAGGTAGCAAAGATCTGACTGCACTCCAAACAGCTCCCAGCTGAGTAGTTTGAAGCAAAACTCACAACAACAATTTTGTTGCTCTATGAACTAAACTTCAAACTACATTATGATTCTGTTAGGCTAAAGTATTGAAGAAGGAGGAGAACCTGCATGCTCGGTGCATGAAGACATTGCAATGTCATTGAGCACAGACTAGGTTAAAAGAAAGAAAACAGAGCATCTGATCTGTCTACAAACCACCTAGGTATGCATATTCACAGATAAGAAAACATTAGGGTGCAGCACAGCAGGGCTCCACATGTTTCATAATTCAAGCATTTTAGCCGCACACGCACTGCGAGATAACGCTCCTCTGTGCCTGCTGGCACCCAGGCACGCATGGCTGTGTTCAGACTGCAGGTTGGAGTGAGGTCTTCAGCACAGTCCCCTTGGATAGGTCCCCTCAGAGAGAACCTTAAGTTCACAGTCAATCCAGAATGGTTCAGTTTAGACAATCGGGAGTGAGACTGCAAGTTGCACCACGGAGAGCATCTGTTCTGCAACTCAGACACTCCCAACAGGCGCTTTTGAGTGGATGCTCAAGTGTGTTATTAAATTGTGGTAAGGTATCACTTTCCTCTGCTGTCCAACAAGGTTCAAATCCATACCTCCTACCTCCCCAGGGGGCAGCTCAGCCATCTGTCACTAACCCCGGCCTATGCTTTCCCTTCCCCTTCAGAGGAATCATGCACAAATACTCAATAGGCTACTGTGGGACTGGGCAGATTCGCGTTCGGAAATCCAACAGTACCAGCATCTAGATGCTTGCCTAATTCCATAGGCTTCCAAAGCTGTACCCAGGAATGGGATTCAGTTGCATCCTATTACAAGTACTTTTGTAAGAATCCTAGAATATTTTTTCAGGTCTCCAGCTGCCACTTCAGAAACATGCAGGTTTCCCATAGTACATATTCTGGCCACCTGCAGATATGTTGAGCGCTCCAATACGGTCTGAAACAGCACAAAGTATCTATATTTTGACACAGCCTACACTTAAGCCAGCAATAGCTCATGAAGGTTCCCAGAGCATCTCAGATACCAGTAGTAGTCTAACCATATTAGCTTTCTTGAGATGCGATGATTAGCACAGTCAGTGTAGCTACAGCTAATATGGTTTCATTTTCTTAGCCTATAGATGGGGTATCTCTTCACAACACTTGTTGGACTATGGTGACTTACTTTCTTGTTCTGCTTCTAAATATGCTCAGAAGCATCTTATTCTTGAACACTGAACCACCATGTATTCATATAGTCCACTGGGAAGCCACTTTCATGAATGAGATTTCATGCACTTCGTATGAAACAGTTAATGGGTAAAACACAGTCACTGGAGTAAGAAGCAGAGCACAGATTTCCCATTCCTAGCAGAGTGCCCCAGCCAGGGCACAGCTTGTTCCCTTCAGGCCAACACATCTTCTCTGCAATGAAGAAGGGGAAGAGCAACCTAGATAAGTATAAGATAGCAAGACCTCTTGCTGCAAAAGGAGATGTGGGTTTGAACCTCATATAGATTCAAGTCTCTGCCAGTCTGACTGATACTCCTTCTGCTAAACACCTCTTACCAGTGGACAGAAAACCCTTTCAGGAAAGGAATATCCTCTTTTGCTTTTTGTAAAGAAACAGCTCCAAGGATCAAACGCCAAGAGATAACTTAAGGTTATAAATATCACATAGAGGTAGATGTTCAAGCTCTGAAAAATTAATGTAGTGCTTTCAATACCAGTTGCAATCGTGATTTCTTATTGACTAATTTAGATGATTGGCTTACAAATGTCTTTCATAAAAGAGATCAGTAAATCTGACGGTTTACGCTATCAGGAAATCTTGATCAGTCAAGGAAGCCAAAGTAGAGGTTGCATGTTGCAAATGAGGCCCCTAAATGTCAGGTATTGCTACATCCAGTGTCATAACAGCTGTACTGCAGCCCTTTAGGGGTATGTATACCTGCAGGTCCAAACACACAACTGTGCAGGCTACACAGAGGACTTGGAAGCCCTTTAACCCACACCTTGAATGTCTTGTAGCTAACTAACTTCATGTTAATTCTGTTATATCATAGGGCTTCCTTTGCACATATTTGGAAATGAGGGCTTATTTCAGCATGGGAATTTTCATAATAGTTCAAAGCAAGGCAATCACAAAAACAGATATAGCAACAAGAAAAGTAAAAATTTGAGGGGTTTGGCTGGTTGTTTTTTTTTTTTTATAATCAATAAGGTTCTATGGCATTGGTAACTATGCTTTCTTTGTAAGGTCATCGTGTAAGGTTGGGTAAATCTAATAACAACAGTATTTAAAAAAAAAAGTCACTCTAGAATTTTTTATTCTGGTGTTTTAGCTGGTAGGTAAAGAAGAGAGAAAGGACTTTCTTCCTCTGCATACTAAACACATACAACAAAGCAAACTATCTTCATAAAGAATTTTTCCTTTGGGACAGTTCTCTGCACATACCTATCTTTAAATTTATTAACACAAAGAAAACCTAGGGCATTCAGCACCTTTCTGCACAAAAATCTATTACGTACTCTTTCCCATGCTGAGGAAGACATCAAGACTGCATGTAATTACCTTGTCACTGTTCCAATTTAAGTGTGGTCAGAACTTGTGTTGTAAACTCCCATAAGTGAGGCTTAGTCATTTGACAGCAGACATTTTACTCCCCAAGTCAAGGTTGTTGATTTCTTGAAACAAATTGGCTCTGCTGCAATATTTATTTCAGAGTTGTTTTGTTTTAAACATAGGGATCACCTTACGTGTGATTACATCAAGAGGGTCACATGAAAGAAGTCTGAGCCCATTTGCGTGAGCCAGTTGAAATCTGGCAGGGATGCAGCACTTGCCATTAAGGCTGCACTGGGAAGAACTGACAATCAGGAAATGACAAGGCTTGAGATTGCACACACTATGTTAGCTCTCCTCCCTGATGCATATGTATTACAACACACTCTTGAAATATATGGTCGCTTCCTTTTTCAGTCATAATACGTACTTTCTACAAGTAAACTCAGGTAGCATCCTATGTTACATATTCCAGGCAGAGAAAGTCCACAACGTACATGTACAATAATATCATTCCAGAATATAGCAAACCAAGTGCAAACAACTGTTTTACCCTTTCATTCTGCCAAATGCCTAGTTACCTGCTCCCACCTTTTTTGTTGCACCTAAGAGAGTCCTCACTGATGGCTGAAAAGAAATTTGTACCACGGTTGCTACTTAAGTCCGTAAGCTTGCCACGGGGAAGAAAGACATCTTTAGGGAGTACTATTGCCACTCCTGAAAATGTTACAGGTTTTACCAAGCATGTGTTAATAGGTGCTGTGTCAGGAACTAGGGGGTAATGGACAATTAGATTAAGTTTGCTTTTCACAAACAGTCATAGTCAAGAGAGAGAAGAAATTTTATTTTGCTTTCCTTTTTTAGGATAAGAAGAATGCACGATACGCAGAAAACTCTATGAAGGTTATTTCAGCAGGGATCCAGCTTGACTCCATAGTACCTGGAAGTTACCCCCCACCTTCTCTTTCTCGTCAAGGAAAGCTTCTTCAGTTCCAATTAAGATCACCTGGAATTTTATCTATTCTGTAAAATTCTGTAGTAAGAAAGGGTGAAGGAACAATTTTTTTTTAAATAATGTTGTGTTACTACTTCTACTATGAAACTTAAGGGAGGACAGCAGAAGCAGGCAGGGCAACTTGCAAGAATCCTGGTGAATCATAGATCATTTAGCTTGGAAAAGATGCATCGAGTCCAAATGTTAACCTAACACCACCAAGTCCACCATTAAAAATTATGATATATGAATAGTCTGGTTCTCTGCCTGGACAACTGGTAAAGTCTCACATTTTAGAGATAAGAAAAAAAAGAATAACCCGAGTCTTGTGTCAGGAAATCAAAAGAGCAAAACACCTCAGAAACAGCTGTTTGAAAGGATTGAGCTCTGATCCACCCCAACATAAGAACAATTTCCTTCTTAGGAAACTATTTGAAGAGAAAAAAGTGACAGTTAAAAGGGAAGATTTCTGTATTTTTGAAACTTTATTACTTGCAATTAGTAGATTTTCTGGGTACAGGGCAGTGACTTAATAATGTAAGTCTCATTTTTATGTTAAAGGTTTGTTGGTCTTGCACCTTGACAGATTCAAAAGGCCCAAAATAGAAGCAATACAAGCATATATTTTATATCTTTAAGTGTTATGTGATACTAAAGGAGAAAAGTAATTTTAGAAGCTAAACTATGACACCTGAAAGCAATAAAGCGACTTCTGAAGGTGCTGTATTTCGTTTGTATAGAGTATAAGTGAGGTAAGTGCATTTTTTTTTTTACATCACAGCTCAGAAAATAGCTGTTGATCTAGAACAGCTGGAAAAAATTAGTTATTGACACATCAGTTTAGAAAAGTCCTAATGCAGAAGGACAAGAAAAGGGTTGCATGTTTAACATTAGCATAACAGAGTGACACTTATTGCAAATTTAATTACCTAATATGCATATTTGAAAGATGTCTGAAGATAATCACTGATGACTTATTGTAGTTACTGAAAAAATAGCAGCTCCAACTGCTAAGGACACTAGTGGCTGGCAGAGGCAACGCTTGCCTCTGTCAGAATGAAGGGAGAAGATGGTAGGAACATTGCATATTTTGGTTAACTAAGGTAGGATTATTGCTAAGGTATCTGGTGCACGTGGTCGGTAAATAGTCAGTTTTGATGGTGGATAACAGCTAGGAATAACATCTGGTAGACCCTTAAGAACTTTCTCTTCTTCCTTCTTCTAATAATTTGCTTCTTCCAAGACAGAAAAAAAAAAAAAAAAAAAGCCAAGTATGTCTAACATGGTGGGGTATCCAGAAGAGAAATAAGGACGCTTAACTGCTGCTCACAAAATTGATCCTTTACTAACCTATGAGAAACTAGTCAAAATAAACAGACTTTGCCTGTAGCCAGCTGAATGCATGAAGTGAGCAGGGAGGCCTGTGATTGATAAAACATACAACACTTGGAAGCCCTAGAGCAGAGAGACTAATCCATGAAACACAAACCTGAAGAAGGAAAAAAAAGGTCTCCCAGACCAGACTGCAAGCTCCTCCCAAGGATGAGAGCTATATAAACTTTATCGCATGCCTTTTGATGAGAAACAGCTCTGATGATGGTATAACTACATTGTTGTCACAGAGGTACCCGCCACATAAGCACAACCAGCCACCAAATTAGCTTGGTCAAGGCCAAAAGGCAACATAAAACTCAGCAAAAGCTATTTTAGTCTCCCACCAAAATAGTTGAGTATTTCTGCATTGATGTCAGCTGAAAATCACTGACTTATTAAACATAAACAGGAAGTTATATACATGCTACTAAAAACAGAAGCAAAATTTAATTATGTTTGGCTGTTTCATTCAAATATTCCTTCCAGACATCAGATAACACAATTCAGAAACTGGGAAGTTTAGATTGCGATTATATTTACCCCATATAAATAGCTGCAAAGATTTCACTAAGTCTATTTGATAATTAATTCTTACCTATTGCTTTCGCTACACAAATAATCTCTAAATGCCAAGGCATAAGATGACTCCCGCAGTCATACAACAGCATTGCCTTGCCCTCCCTTCCATTGACTAGGATATGCGTTTATCCATATTAGGATTACAAAAACGAACAAGGGTTGCATGACACAATCTTACTTTGCCTTACTTTTTTCAACTGTAGCATAAATAAGGTCATCTCCTCTGTAACACAGAGACTGGGTGTGGAGAAGAGCCCATTCCTTAATTCAGGAAATTAAATTGGGTCCCTTTCTATCCCACCACTCTCCAGCAAAAGGGAGCCCAGATAGGAAGAATGGTAAATTTGCAAATCAGATTAAAAGTGTGTTTGATTTCTTAGGGATCTGAGCTAGACACTGTCATTTAGAAGAAAAAAAAAACAACTAAAATTGATCATGAGTGATCTACTGCACAGCAGGCCTTGGGTTGTGGTTACTGGCAACCTGCTACCTGACAGCTACTCATCCATTCTGTACTCGGTGAGTCTCAGAGCAGAAGGAAACGCTGCCCTGAATGCTCACTGTTAGAATTGAACTGTTCTTAACAACACGAGTGGACATCAAGCATGCAGCCCTATTAAAACATACATGAGTCACTTGGCTCCTTCAAAAGCTGTTTAATGTACACTGAATTTCTGATCAACAGAAGATTGTTTTTCTTCATACAGGCACAACTGCAAAGGAAGCATTTGTTTGAAATTGATCTCCCTAGTGCAAGTTTTAATGTGTTGTTAAACTCAGCCATTTAAACCAGAACCAGTGAAATAAAACTCTGATGACTCTTAAAGAATTTAAGATTAATGCAGGAGGAAATTACCTTGCCTAGTCATGCCTACTTTTATTAGTACCCTGCAGTTGTGTTTCATTTTGGATGTGGCAAAAGTATGATTTGAAAGTCAAGAAGGCAACTTCTTGCATTTTGTATTTAATTATTGAACACAGAACAATGCTAAAGCTGCATTTCCAAAGTTTGTGGTGTTGTGTTTTGCAAGTTTTACTTAACAAAACTGCAGTCACGGCAGCAAGAAATTACGTCTTCCCATGATCATGCTGAGAATACTTACGCCCAGTAACCATTACACCAGTGTTGCCAAATTTGACACTTTGCTTTTTCTTTTCTTATTTTTAGATAGGATTTCTTTTTCTTTACTACAGTGAAACAGATACAGTCTTCAAACATTTCAGTGGGTTCCACTGATTGCACACATGGGGTACAAACTTTAAGATTATTCCTGGTGTATTACTTTCAATTTTTATCATAGTATGTGGTTTTAAGGAGAGAGCTAGTTTCAGCTTATGGTGAAGCTGGTTTTATTTATAAGACTACAGTGTACAGGGAATTCATTAGCAAAACGGCAAAACAAACTAGACCAACTGGGTTAGAGAAGTTCTAAAACATTTATCAAGTTCTTCAGATGAACCATACTCCCCTTGGCACATCCCAGTGCACCATGTGGACTTCTCCCCAGCTCTCTGCTCATGAGAGCTACACAGCCATACTCTCGTGCAAATGTTTTGGTGCCTAATCATTAGCTACGTAGCTCAAAAGATATTCAATATAGGAATTAATTTTATTTTAAATTAAGATCTCTTTCTGCTGTTTACTTAGGCCTGGATTTAAATGCAAACCTGAATTGAATGAAGCAATTTTGTCATCTCCCTTACACTCTTATCCTTTCCCTGCCCACAAAAGTAAGCCTCCAGAAAATGCCTTCTCAAAATACACATATATTAAATAGCAACAGGCTGGTGGAAGGCAGTACAGTGGTGAAAAATACCAAAGAATAACAATTTTTATTTAGCATTGGTGAACACAAGGACCATACAAGAACAGCATTCAGTGCTTTCTGATTATATTTTGATGATTGTTCACAGAACCCAGAACTGGAGAAAACAGACCAAGTAGTAGTATTAGATTTCTAAATATTTCCTAAATATTCTTCCTTCCTTTTCTGGCCATAAGGAAAAAAAAAAAAAAAAAGAGAGAAATTTTACAGAGAAGAGTAGCAAACATTCTTAAAAGTACTTTGAACTCTTCATAAAGAAACATGAGACAAACAGTAAAAATTCTCTGAGCTATGAAATGCTTTCATCATGAAAGAAGCTATTACATGCTGAGATTCAAACTTCAACTATGAATTATACAGAACTCCTTTTAGCTATTTGTGTGCATACAAGTATTTAGCACAACATCGACAGCTCTATAGAGAGCTAAGCAAATGGCAACTGCCTGAGTCTATGCTTAAACCTGTCTGGTCCACACTGAAGGTCTTTATAAGAGTCAGCATCACCAGGCAGTATTTTGGGGAAGAAAATGAAGAGATTTTTTCCATTTGAAAACAGCAAAGGTATTTTTAGGAAGGCAGAATGTAATTACTGAACCTGGAATTTGGCCAGGTCATTGGTGTTAACTTTCCTCCTCTTGCAAAAAAAGAGTACCATGAAGTCTTTAATGACCACAGGTGGTCAGGACCTTGAATTTGCATCTTGTCCAAAAGACCTGAAGTGTGTTATGCAAGTATGTATGGAAAAAGAAAGTCTTGAGCTGTCAAAAGGGTAAATTATTCTAGTTAGATTTGAATGTCAAGAAAGACTTAAAAAAAATAAAAATATAGCACAATCTGACCCCTGAATCCCTAAACTCAGTAAGCACTTCTCATTAAGTCACTAAAAGGAAAAAACAGAAACAATTTTTAGAAGCTTTCATTTTATGTCCCAGAAATTTTACATGCAGATTGGGTCTGAATAAAGGAAGCAAGAACATCAGCAATTTATTAAATTGAGAATCTTGGGAGAAAGTGGGGAGAGAAAAAAGAGAGAGGGAGCAACAGAGAAAACACTACAACATTATGAGTGTCAGCGGTTCTAGGTCACTCCATGACAGTCATCTCTTCTTGTTCCCACAAGAGAGGGTACCGAACGTACACTGGAGTCTTTACCTGAAGAGGCAGCTGTCACACACCAAAGCAATTCCTGCCCCCAAACTCTGGCAGCAGTAGGGACAAGAAATTTTTCTACCACACAGCTCCCTTTGGGATCAGCCCTTCTTCTCCCTGTAATAAGAACCAGCACTGTGCATCTTCTCAGCAGAACAGGAAGGTGCCAGGGATCATGCTTACAAAGAGAATGTAAGGAGTGGCGGTAAGCAGGTGCCTGGTGGAAAACTAATTAATACACATTCTGAGGAAACGGTGAGGGATGTATTCAGATATCTCGGGACGCAGAAAGTAAAGAAAAAAAAAAAATCTGTTCCCCCCAAAAACTGCATTCAGGACCTCAAAAATGAGCTCTTCTCCTTCACTCTTCCTCAAAATCTGTCCCTACCAATCACCAAAGTTAATTAGATTTTGTTTAGACCACATAGAAGCACATAGAAGTCTTGTGTCAGCTGAACACCTAGTAGCATCAGTCTTCAGCAGGACTTAAAAATTGTGTACAATTAAATACACACTCAACTTCAGCTTTATTGTGGAATGCTTTCAGAAACATTTGCTGCAATTCTCCATTTGCCTGATTTCAATCTTTTGCTAATATTGAAGACTCCCCTTCCCTCTTGCTGCTTGCTCTTAAGCCCTTGCCATGTCTAATATTTCATTTGCATAGCCAAATTATGTGTGACTACAATAGTGGTTTTTTTTTAAACTCATCTTCAAAAGTCAGTTTCTCCCACACACATATCCCCAACAAGATTTCCTTTATCTAAACTCCTCTTGGTTTGTTTTTGTATGTGACTAGCATTGGATGGCAAGAACATCTAGATTTTATCACTACTTTGGCCTGAGTAATTAGATAATTCCTAGGTTCTTGAAGAAAACTTATTTACTTCTCTTTCTGAGGATTTCTGGTTTTGTTTTTTGGTGTTTTGTTTGCTTGGTTTTTTTGTTTTTTTTTTCTTAACAGCCATCAGGTTTGTTGCACAAAACATAATCCCATCTCTTTGAACACAGTAGGAGAAAAGTTAGACAAGGAAAGTTTATTTCTTCATAGTGGAAGACTTCCTAGTCACACCTAAACAAAAAAATTTGTCCCTGTTTATCTGATAGAAACAGGCTATGCTGTTCCATCTGTAGTTTGGGGTTTTTTTCCTCCTACATTTACACACTACTACCATATAGCTGCAATTAAACTGAATTTGCACTGCTTACCTATGACATCAGAAAACCTCTCTACACTACATTTCATGTGCAGTGGTGGACAGCAACTGATTTGCTTTGCCAATACATCTCCATTCAGACATCATTAAACAAGGATTTAATCATTCCCTCCTGCAGCCTGTCAGAAGGCATCTTGCACAACCAATAACTCTGGGAAGATGTTGTAATTGTACTGCCAAGGGTTGGGCAACACTTATTGATGTGAAACTGTGCTAAACTTTGTGGTGTTTCTGCTTATCTGTGTGATATCTAAGTATTTCTAGGGATCCTGCCATTGCAACATGTAAGCCTACACTTAAAAGCTTCTCTCTACTCTGAAAAATTATGTTCACTCTACAATGAGCAGGAAACAGCCAAAACCACTGAAAGCACAGCAGGACAGGATTGGGGACATCAAAGGAGCAACAGTTGTGTCACCAGCCAGGTTAGCAGAAACAGCAGGGAAGCTGCACAGAGGATAGAGGACATTAGATGTAATGAATTTCAAATTTTGAAGAGTGCTATAAAAATTCAAAATCAGACAAAAGTAGTACGGTTTGAGCAAAACTAAAAAAAAACCACCCCAAATATACCACAGAGAGGAGGGACAAGTATTTCAGAAGAAAATAGGAAGTTAAACAGTGAAGGTTGTGGTGGACAAAGAAACAAAGAGCAGCACACAGCATTTCTCCAGACACGCTAATAGTAGCACTGTATTACCAGTTTCAGTCAGGATGTCCAGAAGCAAAGTTTCCCTGTCGTCATGCACAAAACTAAACACTCAGGAGAAGATCCGAGACTCCAAATATATTTATGCACCTCTTCACTAGTAATGGTGCTATTGTACTCATGACGTTCTACAGTTGTAAGTAGAAGAGATGACCCTTCCTTAGAAACGTAGCTTTAATCAATTTAATCAAACTACGTAAAACTCTATTTTTAACAATGGTGAGAGACCAGTCAAGTTTCCAAGCGCAGAAGCCCTTCTTCAGGTGTTTTGACTTTTTTCCTTAGTTAAGAGCTATCACTAAGTTTCATTTGATTAATCTGGAAGAGGAGATCATCTAATCCCTTTAATAGTTTCTGAAACAGCAGCATCAAAAGCACAGTCTACCCAAGCTGGAAAATCATAAAAACCCTGCAGACCTACTCCACAAAAGCCCGAGGCCTCTGAACACAACGAAAATTGCCAAAGGACAAAGACAGGCTCTCAAACACCGCTTCACTTGGTCTCAGAACACCTTGAGCAACCCGAAGACACCTTGCAGGTACTCCTTTAACTCAGACTCTGGGGATTATCCAACTCCTCTAAGATACACATGGCTCCTTCAACGATGTACTATGTACACAATCAAGATAAAGTAGCACCCAATACATTTATATCCCAGATTTTCAGCCTTCCTTGAAACTTCATTAAGCCACATACTAGGAGAAGATCACACCTCAGAAGAAATTCACTCACAGTGGAAGATTCTGCTTTTAGTTTTCAAACCCCATAAGTCTAAAGCAAAACCCATCATGGAATCAAACACTCCAACAAGCTATCCTTTACCTAATGAAAGCACGCAATTGCAGAGCTGTCATGACAGAAGATGGCCATTAATTGCCATAATTACACCATGCTAAAGTTATTTATGCCTCTTACAAAGCTATGCATGGTTTTAGCTAACTAGTTCCTAAAAAAACACTGTGAACCTGAATGCAAATAGAGAACTGACAAAGGGGACAGAAACACTAATAATTACTGCAGAGTATTATTTTTTTTAAAGAATTATTCCATATCTAATTTCTCATCCCTGAAGTGAGGAAGAGCTGAAGAAACAAGAGACCAGACCAGAACTAACATTCACAGCTCTACAGTGACAAAACAAAGTTACAAAGTTGGTTTGTTTTTTTTTTTTTTTGGAATATTACAGTTTATTCACCAACCTTCTACCCCCAAATATTGCCTCAGTGTTCCAGAAATGATAATTATCTGTCTCTTTCTCTGTGCCATGAAGGTTAGTGACCCTGTCACCCCTCTCCTTGTTAATACTTCCCCTTTGCTCCACAGGTCCAATCACCTTTTCTTTCAAATTGCCTAATTGATGAACATAATCAAGTTAAGCTCAGAGCAATTGTTCTCAACCTATATTTAATTTTGAAGGTTTTTTTTTGCTTCTATTTTGGACATTAAGAACGGCTTTGTGTTCAAAAGCTTGTTTGTCCCTCCCCTCCAACCCTGCAGCTATATCAGTTGTTTTCTTATCAGTCTTATCAAAGAGCTTGAGATAAGGAATAAAATTTGTTCAAACTAACCAAAAAGCTGAAAACTATACTATCGTTACCTTACTTAAGCCTTCAAATATGTGGAAACTTTACCTAAAGGGTTAATTTATATCTATAACCTAAAGATCTGGAAGAAGAGATAGGAGAGCACCACAGTTTTCTGTAGTTATTTTTTTCTAGATCAATAGAAACAAATCCAAGAACAAGATGTATCTAATACAACGATAAGAGCCCCAAGTCTGATGCAGAGTCCCATGTTAAGACAATTCCCTCCCACTCAATCTCTAAACTAAACTTATAATGGCTGCAGCAGCAAGCTTTACACCAAGCAAAAGACAGAATTTTCCAACTGTCAGTGGTACACAGCTATGACTTTAAAAAAACAAACAAACAAAAAAAACCACACAAGACTCTTGAACCTTCTCCCACCCTATTTCCAGCAAAACCTGGGCTCCTAAGGTATCTCAGCTCCTTTGAACAGATTGATAAAGTTTCTGCTGATGTCATCAGACTTCACTTTAAGCCAGGCCATCAGAGACACAGACCTTCCCTTCTTAGTACAGGGAACTGATGCCAACTAACGTTAAAGAGTCCCTCAACTGCATATTGTTCCAATGTTGGGCCATGAGGCACATTGGGACAGGGTCCAAAGAATCAAGCTAAACTTTGCAAGTCCTAATACATACTACTATCTGCTGGAAAGATGCATGTGCTCTGTAATATGAGTGATGCTCCTTGGTAATAAAAACCACTGGAGACTTTAAGTATCATTTTAAAGTTAATCATTGTATCAGCTTTTCATTTCGGAGCTGTATTTTTTCCTTCAAACTAGCACTGATATTTCAGGTCCTTTGTCCATACAAAGTGACTCAAGTTATACATTTGTCATATTTTACCATCATATCCTTAAACATTATACATTTGAATAGTTAGTCCAACATTACCAACAAACCACTCCAAATCATTTCTGCAGCTTTCAATTTTAAAGTGCCATGGAAAGAAAAATAGCCATTTTGCAGCTGAGGTGACACTAATCTATTGCTTCTCTCCCCTCCTCAATACTTTGGGGTTATTTTATTTCTGCTGGAAGCAACTATTGATTTATGTTTGCCAACTGGCTTGTCACCGAACAGGCATCCTCACACAAGCACACCAAGCAATCCGAGAGCTGTAGTATCCCTGCTTTCCAGCTCTCAACATGCTTATAATTGAAGCTGCCGATAGTACTGAATTTTATGGCTTTCGATGGCAGCTATACCGGCAGCAAGAGAGAAACCACCAAACTGTTCGGCACCTGCAATATCAATAAGATCTGAAAGCAGGTCTCCTGAGGTGAAAGGAGAGTGTATCAAGCCCACCATGCACCTAGCCCTCAGTGTATTAAGATATTAATTAGTCACTTTCCTTATTATTCAGTCAAAATATGCTGGATTGAAACAAATTAGATTTTTAGCACATATTTCACACATTGGATCAAGTCTTGCAAGGGTTTTCTTTTATTATTTATAAGATCATGTGCTGTCTTCCTGCTGAAAATGAGATGGTCGGCATGAGGAAAAAAGGTAAAAGAAAAGCAGAGAAATGAAAATCAGATATTCCCTAATGATATTTAAAAATAGAAATTTTGCTACTGTTACATACAGCATGTTCCATCTTTTGAGATTTAATGGCTCTCTTGTGGTTTAATGGAGAATTACTTTCAGTAATTGATTATTAAAATTTAAAATTGCTAACCATCTTCATTATTAGATGAGCGAACATGTTATCCTTGTAATTAAAAAAGCTTGAGATTCACTTTCATCCTGTTGACAGAATGGGCAGATAGGCTCAGCACTGCAGTGTGATGGTTTCAGGGTTCTTGTTTGACAAAAATAGCCAGCAAGTTATTTGATGATGAAAATACAGAATATCCACAGAGACTGAACAAAAAATAATGAACAAAGATAAAATAATAATAAAAAGCCCTACAGACTAATTAAAGTTTTCAGTCCAAACTATCGGAGGCAGAATGCATAGAGTATTTTCCAACGAATTTCAGTTGAGTTTAGGAAAAAAAAAAAGAAAAAAATATATGCATATTGTTTGTGTTACAAATATGTTATGCCATACATTGGAAATTTTTTTCCCTAGATACGGGGCTATTTTCACCTTTTGGAATTCAGTGCTGGACTTCCTACCTCAGTAATACAGAAACATGTCTGGGATGAGTCTGAAGACTACCATTTTCCCCCCTTAAGAAAGCCTTACAGCTGAACAAAGGTAAGTAGACAGACCTGGTACCTTCAGACTTCCTAGATTATAAGGAAGGAGAACCAATTCTAAGATAACCTATTAAGTACAACCCAAACGCCTGAGGGTCTGAGCAAGAAAAGTAGTTCTTTGGCCTTTCTGTTGAGAGTACGAACAACATTTTAGGCCCTAATTTTAATACCATAGGCAGAACACAAGGAAAATTGAGAAGAAATATATTTAATACAAAATTTTAAGTTGAAAAGCATACCACCTTTCCGGAACCGTCTGCATTATGCTGTCATAATGCTTTGCAAATTGATACAGGACTATCAAAAGTTCAAGACTGTTACACAGTAGCGAAGCTTCAATCAGCCTGAAAATCATCTTTTCATCCTATATATTTAATCATAGTTTCTTTGCCAAAGACAACACTTGCATGAATCTATCAGTATATTTTCTCCAGTGAGATGATATTATCACCTACATTGCTTATCATGAAAAGCACAAAGAGTTTTCCAAAACATATTGCAAAAATGTTGAAGAACAATTTTCCCATAATAAATATGTTCTTTTTACCATCATATTGTGGGATGTTTCTAACCAAATGGTAAAATCAGTGTCAAATCTCTATAACTATGTCAGGAACACAGTCCACAAGCCCTACAGTATTTATAAACACATTCTCCTGGCTACTGCAGGTTCTGTTTTCTTCCGCTTAGTTCTTGCCCAAGACAGTTCTTTTCACCTCCTCCCCAAAGCCTAGGAATGCTACTTACTGTATGCGTATGTCAGCATAGGTTGCACTCTCAGCACAATGCAATGGCAGATTGAGAATAATTAACAGCAGGCATTGACACATCATTCACCAGTAACACCCTGGGATGAAATGTCAATAATACTTTCAAAATATGCCACGGAGGGAAATCCCAGATCCTCGACAGAGTATGCTCCAATACATAACGTATAAAGTAGTACCAGTTTTCCTCAATACAACCACTAGCAAATGAAGAACAGTAAGTATGTTAACTGTGAAATATACACTGTATTACTTTCCAGTGTTAAAAATACGTTCGTGTTTGCTATTGTACCCTGAGCAGCTTACCCAGAAGAATTCTATCTAAGCAGTACTGCCGCCTTTGCATTAGTGCTTCAAGGTGTATTATACCACATCCCTAGTCCAATGCTACAAGAATTATGCGAGAGGGCCATTAAACTATAGTTTGAATCACAAAGTAGGATTAAATAAGCAAAGATCTCTAACTTTAGTGCACCTACAAATCTATTAGCTAGCAAGTGTACTAGCAAAATACAAAATACAGACCTTTCAACATCTGGTGACAGAGCCCCCCTTTCTGATTCCAAGTCTGGAGTACAAGAGAAACGTGCTTTAAGGTTCCATTCTTCTATTTACATCATCCCAATGAGACAAGAGACCTTATAGGATTTTCCTATTTGAAAGTATGTTTTTTCTAACAGGAGGTAAGATGTACATAGCCATTCAAAAACCCTATGGTTTGTTGTTAGATATAGACAAACTGGAGCTTAAGGCATGATGACTTCATACCTACATTACCTACATATTTTCATACCTACATTTTACACAGATCTGAGACTTTCTTTATCCTCCAAACTGCAAAAGTATTTGCATCAGAAACAACAGAATCACAGAAGAAATAAGAATAGATTGCAACGAAGTAAGAGTTCACTGTTTAAAACTTCCTTGCATTAATTATTTTGCATTTTTATGCATCCCTTATTTGAACACTAGACACCTTGATATTTACTGGCAAATAACAAAATTCCAAAGTTAAATTATTTCTGAGAGTGAGCTCTGTAGGGTTAGGACCAGGGAATTACAAGTTGAGATGCCAATAGGGCTATTTACAGGGGCAGAACCAGAAGAACTGTATCTTTCATTACAAAAATCAAGTGTCCCTGTGGTTTTAGAAAGTATGTGAAAGTTGTTTGCACATACCTGTGACATTCCACAACATTAACCACCCTGCTGTCCATTTTACTTCATTGTGCCTGCACTTAACACTAGTGTTTAATGACTTAGCAGTGCAAGGATGAGGGCCAGCTTTCACCCTCTTTGGCAACAGTCAAATCCATGTCACAGAGGTATCTTAATGCTAAAGGCATGGATGGGGTTAGGAACATTAAAAAAAAAAAAAATCCTGAAGAGCTCTGTTTTCAGCTTCATCCTGTGAGGCACAGCGTGAGCAGAACACTGGCAGACATCAGCAAGGTCTTAAGAGATACAGCTGCTTTTACACACTCAAAACATCAGCAGATTACCTGTTCATCTTGGATTACAGCTGAGATTGAGGTAAAACAGAAGGATGTGAAATATTAGATTTGTTGATTCATTTGAGCATGCTGTTATGGATAGCAGGAAGTATTTTGTAGATATCCAATGGATTGAGCTTCCTTGTGGTCCTGTTCTGTTCAGTTACGAAGGCTCAGAGATATAGGTGTTGAATAGGCTACGTCTGATAATCTCCAAGTAGTCCCACAACTACAAATACTTTGGGGGGTGGGGAGGAAGCAGGAAAGGGCCTGGTGGAAGAAAGTCTCAAAAGCTTTATATAAATAGTAATCTCAGCATGGTCCACAGAGCCTAAAAGCTGATGAAAGAAGACAAGGGAAGAAAAGGCAATATATATTTGCTGTAATCTGCCCTTTTCTTTAATTCCTGGTAGTCAAAGTCTACCATAAGCAGTGCCAGCACAAAACATCTTTTCAGATGTCTAGATGTAAAGATTGTAACTCTAAGGTCTGTTCTGGGAGAAGATTGGTGGGTTGGGAGAGGTGCAGGGGGTGAATGCTCCAAAAAGGTACAGATACAGCTTGGCAAAAGAGCCTCAGGACCCAACTGTCCAGGATATGCAGTCACACCAAGCTGGTGCAAATTTCCATACAATCAGACGACTATATACAGCACATGTTAAAATCAAAGCCTTGGACATGCTTGTGCTTCTCTTTTCTTAAGAAACTCATCACATTCTCCGGTATGAAAACTCCAAATCCCCCAAACTTCACCAAAGGATCTATTTCCATAAGACACTTATTAAAATTACAGATTGCTTTAATTCAGTATGTCATTAACTAATGTTGTTGTGGCTGGATTACAAACCCATTGTCACCCCTACACGTGATACACTGGATATCAGTTGGATGTTTGGCTCTGTGCCTGGTTACAGCATGGGAGACCCAAACCTTCAAAGCTGGCCTTGTGTCCTTCTTCCCCCCTGAGAGGGTTTCTCCTTGTTCTTACATCGCTCTTATTATAGCAACAGAATACCTAAAACCTAGTGCAGAGACAAATATATCTCTACCAGCAAGGACAGAGTAGAAATGAACTAAATTGGGCAACTTATTTTTTCCAGAAGTCCATTAATGTTAAACTCATATCGTCCTGCACCCTTTTCCCTCTCTGTTTTGGTAACTGCATGCTCAGTCTTGGGTCCTACACCCATCACCCTGTCCAAGCTGATTTCCATGCCACTAATATTTTAAACAGCTAACTTATAGTAAGCAACTTCTTGGATTTTATAGTTTTACATACAATGAGACAGCAAAGAGAACAAATTGTTTTCCTTTTAAAGTCAATCAGCTGAAATTATGTATAATTAAACCTGGATGTTTCTTTAACCAAGATGAAGAGAAAAAATTTGATTCTTAAACTTGCTTAGAAGCTGTATCAGAAGTCTACTCATACTGCCTACAAAAAGCTGGTTTTATAAAGAAACACTTTTTAAAAAAATACAGAAGCATTTACAATGGGAAATTTTATATTAAGTTCCATAGAGAAAAAACCCAAAATATATAAAACACGGAATTTACTTTCAACTCTAATTAGAATCTCAGATCTGAGAGACTACCCCAGAAAACTCCACCACACCAAAAACCCCATACATCACCTTTTTTACTTCTTCTGGATGCAGGTGAAATCTGATGCTAATGACAGATACTACAGTTATATACTGTTGAACAGTACCCTTATCATTTCTCATTCATATCTACATTAGTTCAGGTAATGAAAGAAGCTATCTCACTGCAATTAATGCTGCATTTACAAAAGGATGCACAAGTGTTTAGGTACTGCGTTTGGAAAGGGCGATTTAAGACATAAGTATGTTTTTCAATAGCTTAAGTAGCAAGACACATCAAATTCACAACATTACAACCAAAGTACCAGTTTGAATATTGCCCCAAAAAGACAAAAGGGAAAGGTGGAGTACCTTGAAGGCTTTTTCCAGACAGTGCCAGTAACACAGATATATGGTCTTATTCTGCCACCTTTCAAATAAGCCTGAAAAATAGCATTCCAACTAAATTGATAATTTTGTTAAAAGCTAACGACTTCAGCTGATAATTATAACAAGCCACCACAGAACATTTCTCTCCCTATCAAGCTACAGTCTATATGTGCTCTGATTTAGAAGTCTACACAACAACCTAACCTGTGCAAGTACAGTAAAGCAGAGTATCACCAACCGAAAATAAGACTTCACTAATAGAGGCTTGCTTTAGTTTTATAATAAACTATTAAGTGATTGAAATTTTACACTTATCTTCACCCAGAAAGTTTATGATACGCTTTTTCTTTCTGTTTTTGTAACCATGACAATTGCTAACTATAATATAGCTATCCGTTTAAATATATCTTCATTAACATAAACAGTATCAACTTCAGACAGTTTTGATCTTGCTGCAGGGAGTACAACCTTCAAAAGATTGATAACTATCTTGGTTAACTAAATTTTCATGCCATATAAAACGAAACAATTGGTTTACTGATGCATTCAGCAAACAGGATTTATGAAATTCCCTCAGTCTGGTTTTTCCATTGCTTTAAATCTATACCTGCTCAACTTGCAGGATTCTGCTTTAGCTTGCTAAACTCCTGCAAATCCAGTTCTATTACAGTGCCAGAGGGATTTATACGTGGGTTTGCCTTTATAAACCACAGGCTGAAGACAAGCAATTTTTGACACCTCTAAGAAAGCGACTCAGTCTGGCACACCAATGACCATGAATCAGAAGTGGGTAGATTTACCGACATGGGGAACCTACTCAGGGTATGTGGAGCTACAGTCAGTCAGCCACCCCATCACCTCCAGGGTGGGGGAAAGCTCCACAACACCAGTCCCAGAGCACTCTCGTGCCCTGAGGCAAGTGACAAGTCAAGCCTCTGAAACCTAAAAGCAGCTCTGGAAGCTCCTGGCTTCCCATCAGCTCCCTGACTCCGATACCACTGCACAAAGAGCTCCAAACAACCCCACCAAGGACATCCATCAGCATATCAGGTCCCTCTCCAAATCATTACTGAGCTGCAAAAATGAGTCTCTTGGGTCTTAGATCAAAGTACCATAGAGTCCTCTATCCTACATGCTCCCATTTCTCTTAATTTCTTCTCCTTTCCCAGCCAGTGGTCCTCAGCTAACAGTCAGCTCCCATTTAACCAAGCTATTCGTGAGTAAAAAACATAAACTACTAGCAACACTTGGATTTTGTGAGGGTACCAAGCATCACTGCAGTAAGGTGTCACCAAATAGACAATTTTAGCTTGGTTGTTTTAGCAGAAGAAAGAAGTGGAAATAAGTAAATAAAAATAATAAAAAAACAAATTAAATTCACACAAGTAAGTCCAGAAACAAAGAATACCAAGTACGTCCATATCAATGCTTTGCTAATTAAGCATAAATCCACTAACTGTACAGGAATTAACTGTAGCATCTAGCCCACAAGATTTAAACAAGTTTTTCTGCTTAAAATAAACAGAAAACCTGATGTACATGCATACAGAAACAACATATTCTTAGCTTTTCATAGAAATTGTACAACATCCTATCAGCAAGTTTGCAAACTCAGGACCAAGTTCTAGTCCAATAGCATGCTCAAAGCATAGCTTTTACCTCCATGGGAAACAGGATAATAGGTGTACAGATGTGCAGAATCTGACCAACATGGTGTAGGTATCACATATCACTCTATGGGAGGCACAGTGAAAGCAACAGTTTTTATTTGCTCTCTGCTGAAAATATTTTTTCTTCTCTGCAATATTTTTATGAATCTTGTCACTATTCCTTTTTGCATAGAATCAATGAATGAGTTTTGTTTGTGGGGTTTTGGTAGGGTTTTGGTTTTTTTTGTTTTGTTTTTTTTTTTTTTTTTCTTATTATTACAAATGGTTCTTGGGCCAACAGAAGAACTGCATGGTAGCCCCCACTTAGAGCCACAGGAAACAGCGGTTAAACTACAATTATGTTAACTAAAAGCACAGTGCATTGAAAAGAATTCATTTTCTGCTTACAAAATTATTTTTTCTTCTAATCCATACATTTGCACAAGTACGGTGATTGCAACATCCAAAATGTTGTATACAGTTTAGCACTCAAAGCTTATAGTTTAAAGAGCATGACAAATCATTAACATACAAAGAACACTGAGAATATTAACCATCACTACAAAAAAAAAAAAAAAAAAATCAATGCAATGATTAAAAAAGTATGCCGATCCCTGAACTTGTGGCTATTCTTTAGTCATGGACTCTTCAAGCATTTTGTTGTTGCTTTCTAACATGCCAAATAGTCTAGGTTACAGATATTCAGTTTCTCAGTCCTGCCTTTGCAAGAAGAGTGCTGAAAGCCTGTAGCCAGTCTCAGACTGCAGACCAGCAGCAGAGTATGTTACAGTTCCCTGCTGTGCTCAACACACTGATGTGAGAAGTGTAAGAGAACAAGGACAAAGCTTTGCCTCTCCAGCTCTAATAGTTCTGGAGTGCCCCATATAACAGCCAAGACAGCAGGGCTTTTATTTAGCTAGACCAACCTAGAACCTAGAGTACCAACTGTCCAAAAAAGGACTTCTCACATTAAATAAAAACACGATAGTTCAATTCATTTTCTATCTGGAGCGAAAGTGGTGCAGAAAAGCACTTCAGTGGCTGCCAGGAAGAAATAAGTGCTGCTTCCAAAATTGATTAGGTAAAGAATTGCAATTTTAACAGTTGTCTTGTATTTGGGGGGGGGAACAGACAGTGACATTTTAGCATTGTAAGTATGTGTCTTATTACACACACACACACACACTAAAAGCTGCCAGCTCGAATGGGATGTATTCCCCTTTCTGAAGGATTTTGAAAGAGACACCATTTTGATTAAAACCCAGGGGAAAGTTGAAGTCATAACAGCAGAGGGAACAGCTCCTGCTCAGAACAGTGAAAAACAAAGATCCTGTTGTTCATAACTGCTCTGATCCCAGGTCACGTTAGCTTTTTGTGGCATTAGGCAACGGCTACTTAAAAACTGTCTTTCTGCAGTCCAGGGGACAAAAACACAGCAGTGTAGATCATTACTTTTCTGATACCGCTAAAAAACCTAGGGTGCAGTTGAGCTGCTAATAAAGCCTGCAAAAGCCATTTTCTCACACCCCACATACTCTTCTGGTGTGTCTTCAAGGCACAGTTATTCCTTTTTAATCATATATTACCTGTTAGCAGCTCTTCGTCAAAAGATTCCCAGCCTCTCTTCCTTTGCTGTGTAGGAGGTAGCTATCACCCAGCCTTTTAGCTTTCTCCCTCAATTCCTGCAGAAAAATCTCACCCTCCAATCCTCGAGTCACAAGTGTCCCTCTCTGCTCAGGGACTGTCACCACCTATCTTCTCTTGTCTGGTTGCCCAGCATATTTGATTGTCTCTCTCAAGGTAGAGCTGAACGCAGACTTTTACGCCTGCCTCCTTAGGGCTGGCAGACACACTGCTCAGCCAACTGGGAAGGTTTCTAGGCTTCTCTGCTGCTTGGTGGAAATAAAGTTGTCCTGTAACACCTGCTTAAGTAAGTATTACTAAAGCTTATGATCCTTTTGGATCTTCACATCACTTTAACAGTTTTTCCATCAGTAAACCAAATAGAGATCTGCAACCTTCCTCCAGTCTCTCCTGCACTGGAATTTCAAATGCGGTAATTGCCACATTTTGTTTCAATAGGATTTTTACTTCTATTAAATTTAAACCAAGTATGAGTTGCAAAGTGCTTCTAGCATAGGGCAGACACATCTTACTCCAGGGCTTAATACTTTATTTGACCCTAGTTTGACTTCATATCAGGATCTACAAGACTAATCAGACGGGTAGCTTCAAAGAAGCTTCAGGCATTAGCTTTTTAGGCCTTTTGCTTAGAAATTGTTCCTCAAAGTACCACCACAACACAAACAGTAGTCAGTGTAAGAACAAGGCAACTGTTTCCACAAGCTTTTCCTTTATCTTCCAAATAGGAACGCAAGACTCAAGGACCTGCAAGGCCTCTATATACAGTAGCGACCTTAACTAAGAAAGGTTACACACAGGACAGTAACACGGGTAATACAAGGTAGAATACCAACGTGCACAAGCAGCTTAATATGTGCAATACTCTGTTTATCCTCTTCAGAAGTTTTGACCTCCTACAAACCGTCAAGAACAAACACAGACTGCGCCTATAATAAATATGCCTATAAGTAGCAATAGTCATATTTTGCATTTACAGTAAACTCTCTAATGGATGCAGATACACAGCACTTAAAAGGTCTGAAAGCTTGGGATCTTCTTGTTCAGTTCATTGCTTAGCATCTGGAAGGGCTATAGGAAATCTTTCCGCTACACATTTTTGATCCCTTTGCCAAAATTCACACACTTAGTATCTTATGTATTGTGATAGATGAAGCTGCTTTTTCACCTCTGTTTGCATGCCATCCCTAAAACTCAGGACATTTTTAACCTCCGTTTTTCAGCATCTAATAGATGTCACCAGAAAAACAGTTTTAATAAATGCATCCTGGAACACTCAGTTTGGAGCTGAGGTACCATATGTGAGAGGAAAAATAATGATAAGTGATAAATGGGATAAAGATTTTCGGGAAATTTTATTGTATTTAATTAATCTACCATTTTTACTAAGTTGCTTTCAAGTGAAATGGCTTTTTACCAACTCCTTTTGAAAAGGTTAGAAGGGTATTCCCTGAGCTACAATCATTAGCATATAGATGTCTCTAAGTGTTAATTTCTGTTTTCACTGAATGAATGTAATTTAAAATGAGGCCCTTTCAAATCAGTTAACTTTAGCCATTTGTGAAAGATAAGAAAAACGGACTCAAGCATGAACCCCAGCAAAACCTGCTTCTTAAGGATAAATATATGTCACTATTTAAGAGTCTCCATTGCCACATGCTGCAAATGACAGATTTCAGGGAAATTATGGGAAAGGGTGGGTACCGGGATTAGAGTCCTACCACTAGGTGATAGAATCCATTAATAGGGTTAACAATAACAAAAAAGAAGGGTTATTTTTATGGTTAATTTTTTAAGAGAGAGTTGAAAAGCAGCCTAGAAATTAGAGTTGTGGCAATTAGTTTTATACCTACAGCAAAACTCATTGAATTTCTTCTTTCAGTTTTATTCAACAAAGGAAGAATAATTTAGGATCTGATCCTGCTCCCAAATTAATAAATGGTATACCAACTACTGTCTTCAGCTGGATCAGGCTCAAGAGTGTTTTGAAGTTTTCATTTTAAAATAACCTAATACAGGCTCAGTATGATGTACAATGAAGCTCTGACACAGCTGTCCATCCAGGCATGCCACATTCCCCAAGAAAAGAGGTTTTCTCTTCAGCGGGTCTCCAGCATATATATACTCTATAACATAGTTAATAAAGACAGAAGATATGTGTAGTTAAACAGGTCTCATTCTCCATCATAAAATCATAGCCTCACCAGATCATAACTTTTCTGAAATTACATTTTTCCCAGAGCAATCATTTCTTGCTTGAATATCTTTTAACTCACAGGACGAAAAAAAAAAAAAAGGAAAAGAAGCAACCAACCAACTTCAATCTTGGAGAACATGTTTTCTCATAAGGAATATGAAATTTAGGAAAGTAAGTTGCCCTAACCTACACAGAAATTCCACCTGTTCTGGCAAAGCTACAAGGCTTTTGATTCTATTTAGTTTGCACAAACTGAAATGATCATTACCATATTTTGGCAAAGTCCTCAGAAGGTGTGTTTGCTCTGAACATATCAGGATCTAGAGAAGTCAGACCCAAGCCACACTGTTTTCTTGGCAGCAGGAAATCCCTAAGGTGTGACAGGCACTCGAAAGGAAACCAGGAAGACCGTTTGTTGTTTTTACCTATACAAGACATCATTATATCAGAAAAGAGAACAACGCGATGATCACAAAATCAAAACCGAGTCAATAAGAGGAGAGAGTAATGCCTTCTCATCCCTCTTTCCATAAAGAGGAAGCAAAAGCAGCCAGAAGGCTGAGTGTGATAGATGAAAGTTGAAGGGACAGAAAGTCAGCCCTTGAATACATTGCACACATCGAAAACACGAATCAAAATAATGCCCGAAACCCAGATTCTACATCCTTATCCATCAACAGAGATTAATAGTATTCTCTTTTTAAGTTACTTCTTTTTTCTGCTTCTCCAAGTTGCTCCATTAAGGAAAGCGAAGTAAAGATTCACACTGTAGAATATACTAGATGGACGGGCCAAGAGAAGTCAATATTGCTCCTTACATAGTAGTTTTCTCTTGTTCCCTACTTTATCATCAAAATCAACTAATTATACTGAAATAGCATTTAGGTTGAAAAGCCAACATTCAACAAGGAAGAAACACTACATTTAACAAACACCAACACATGTTTCCAATCTACTCTTTTGAGGTCCAGTGAAGTTGTCTTCCTGAGAAAGGTAATGTCAGTGCAAGCTTTCCCTTCTAAATAGTCAACGTGTCTCAGCCATGCTTGAGATGAGTTCTCTTGCCTTGGCCTTCCCTTTCTACCAACAGCCAAAAGGCAGGCCAGCTGATGTCAGCTGTAGTATGGATACAAGTCTATTTGGACTTGGACTAAGAGCAGCAATACGGTATACGAAATAAATTGAACAGATGGTAACATTCAGCTTTGATATTCTTTTTTTCCCCAGTCACTTTTCTGCATCAGACTTGCTTGAAATATGCTGATTATGCAAACCCTGAAAATGAGCTTTACACTATTCAAATAAATACACATACATTATCCAATCTAATATTGTAGCAGCAAATATATAAACAGGCCAACCCCTAGCTGGTATTGCTATGAATCCTTGCTAATAAATCCAGCTTGTTTAAACAATTCATGCAGCGGCACTGCAGGTACTCCAGTCTCTGCTCTTGGATATGAATTGGCCACAGAGGGAGGGATTTCCCACCCACAGAATTCTTCATAAGATTTCCCAAATTTACACTATCTATGAACATTATCTACACTGCACATTGGCTTCAACAGCCTTGTTCTATGAATAAGAATCATTTACACGTAAAAAGATGGGTGAAAGTTATGAAATCACCTTCCACAGTAATGACCGTATCTATGCTATCCTTCGTCCAGTGCTTTAAACAAATTCTAAATTAGACTCTTATTTTGGATTCCGTTCTGGAAGATATTCAGGAAAAGCATGCTATACTTTTGACCCTTATTTAAATCCCTGAGATACTATTTTGCTTTTTAAGTTTTTGTACATACAGTTCCCATGCAGTTTCAAAAAAGTTCAATGGCTGAAGTTCTTCACAGTATCTCTTTCAAAACAAAAATGTAAGCATGTTTTTAGCAGAGCTGTAAATAAAAAATGTCATCATATTCTGTATTTTTTTGCAAGGGCCTTCATGTAAGCAGAACCCTTGTGCTCTGTTCTTCGTGTGTATGAAATGTGCACAGTCTTTAGAAATGCAGATAATCAAAAAAAGAGCCACTAGGGAAACAAAGTAATAACATTAGCTAATGCCACACAGTAATGTTTATTTAACAAATCTGTGTTGCATGCCTGACATTTCCCCTGGCATCAATTTATTTTGTTTTGCTTTTCTCTGATAGCAGCACAAATGCATTTAAAATGTAAACTTATTTTACACCTACCAAAGTGTATACACAATATAATAAAAACATATACATCTTTTTTAATATCTTATGGGAATACATACTGGAGATGTGCGGAAAGCCCAACAGCCAAAGTAAATGATCTAGATTATGGAAAATGTTCATTTTTAGCTTTCCCAATAGCTACTAAAACTGCAATTGTCAGTGCACTGTACATCACTGCATTATGTTATTTATAAAGTGCCACAATGTGACAAAATGATGCTATCCATCAGGATCCAATCTTAACTGAAAGTGGCAGGGGAAGTGGAGTGGATGGAAAGATAGCTTTGCAGTCCATTCAAACTGGCAGTTTGGAATAGTTACAAATGGCAATTTTCAGAAGTTTAATTTACTGGTACTTTGTAAAAGTGTACACAAATGATTCTATGAACCAAATTAGACAAAAAGTTTCTACTTCCAAACTTCTCTGTAACCAAGCTACCTCTTGCTCCACTTTACTCCCAGCCAAATATCATACCATTTTACTCATGCCACTCTTGCTTTCTTCTTTAGAGTCCTAGATTTGTCAGCCTTTCTTTTCAGGATCAGTACCTTTCTTCACTTAGAAAGCCAGCCCAGCCAACTGTCTCCAAGAAATCCTCTTTAATTTCCCTTTTCTTTGTTGTCCAGCAGTCTCTTATCTTTGCTGCCTCACTGGTCTTTTTCAGAACATTGAAATCCCAAATTTTACGTCTTCTCCTCTAAAATAGTCAAGTTATGTCAGATAACACCAAAGACAACACTGGACAACATGCCAGGCAGGACAACATCATCTCTCTCATGCATACCCACATGGTACTTTCACAGTAACTAGAATTTATTCAAAATAAAAAATACAAAAAATGTCATTAAATGCAAAGTAATGAGAAAGAATAACCTGAAGCATGCACATGTAATGATCAGCCACAAGTTAGATACTACCACTCCAGAAACATCAGTTCAATCCTCAGCAGATGTCAGAAAAATAAACAGAGTATTAAAAACTGTAAAGAAGGAAAATGAGAAGAAAACCAACCAAACAAAACTCTCAAAACATTATGTGACTTCATAAATCCAAACACACAGATCTTTCACTCTAAGGGCAGCTCTGATAATCTCATTAAAGGAAAGCAGAGAGTTCAGAAAAGCACAAGAAGAATCATCAGGAGTATAGAAAGTGTCCAAAAGGGAGGGAGTTCAACTCTTCTACTAGTCTCTTTCCCAGCAAAGGAGTGTTACATCCCCATCTATGAAGTAACAAACAGTGAGGTAAAGGTGATGACGAGTCACCTTCTCACTTATAAACATCTGGTAAACTTATCAAGCAGCATGTCTAAAAACCCACAAATAACTTCTTCCGCATAATAAGAAGTGCAACTCTCTGCCTGAGAGGTGGTGGAAGTCAAGAGCGATAAACAGGACCAAACAAAGCTGAAAAGAGTTCATGGTCCAGTAATGACTAATTAAGAACAGACACAATGCAGTCTACTGTAAGGAAATTCTCTGATGACAGACTGGCTGCAGAAGGATGCGCAACAGGGAGGATCCCCCTGTATAGCTCCTGTTTCCTCTTCCCTCTACCAGCATTTACAATTGACTGCTGGTAGGAAGAGAATATTGAGCCCATTTGACTTAAATTAATTTTGAAATATAACCAAAAATCATAATGAGCATTTCTCTACCCTGCCCAGCATTTTGGGGATAAGGGGAAGAGAAATCCTTAGTCTCCAAGTAGTTGTTCCTAGAGGAAAAGGGTACTCATCTTTTCAAACTGTTTAGTCTCATTTCTTCAGTGCTCCGTTCTGCTTTCTCCACTTCTCGTGCACAGAACCAGCCAGCCTGCATTTCCACCTCTGGCAATCATGAGCAGTTTTCCAGGTGCAGGAATTTGGGGCAGAAGGTTTCACAGGAGAGAGGATACATCAAAATTATTTCTTGACCCAAAGGAAATTATAGCCTTCAACTAATCTGTATGGGCCCATACTTCCAGTTATAAGCCAAAGCATTCAGGAACTGAAGAATGAAAGTAAGCTGACTGGAAAAGGAGGATTAACAAGGAATTGTACACACGTAGGTAGTTTTGACTAGACTATGAAATAAATACTGCAAGGTTTATGTTTTGTTAAACTATCCTTAAGAAAAAGGCCTGGATATAGGAGCTATTTTATAACATGGGAGTCTTACTGCTATTGCTGCCACAGCAGAATCTGGAAGGATATGCTGCCATATGGTCATATTTGCTCAGTTGCCCAGCTCCATCTATTTTCTTCTCCAATACAAGAGCAGCTTGTGTTGTGCAAAAAAAAACCCCAAACCATTAAATGAAGAGGTATTCTGCTAGGTATAATGCATCATTTAAAAACCTGTTAGCCCAGATATAAATATCACTGTTGACTTATTTGACTGATAACTCCTTTACCTGCCATAAAACCAGAATGTGACTGCTTACCCAAAAACATAGGATGTTTTCATTACAAAAAAAAAGAAATAATTAAGAAGTTTGTATGCAATAATAGTCACAGCTGAATGCCACTAAATGTACTACTAGCACATTGATATATTTGGCATACTGTTAGTATGTACACAGTACATAGGTTATACGTAATATTTCCTGATGGGTACCAGTAGTATAACACTTGAACAAGTTCTATGCAATTATTCTGAGTCTGCCATCTTAAAAACAGTTTAGCTAATAGTCAATGAAAAGCAAACAACCAAAGCCATACCTCCTTATCTCGCCCCAGTGATATCACACCAGCACAATTCTTTTCTATCACCAGGATCAACACTGAGTAAACTGGCAGACATCTCAGTTACAAAGTGGAAGACACCTTCCATGTCAGCCACCTAGTTCTTTGGTATTCTCTTCCACAGTTTCAAATACTCTTCCTCTTTATTACCTCTGCATAAAACTCTAATCTTGTTCACACAGCAGAGAAAAACTGAAAATCTTACACAAGCAAGAATTTTACTCACTATATTTATTCCACATTCAGCAGCTTAATAAGCTTTTGTCTTTCTTCCTTCTAAAAATGTTTTTTCCAGCACAAGCACTGGGCAATATAGAAGTGTTTATGTGAGACTAACATGTTACTGGCTGTAGTCTACATCGCTTTCTCTTCTTCAGTGCTAGTGTTGTTTATCCTCGTATGGGATGACTCTAGTTCTTTCTCTGCCACAACTGTTTTTCCTAAACTGTTAGTTATCCTTGTCTGGGTCTGCAATTGGCTCTATCCCAAGTTCAAAAGCCTTGAAAAGTTACAGGTAAGATTTCCTATTAGAAGTCTGTGGTGTAACCATAATATTATTTTGGAAGTGTCAGTTGTAGAGAACGTTCCAGAGCCACTACTCCTTGAAGATACACTTTTTCTTGGGTTTCTACTACATAAAGCTTCTCCTATGCACATATGAATCCCTTGGTTTGGATGCACACGATGAGTTTTTTTTAAATATTCTTCATCACCTAAAAAAGATTTTTATTTTTATACACTCATATAGGGGGCTGTTTCCCTGCCCTGCTTATGCCAGAGACACTAGAATGTGTTATAAAACATAAAACTGAGGCAGGAGCCTAATTAAATACACAGGAAAGTAGTAATGCCCTCAAACCAACAGAGAACTGCTGCTGAAACACTTGATTTACGTAAGAAATTTACTCTTACTCTTCTTCCCATTACCCACAAACAACATACACATGTATTATCACAGAGATGAAAAATCTGTTTAAAGACCACTAATTAGAAATAAAGAAGTACTTTGCACAAACACATTTTCCTTTACCAGATGGTTTCCACTAATATTCACTAATAAAAAGCCTGTTTGAGGAGCTTATGTTCAGATTGGAAGAGGCCAGAAACAGCACAACTATGTCAGCAATTAATTTCATTAGAAAAATTCTGTGTCAGTTTTGTCTGGGAACTCTGTAGCTTTTACAACTTCCTTTACTCTGTGCAGACTTCATTTCTGTAGTGCAACCTACCTGACAACTTTTCCATAGCAAAACCGTATATTCTGGCTGTTAAGACAAAGTCTTAAATGGAATCTTATCAGTATTTTAACATGCGTGTATTAATCCTTGAGGATTCACCTCATAAATGGAAGACTGAGGTAGAACTATTATGAAATTAAACAAATTATCTACCTATCAAAAGTTTTGAACCACTATAATATTACAGAGTTCAGTCAACGTATCAAAACCTTTATCATAAATACTGTTTCTATTGGGAAGGTACTGATTTATTTTAAGTGTCAAAGCTCATAAAATGATTTTCGGCAGCAGTTCTTTGTCTCTCCTGTTCCTTATTACATCACTACTCAGACAGGAAGTCAGAGGAATATATTTTCTATGAAAAATATTTTAATTCAAGTAATAGGGAAAACAATGCAGCTGTGGTCACTTGTCAGAAGAACTAAGGCAACATACACATTTAAGCATGAAACACAACCACTTCCCAAACAAATATAAAGTACCATCTTGTAAAACCTAGAAGGTATTTGCTAAGTATGGCAAAAATACAAGAAATCAGGTTGTACGCACACATTTTGGATATGAACAGTAGCCACAAAAGTCCCTACCTGCTTAAAAAAGGGACACCACCCCCCAAAAAAAAGCCAAACAAAACCAACAACAAAAAATAAATTAAAAAAAAATCACCACACTTTATGTTTCTTAATGCCCAAGAACGATTCCAACCCAAGGTCTTGCCCCTTGCTCAGCTTCTCTCAGTCACCTGATGACTTTTTGCGATCTTCCCATGCTCTTTGTGATGGGATTTCTCATTACTGATCTTCATTTAAAATTATTCTAGCTTCTGAATACCATCTTATCTCCACCCACACAGAGCAGATCAAGTGAATCGTTCCTCCTCCTTCCTCCCACACTGACAAGAAAACAAACTTGAGGTCATGACTAGTTGTTTCTTGTTCCTCAATAGAGTCTGCATCCACAGGCAGAATACTCAAGTCTCTGTACCAATTACAGTCTTCCAAACTGGGTTAATATTAAGCCCCTGCTTTACTGACTACTACTGATGCATCTAGTCTGACAGAAAAGTATTAAAAGAAGAGATTGTCCAAGATCTTCTTGTGCTCACTGTGAAGATTTTGTTACGTGTGCAGATACAGTTTAAAAAAAAAAAAAAAAAAAAAAAACAAAAACAACAACAACAAAAAAAAAACAACAACAACAACAACAACAAAAAAAAAAAACAACAACAACAACAACAACAACAACAACAAAAAAAAAACAGGAGAACCTCTTCACCAAAACTAGTGCTGGAGCCAAGAGATTTAAACTCACATCACTACTCCTGGGAAACAGAGATTCTTTGCAAGAATACTGTACAGAGGTGCAGTCTATGGACAGGTAATTTTCTTTCTTTAAAAGGGAAAAGAATGGCATTATTGAGTTTATTTGACACTTCAAGTCATTATGTAATGTGTGCATTTTTAAAAATAATCATCTGCATTATGAAGTTTGTGACATCATGAAAGATTCTTTAAAGTACTTTTTAAACTGTCCCAGTTATATATGTGAAAAGAAACTATAAAAATCAGAATGAAAGAACAATTCTTAAATTAGTACAAGGGCAGAGCAACAGCTTTTTTCTAAAATGGCTTTTATGCTGAACATGTTTGCAGTTTTCAAATTTATGGGTGTAGCTGTCAACATGTATATTCACTTTTAGAATACCGTCCTGGCTTAATGAGGTCTCCTGGAATGATTTCTTTTAATAAAAAGTTAACATGCTTACATATCTGGTTTCCACCTTTCTCTTTAAAAAAAACAAAATAAATAAAAAAAGTCGACTCTTCAGCAGAGAGATCACAGCAAAGTTTACTTTAAAACTTTACAATGCATTCAACTACTTCAACATTGCAAAGTCAGGCAGCTTCCAACGAAACTTTTAAGTAACAATTGTTATAGCTAACTGTTAACAAGTATAGATCCATATCTTCAGCATAAGAAGCCTAAGCCAGAAAAAAAAGTCACAAGACAATTGCATTTTAGTTACAACTACAGATGATCAGCAAGTGGTGCCACATTACTAAACAGAAATAAGACTTCTTAATAGTGTCTCCATCTTTGGTCAAGCCACACAATTGTAGCACATACCATGGTTCTACCTCATTTCTTTCTGTCTCACTATCTCTCTACCTGTCTCCAGTTTATGCTGTTCTTTCTGTTAGGCAGAGCATAAGAAGACTTGATTCAGAAAACAAACACACACACCCCCCAGAATAAAACTTCCCCTGCAACATCAGGCTACTGAGTGATGAGTTCAGAGGTATTCAGTGAAAATACTGGTGTTTCACTAGCTCAGAATTGCTCCATGAGATTCCACAGGTGACTGACAGAGTTGGTGACAATTTTCAAGTTCATGCACACCCCTGCAAGAACGCCTCATAATCATAGGTCAAACAGATTAAGACTTCTCCCCTGCCCCAGGCAGCTGAAGTAGTTGTTCCTCTCTAACTTCTTCCCTTCCATTTCATCTTGTCATTCACTCTTCCACGTTTTAGGTTTTTTTCAGGGTTGCAACAGCCACAGCCTACTTGGCTAAACTGCCATAGCTCTCTAGCTTTTACTCGGAGCTCATTTCCTCCAACCTCTTCATCACTACAGTTCCCTTAATTTGTTTTATTTTTCTTCTCTTGAGCTACCCACAAGAAGTCTGATATGCTATAAAGGTAAACCACTCCACTATAAAGATGCTCAGTTACCTCAAGAATGATTTCTTTGTCTGTACAACCCACTATAGCAGAATTTCTCCACCACCACATTTCTTTATGAGTCAAATACAATTTTCTCCTACTATTATGACTTTGAAAGTATCCTGAACAGTACATGTGCATTAGTCCATTCAGTATCATGCTTTCAGCACTAGATTCATCAACTGTAGATACAGAACCAATGTTTCCAGATTACATCAGAAATTGTTAAAAGTACTGCAAACCAACAATGCTCTTCATATAGCAAAAAGGGTGTTTTTCCTATTTTCTACAGAATAAATTCTAGGAAGATAAATAACTGACAAAAAATATTTCACAGAGAGAGATATGAATTTCTGCAAGTAATAAAAAGATAATCTAGAAAGACTGATATACAAAGGGAAAGAAAAGTTGAAAGCCTAGCGAATGTCAATAGTTAACATTCTTGCAGCTCCTTGGATCGATATGATGGCAAAAGCATGTTAATTCTTACCCGTGTCTCTAAATTCATGCCGAGTGATATGGCCCTATTTCAAGCGGAAGTAGGAGCAGAAGTGGAATATGCATTCATGCAGACAAAGGAGCATTTCACTTCATCACAGAACAACCTAGAATTTATTTGTTGCAAACCCCCATTATCTTAACCGAAGGGGTAATGCAACTCAGCTGTACTTCTTTGCCATGGGGAGGCCCTTTTAAGGATCACCTGTACTGCTGAAACTCTTTGAATTACTGTGTTAGTTTTATTTCTAGCAAAGAAATAAAAACAACTAAATCATTCCCATAATGCTTTTTAGTTCCTAACTCTACAGTGCTGAAGAACATGGAACTTTTCAAGAAAAGTATTCTACATCTTACACTTTCACAGGGCCAAGGCCACTTCAAATATAGACTCCTTCTGCAAACTCTTTCTTGTAAAGAAGGCTTTGGGGTTTTTTTGGTTAGGTTTTTTGTGTGCTTTTTCTTAAATACACAATACAGGATAATAAGTGCAAATAGGATTATCAACATACAAGTACTAAAGTGGAAAAACAGTCCTAATTTTTAGTTCAACTTTATGTACTGCTCTTCATTTACCTCAAAAATAGAGATGGATATTGTTCAGTCACAGTGAACCCAGTGACCACAGTCCATCATTAAATATAATATCAGCTACAATTTCCACTTCAGCACCAATTGAAGTATCACCTTATTACACTTTGTGAATTTCCACAAGCCCTCCAAGTTATTTTTGACGTCTTTGACTCTGATCCTGCCAACACTTAGACACATTATCTTAAGCATACTGAAATCCATAGCATTATGCGTAGCACAGACAAGCATATGCATAATTTCAGAAATGAGGACTTCATTAATTGTTCAGTACAGAAGCAAACCCCTTCAGATGTGATGTGTACAGGTTAGGAAAAATCACTCCAATAGCGTATCTATTGTTGTTCCAAGTGTTAGTATCTCTTTTAAAATTCTCTCCTTACCCTTCCACCCTCCTACACATGTCACCTCCTTTACATTCTCCTTAAATGCCTAAAAATAACTAACTATGCATATGGTCTGAGCACCACAGCCCTATACCATGTAACCGGGGAGAAAGTATTTTAGTTTGAATAGCTGACCTCACATCCATCATCAGAAGAGAGTTTTCTATGAGTTATTTTCCAGAACTTAAACATTTAGTATAGGCTGTAAATTTGGCAATTGCAGAGTTCTGCACAATTTAAACAGAATAAGTTTTTTGGTTAAAAATATACCACAACAACCTACAAATAAACAAACAAAAAACCCCATCCTGTGAAAATTTCATGCGTTTTTTCCTCCCCCCCACCCCTTTTGCATTGTAAAAAGATTTGAAATCATATTTCCTTTCCCTCAGTTTAAGGATTTTTCTTCACATTAGAAAGCTTTCACTGACATTAAAAATCAATCTAAACTTATGATCTCACTTAGGAGCATATCAGCCTACCCCATATTCAGGAATGCAAGACTAAGGACTCATTCTTTTGTTCAGCTTCAGCCACAAGGAGGAAAGCAGGAAGGACCTCATTCAATGTCCTCTCAACTTTTTTTACCAACTTGCCTACCCTAGTTAATGCTCTTTCCTCTGCTCCTTCTCTTTCCTCAAGTAGGTAGCTGGCATAATAGAAGGGGAAGCTGAAGAACATTTCTGTAAAGCTGCATTTTGACTTAGCTCAAAGCAAGAAAAAAGGGAAGTTATACATCTGTGTCAATGCATCTCCCAGAGAACTAGAGAAATTCTCCCAGGACTGTGCTCTGCTAAGGAAGTTCCTAGGTCACAGTCTAATGTCACACCATCAAAGAGGCACACCTGGTATTTTGGATAAAGAACAACCATTTTTACTTAAACTTATCCTCTACAGCAAGATCCTAACCATGCAAGTTTAGTGCTGATAGCAATACAAACACCTTCCTCAGGTCTCACTCTAGAAAAGGCTGCCTTGCAGTTGTGCTGCCTACTATGGCCAGGGCTAGAAACATGCACTGGACTTCGCATAACTGAAACTTAAAGGATACTACATAGAGTTTGGCATTTGAAAATAAAGGCACTCTAATTTATAAACAGAGCAGGAAGAAAAAAATTTAAAAAGGCAATAAAACAGGTACACAACAGCCTCCTCTCGTGCCTTCCCTCCCAAGCCCCCATCTTAAAATATAAATAACTTCACTATTTACACTGACCTCATTTTGATACCTAACACACCTCCTCCCAGCACACACCTACTCACCAAACCCAGAGCACCCCTATTTATTAAGGGCAACTCATTAACCTTGGTAATTCCCAGCTGGTGGGGCTCATTAGCCTCACCTGAGGGACGACTCCTCCCTTTCCAGGAGGCAAAGGTCACAGGAGCAGCTCTTAGGCCGCTCGCACCTCTCTTTGCTTGGGGTCTGCAGGAGAAGCTGGGGTTGGCCCTCACCTTCCTTCAAGCCCTGTCTAGAGCAGCTCGGTCCCATGGGGGTGCCTGTGGCCATCGGCCATGGTCTTCAGAGGCTCTGCACCAGGCAGGCCAGAGGCAGAGCTGGAAGGAGAGGGAGAGAAAAGTGAGCTTCACCTCTCCCCGCTGCAGAGTGCAGCACTGAGGGGTGCTGCCCACCACCAGCCCTACCTGCCCCGCTGGGGAGGGACTGCAGCGCAAAGCTCACCCCTCAGCCTCCCACACCCCCCCGGCCTGTTCCAGCTCCCAGTGCACAGCCAGGTCTTGTCACCTCCTGTACCCTCTCACAGAGGTGTTACAAAGCACCTAACGCATCACATGCATGTACCAGCAGATGCCAAAAGCTGTGCTGTGCTACCAGCGTTGGCTAGTGCCAGCCACATAGGCCCCCTCCACACCACAGCTAGTGCCCGCCACCTTTGCTTTCCAGCCTGCTCCTACGCTGCCATGAGGGTTTGCTTCTCTCATGGAGGTGGAAAGCAAAAAGCTGAGCCCCAGGGACAGCTCTCTGCTCCATCTACTCATTTATTTTGTTTCCCCTGGAATGAAACAGAGGACAGGCCTGTCTCCTCCACAGCCAGCCCTGCAGGTTCATCGGCTGCTCCCACTCGCCTCTTGGCCGTTTCTCCCCAGGTGGGCTCCGGAGGGTCCCGCCTGACCTCACCTCCAAATCTGCCCAACTGCTGCCTTGGGCACAGCTGTGAGGACACAGGTTCTGCTCACCACCCACCTCACACATGCGCACACCACCCCCAAAAACTGGGGGGGGACACAGCCCCTCTTTTGGAAACTTTGCCTGGCATTTGCCACGCTGGCCACCAGTTCCCTGGTGGCATTAACGTACCCGAGCGGTTCCCAGTGAAACCCTGGGGTTACTTGCACACCTAAAATCCAGCATATGCTTAAACGTTGTTGAAACCACTTCTTGATATGGTTTAGTTTTTAACCGTAAAGTTTAGGGGAATTGTCTGTATTATCAGCATTAATCACATAAAGTTCTGTTTTGAAAATACGACTCACTAGTGGATAGAGTTTTCCCAAACTGCTTAAAAGATTAATAAAATAATCAACTTAGCAGAGGGGAAAAAAACCACAAACTATTCCTGTAAGGAAATCACTTTATTGCCTATACATGTGAATGAGCTGTTTTAATACTCAGGTTCACTGCCTCCTCTGCATTTAATCTCTTCCCTTTTATGTCCTACTCTGATTTTTTTTAAAAGACTTTCAGGCTTTTTTAAAATTAATTATACAAATCATTAGTATTAAAAAGGTAATATAATGGTTTCAAGAACAAGCTTCACAGGCTATCTGCATATTTAATCATCTCTGCTAATAAATTTTTAATCACTCATTGAGTTCAGGTTCTTGTCTTGAAGCTTAACTTGATAACAAACCTAGCAACTGGTAGAACTAATTGGTACAGAGTAAGTGAATAATTTATAAGAGGAAAAAGCACTGGGTGTTCTGGAGGTGTGCAGAGACCACAAGTCACAGATATTTCTGGGAGGAAGCAGGAAAACAGCAGCTGATTACAGGAATTTTGTGATACGCTGCTGACATCCAGAGGCCAACAGTCAATACTGTTCACATATGTGAACCAGGCTGTAAAACGCGCTGTAAAGCTAGATTCATTAAGTTTTAAATATTCATGCATTTCATTAAAGTTAACATTAATTGCACTACCATACACATTGATTATGCATAGACCATAAGTGTTTAACCTCTGAAAGCTTGCAAGTATATTCAAGTAATGGGGTATGTCCCATCTTCGATGATTTCAATGAAAGCTTCAGCTACAAAGTTGAAATTAGAAACGGAATGCATTACAGGGCTAAGGAACAGTAGTTTGAAATGTCAGAATGGGAATAAAAATAATTATTTTACTAACCAAATAGAAATGCTGATGTAAAGTGTAAGTTGCTTGATATTTTTCTGAATAAAGGTAATAAAAATTATGTATAAGATTTATTATCGACAAATGCTAGACTGATTTGCAAGCTACATCTGTTAATTAGGTTTAAACAGTTAAAACAAATTAATTGGTGGCTGAGTGGCTTCTATTTAGATGAAGATGAGTAGCTTTTAAACAACGCAACAACAAAAAAAGGCTATTCTCTTCAAATAAGCTGATTTGTGTCTTAAAATGAGACACCCCAAACCCACTTACACTACAGAATAATTCTACCCCCAGGGAAGCACAAAATGCTACCATTCTAAAACCAGGATATAACAGACAACGTTTGACAGAAATTCAATTATCCTTGAAAGATCCCACTTGTAGTTACATACGTAATCCTCTTTTATTTAATGGGTTAAAGCTCTCTTTCAAAACATTTAGTTTGATGAACTGAAGACTTGCTACATGTCAAAAAATTCATTAAGTGACTTAATAAGATTGTTAAGTAAAAACACTCAGAAGTTAAAAAATGTCATTTAATGCTGCCCATGCAACCTTAATTCTAACCGTGTATGTATATGCATTATGAAACACCAGTGAATTAACTTTTAATCTCCTCCGAGCCAAAAAGATTTTAAGATTGGAAACTAAGGCACAAAGGGCATGCCAACAAATACAATGCTGTGCTTTAGAGCAATCTCTGAACTAGCTCACATCTTGCAGCGCATACCCCTGCAGGGCTAATTACCCCAGATAGAAAGCTGGGCTTGTATAGTTACTCTACTTCTGGAACCTCTGCCTGGCAAGCTTAGCTCTCTCTTCCTAGCACCGCGCTGCCCTACATGGATACGCTCACAGAAGTATAAAATTTTAAACCTGATGAAAGTATAAATTGTTTTTCAAATATCATGCTTCAAACCTAGGTGCTTTGACACTGATTTTCCACCAAGAAGTTTAAGACTAGATTCTCACCTCCTCAAAGTAAAGGTAAAACCACATTGCTTTCTTATGTATTAAAAAAAAAAACAACCCCCAAAAAACAAACCTCTGTAAAAAATACCAATTGCAATTATATATTTTTATAATTCAGTCCTTAAAACCTTTATGAGGTAGATAGAAAATTGTCCACATTTTGTAGAGAACCTGGAGACAGATAGACTGGTTTGCCCAAAATAGTACTGATTTCTCGCTGAGCTGTTAACAACTCCTGATTAGCCAATTTTCTTTGAGAAGGTAGGCACCAAAGAAGTGTAGTATTCCTAATTAGAAGCCACAGTTAACACACTGAAATTCTGTTTAAACAGCATTGCCTAGACCCTCAAACAACTTTATGGTCAGACATATCCTGAGTGGTATCATAAAAAACCTTGCCGTTTTTCTGACAAGAAAATACTGGTTGCTAGCAAGGATCTTGCAAGTTATATATCAACCACCTGTACCATTTAACATGTTTTAAAGTAGTCTGGGATACTAAAGATTTTTGTTTTGGGGAGAGTGTGTGCGTTTGCTTTTGTTTTTACAAACTAAGACTACCTCCTTAATCCTTCTTCCTTCAGTAACATTTAAACAAGGAGGTAGCCTGTTAAATCATTTAAACACCAAACTAAATTTTATTAGTTTTACCAATTTTGCTTTTTATGGCATAGTCACGAACAACCATACAGCTCAGGAAAGGTATGCACATTTGTAAAAAATAGATTTTTTTATTCTCAGCAAGATTTCAGTTTAGATTTTAATTAAGAGAACTGTCAAAATGCAGGAGACTGCTTTACACAGTAAGAACGCTTTGAATACTTGCCAGTTAAAACCGTTCAAATGTCCAAAACCCATGTTCATTAAGCAATACTTCCTTTTACTTTTTTTTTTTATTTTTTTTTTTTCAGGTTTTTTTTGTCAATTTCAGTTGTGAAAACCCCTGAAAAAGCAGACAAGATTCTTGATGGCTGATGTCTCTCCACCACATGGCATAGTCCCAACGTTCTCTTTTCTCTTCTGATAGGTTCAAAGGTGACAGGCACTCACTCACCAAGCAGTCAGCTCCTCTACCAAACAAGCTAGCAAATACATAGATACAAATGAAAATTATGGCAAAGCTTTCATATGTGCAAGTAGAAGTGGACTACAGTAGACAATTCATTTCCTTTGTCAGATGATAAAAAAAAATATGGACACAGATAATGTTTCTCCTTATTCTATACCAATCTCTGAAATAATACTAGGTCTGAGAAGTAATCACATTGTTAAGCTAAATCTGAAGAGGTTTTAATTAAAACTGTATTTTTGTAATTACAATTTGAAATTATATTTGAGGTTTAAGAGTTAAATTTATTAGACTGTGAAGAGTTTTACAAGGCATTTCTAATGTAATGAGCTCAGGCACCACATATGTTGCATCTTTGGTACACGTTATGAAGAGCTGCTTTTTTAATGAGCTTTAAAAACTGTATTTGCATACCAGAGGAAAAGGTCAGTGATGTGTGGATCAAGTCAGTAAATTAAGTATCACAGTATTATGTTATTATGATTGCCTTCCACAGACACACAATAACAAAACCATAGGCTATAGTTACCATACTATTCTAATGCTTCCATCTACATGACCTTGTCAGCTCACGCATACTGGCGCTGCTGTGCCTTGGGTCCATGTTACTTCGTCCCTTGCCTCCTTCACCTTCTCTCCCCACCAGCTCCTACAGCAGAACAGCTGGTACGTCTTACAGTCAAAGAATCAAAGCAAGCGCAGGAAGGAGGGGCTGGAGTCAGTGTGACGGCTCATCTCCAAGCACCACCTCACACTCCAGCCTTTACCACGAGCAAAGATCCCCAGGGCAGGTCCTGAACCCTCATAACAAGACCAAACTTATTGGACAGCAAAGCATCAGGACAGGGACAGCTCTTTCAATCTAAGCCCCATTCCATTAGAATCTTTGTTCAAGGATGCAGCAGTATCATCTCTCTTCCAAAACATAGGCACCAAGAGTACTTCTAATGCTATGTTCCAAATTTGACTCTGTCTACCATAACAGTTCTTTTCACTTGGAATGTCAGATGTTTGGTAATCTCTAAAGACTGGTAGCTATATTGAAGGGTTTATTCTGTGATAAATAATAAAATAAGGTAGGAACTGACTGCAAACACTCTCATCAGGTTTTCAGCAAAGAGTAAAGTTCGCTGGATTTACCTTAATTTTTAAATACTGTAAATACTTGTTAATACTGTAAATATTAAAATGTTACCTTTATTTTTTAAAGGCAATGGAAGTTGATTCCCTCTCCAACAATCCACAGTACTTAACAACACTCTCTTTCTCTCTCAGAGACTGTAGGTATACTCTAAACCACCTTATGCACTACACATTTTATGCATGTTTATACATATCACAGCCAAGTGACACTCCAGCTCTGTATAAAGATGTAGATCAACCCATTAGAGAAAAAAAATCCTTCAAAATATTACAACAGTAAGAGCAATACAACTGATCAGTTATAAGTAGTTTTAATGATTTTTCACTTTTTGTATGATAATCCTCAAAGTAGCATTCAAAAATATAGTGCAAAATATTTATTCATTTTATTTACAAATAAAATGTGCAGTTCAGCTTCTTATCCTCACCACAATAAATGGTATTCTTCTGTGTGATGAATAGAAATTGAGAAACATTTGAAGAGACAAAAAGTTAATTTTAAACCTAAGAACAAAGACCTTCCCTTCGGTTATACTGTTGTAGAAATTACACAATATTATTTTTTTTTAATTCTTTGCAGTTGAAAAAAACCCAAAGAAGTCCAAGAGAACACTAAAGTATTACATAGGAAAGAATGTTTTTTTAAAACCATGAAGTTAATTTTGCTGTGACAATCACAATGCACAGTTCTTACCCATATAGAATATAATTTTTTTGCATCTAAAACATAGAATCCTTACAATGTAATGCTTTGTCCCTTCTTACTATACAAATTGCCTTTAGGGGAAAAAGTATTCCAGTATCTTCCTTTCCCTCTGGTGAAACAACAGATGCTTTGGTTAAAGAGCAATTCGTGCGCAATAGTGTTTTAACTTGCAAGGCAGTACTCCTTTATTAAGTTGGTAGAATTCCACTAGCTGGATGAGATCAGTAAATCTGGTATGACCATCATCAAGGGTATAGAATAGCTTCCCATCATCTTCCAACTGTAAAATTGGAAAAAAAAAAAAAAAAACACAAACAAAAAGATAGAATAAAATCCTCTTTTGCTATGGTATTTCTTCCTGATTGAAATACTTGTTTGAGAAGTCTTCTTGTAGACCAAGATATTCATAATCTTACGACTATTGAGAGAAGGAAAAATACAGTAATCATTCACAGCAAGATCAAAAATAAACAACAGAAAAATAATGCATTCTTTAACATCCCTTTTAAGTTAGGTCCATGCCTAAAAGGAAAGAATAGTTAAATAAGCATAGTAACATTCTTTCTGCACGAACAATACTTCTTCGTGCCTTTGCTTTGGAATGATAGGATTAATATGAACACTTTAATTTTTACAGATTGACAAGAAACAATCAAGTGTCAACTTACTCATGGATTTCAACCTTTGCTCCATTCATGTTCTGTGTAATTGCTATATTTTGTATCACTTATTTTGTAAGGTGCAATGCGGCTACACGCTAGTGCATTGGTGTACTGGATACTTGCTAAACAAGAAACTGCCCAACACAAAACGAATATGCTTGATGTATTCATATGTTCTTTATTATAGGAGAAAGAACTGCTGCAGCTCCAAATGCATGTGTTAGCACAGATGAAGAGAGAAAGAAAACACTGCAAAACATACCTTCAAAGATTACTTTTGACTTTTAGGTGCTTAAAAATTTACAATCAGTATTTCCCTATTATAGGTTACATTAGCTCTTGCACAATTTGTATTGTACTGGTGACTGTTTATTTATTTTCTCTACTGCTGATATGTCTAGTATCAAGAAGCTTCCATACAATAGCAACTAGTTAGTATTAATATAAATAGAGGGTAAAAAAACCCCAAACATTTAAACTATTCTAAAAAAGAAAATGGAAAAAAGATACTTTACAAGATTGAGAGCTTAGTGAACAGAAGATTCTGAAGAAGGGCTAGCTAGTAACAGATGGTGTGCTGGGGAAAGATGCAACTATCCTACTTGAGTACAGGAGAAGCGAGAACATATAATTAGCTCTCTTACCTGTAATTAAGATTTCTCATCTGAAGCAGCTGTTAGCCTGCATATGACTCCTGGTTATTCTACCCCTTTCTACCATGTCTAGAAGTAGTTTGTAATTTCTTTATTCTCAGACTTTGGTTAATCCAGGTCAAACACTGCTAGTTAAGGAATTATCAATGTGTGCACGTGTAAATTCCCGTGCTCCAGCCAAGAAACTGAAAATGGATTATGATCCATCGGACTTTCCCTTATGCATGCAATTTTCCTGCCAACACACTGATGATGAGGAAGAGTTGACAATTCAGATACGTGTTGACCAGGATTTCATTTTTAGCTTATTTTTCTCCTTCTAAGCTAATCCCAAGCCTTGACATGAATACTAGACAAATTGCTAATTCTAAAGCAATCAATATTTTGCAAAGTAAAAACTCATATCAAAGTTATGTTGCCCAGGAACCTAACAATCATCTGCAAGCTAACAAGGCTGTTATGAGAGAACATTTATTGGAAAAAGACAGTCCCAGAAATGTATAGCAATTCTTCTTTTGCATGGACTACAGAACAGCTAATTTCAGGACAGACTACACTGAAGTTAACTTCTATCAGCTCAGAGTAGCAAGGATGAAAAATACATTTAAGCTATCAAGTTTCCCATTTTTCACAATATGGGATCCCAATTGTATCCCAAAGCTTTTCTTTTCAGCTTTTCACAATCACTTCCCTGCCACCCACCTGCAATACCTGTTGCACATGTTACTGCCGTTAACATGATGCACCTGTTACTGTGGGGGAAGCTTGAATTGGCAGGCTGCATGCCCTATCTGAAAGGAGCCATTTTTAAATACAGTATAACCTGAAACAACCTAAAATGTAAGAGAAAAATAATTAATTTAGCGACCGAATAATTTTTAACTTTTAAAAAGACTTTCTAAATGCTATTAACTTATTTACATTTAGTAGGAAAGTTCATCTTCTCTTCCTAATAGCTGGAAAGAGGCAAGAGTTTGGAAGAACAGTAGAATCTGAAGTTCAAAAAGGTAACCTTGATCTCCAACTAAAAAGCTACCAACTTACTGCTGTCACAAAAAATGCCTTGTTTCTTAGAAAATAATAACTTTGTTTAGAAGATCAGCAGGAACTGGAAGCAAAACCTTTCCCCCATCAAAAAATACTTTTCTGAACTCCTTTAAGAGTATTGGTCTAGCAGAAACAGAGCAAGCAAGGTGTTGAGAATGGCATGAGGGGTACTGAATGTGAGTGGAAATTAAATGACAGAAAGGAATTGAAATATGCCTATGTCCGGGAAACTAGCAGTTTCCATATTTACATTCTCTTTCTGGATTAGTTTGTTCTCATTACGGATTTCTTTTCAGGATAAACTGCTTTACTTGTTTACAGGTTTTGCACTGAAGCGGTACAGGTCTTCTAGACAATCAGCATGGGGAAATTGACCCAAGTCTGTAGACAATCTATGTCAAAACAAAGATTCGCCGTTCCTCCAAAGATCCTACAACAGGAGAGCAAGGTTTAAAATGTGTGTATATGATTAATTACCCAAATGCACTGCTTACTTCTGCACAAGAACATTAGAATTGACTGGATATTTTTTTAAGGGAAGAAGAGAATCATCTATTTCAGAGGAAACTGAAGATAACTGCAGCTTCCTGCTACATCTGCTCTTAGAGATGAGAGGGTTTGTTTCCTGATAGAGAACGAAAAAGTGGTCTCTTAAATTTGAGAGTTAAATGACATCCCAATGATGTAGAATCATACAGTATTTGTACGGAGTTCAGACTGTTTTCTAAACCACACAACAGTTATCCCAAAGTAAATACTAGAGGTGACCACAGTCAATAGAAGCACAGAGATCTTACACCCGCTATTCTGATCACAGAGCATACCCTCATGCTGACACGGGATCCAGGGCACAGCTGCCACTTTTGGATGAAGGACTCCTTCATTGTTTGTACCTAACACAACAAAAATCCTGGGCAATTCTTTTAACTGGCATTGATTCATGCCTTTCCTCCTCCCAAATAATGCTTTAGTTTTATTCCACAGGAACTTTTCTTAGGAGACGTTATCAGCTACAAGCCCTAAGTAAGGCATACAAACATTTGGTGAACAATCATAGGGGCTCACCAGATCAGAAACAAACAAACAAAAAAAAAAAACAAACAAAAAAAAGCCACTACACTCATTTCTACTAAGAAACAGCAGAATCTCCTAGAAACTTCACTAGGAAGAAACATGGAGGCCAGAGTACCATGTGGTCTGGAAGAAAGGTTCTTGTGAGGAGAGAAGAAAAAGCTATAGGTCTGCTCAGTTATGTCAAGCATCTGTGGCTAAAACACGTAATGCTGAAGTATTCCCCACCTCAACAGAAGCAGCCTGTAAAGAAAACAATATAAACCACCTCTGCAGGGAGTGGGAGGAATGGGGAAAGCCGGCCGTTCTGGCAGGAGAATTGGATATCTTCAATGAAAACTGATGGAAATATGATTTCAATTTAGGTAATTTCAGCTTACCTGTAAGTAGCTGGACTAAATAAAGGTATCAATTTTTTGCTAAAATTTTCCCCCAGAAGAAGACTTGGACATGAATATACCACAATAACATGAATCAAGAGGAAAGGTCAGCAAAAAATGTTTGACTCCAAATATTGAGAGAAACTATCCTGAATATGAGTCAGTGAGATACATACACACATCGTCTGCACCCCACCTAAAAAAAAATTGTGCACATACCAAAAATTAAAAGGCAATATGACCTTTATTAATACATGATTATCATGCCATCGGGGTTGCTTCTATTCCAGTTCAAATAGATTTGCCTACTTTTTCAAGATACTTTTTAGGATTTCATAATACTAGTCAAGCTTTATAACCAATCAAACAGCAAAGCTCAAAAATGTTCAGCTCTACTCAAGAACACTAATTATTTTTAGTGATGAAGGTATTATGTTTATGTCTTCCCTATAACAGCAAAAGAAAAAAAAATGCATCAATATTCTATCACAATTATTCAACTGTTTTGTTTTACAACTGTATATATAAAATGAAAAATTTACTTACTGGTACAATTTGAAAATGCTTTATTTTTAATCCGTGACTCAATGACAATACAAATGTTTTGGGGTTACTTTGGCTATCACGTACCAGGAATACCCTAAAAAGAGATTGAAAATTTTCACAGTAAGATCACTCTGGAAAGCCTTTTGTAAACATCCAGTTAAAACTGTTGTAAATTCATTACAGTAAGTATTAATTAAAAGCAAAAATAATATTAGTTACATAAGTTATACTTTTAATCAGTATTTCTTTGCAAACCTGTTACTGGAAATACTTTTTCTTAAATTCTTCTTCACCTCGTCTATTATGTGAAAAGTATGCATTCTAAGAATGAATAAAACTGTAGGCATTAGTTTTTACACTGCATAGAATTACAATGTATCTCTTCAGACAGAAAAGCACCCTTAAAGTTTGTGCTTCAAACAAAATTTTTCATTGGACTCTTGACAGTTACCTAAATAACAAGCATTCTAGAGAAAATTCAAAAGGTAGTTCAACAGGAATACCAGAATGATTTTCGCATCTGGGCAATACTCATAAATGTACACTCTCTTCTGCACATCAACAAAATTCCCACTGAGACAAAGCTACACTTTGCTCACTTTATGGCATCATTATTCAAATCACAACACTCTCAGTGGCCAACAGTGTCTCTGCAACTAGCTCACTGATAACTTATTCCAGCCAGCTTATGGACAGACATAATTTTACCACAGTCCTGGCAGGATAAGATGGTACAGGCAAAGGATGAATACCAATAAGAGTCAACTTTCACCGAATCACTGGGTTTGGAATATCGGCAGATAACAGTTTGGAGGGCAGAAGGAAGTACCTGATTCACAGCTTTGTAGTACAGGGAGTCTCAACTGTTTGCACTGTGTGGGTCTGGAGCAGGTATAGCTAACCAATGTACCAAAGAAGGGAAATGGAGGGACAGCCATTGGCAAGCATGCTCCTCTCTGAGGACACCGAAGAAACAGGCAAGATGGACTTGCAGGTATCAATCAAGCAAGCACTAGTGGCCGCCTACTTTTGCCCAACCACACACCAGGCATGACAGCACAGCTGTATGAAAAGAAAGGACTCCAGGAGAAGAAAGCAGACAAAGTCTTACAGTGGATTTTCACTGACTAATGACATGGATTCAAACTACTAATTTAATCCTCACTGATTTTAAGAGTTCTATTCGTACAAAGTAAGAAAATACTTGGTATTAAGAAATTTGGAGTCCATAATCATTAAAGTTTCTATCAAAATCCCCATGCAGTCTAATTTGGAGCTCTGATACTAATTCAGTTATTAAAGAGGGATAATTCCCAACTCAGCATACAGCTTGTAAGAGCACACGGCAAGTATTACAGGCAAGAAAGACTTCTAGAACGACTCGGGCTCTCCTAACAAGCTCTCTCTCACCACCTAGTGGCCTTTCACCCTCTCCAGGACACGAACGAAAATTTTCAGAGCACAGTTAGATCCTTTGCATAAAGTGAAATCTTTTATATGTTTGTCAAGAAGAAGTGTCATTTTATTTTATTTTACTTTATTCAGAAAAAATGACACTACAAGAATATGCCACTTTGCAGATATCAAAAATGTGTCTCTACATCCAAATACTGAGATGCACATTAAACAATACACCAAGTAATCACATTGGGTAGGAAAAATACAGGTTGATTAGGATTTATGTTCCCATTCATTTAAAGTCCATTCTCTTACTTTTTTCCTTGTTTTAACAGCAAAGATAAGCAACAATTGTCCTCCTTCACACAAAAAGATCTTCACTCTTTTCTAACCTTACCACAATAGACCTACTTTAGTTGTCAAAGAACCTTTAAAAAGATCACTTTATTATGAAGAAAGGGTTATAGTTCACAGAATCTTAGAAATGCCGGTTGGAAGGGAGCTTTTTAGACATGCTGGATGACTCCAAACTGCTCCTTCATAAACTTATAAGGAATTCACTGAATGACCAGTTGCATTTTGTCATGGGCCGTTTTGGTAATGCTATTATCCCATTCATCAATCAGACGGCAATCAGTTCGCAATCCTGTCAACCATTTATCACATAAAAGTCTTCACATGTCCTTTAGGGAATAAAGCATGAAATCTACAATATTGCTCCATAAACTTCTTTAAGAAAGCTGGGTTTACACAAGAACAGTTGTCTCCCTTTTCTTCTCATCGCTTTTATTTTTTCCTAAAGCCCTTTCTGCAGATGTAGGAAACAGTATTGCAACATACTTAATCTAAAACTGAAGGAATTTAATGAGTAATCTGATATTACAGGTACCTAACTGGAGACAGACTCACAGAAACTTAGAGTTTTACGGAATTACTTGTTGAATGAAGGAGCCTCAAGTTACATTTAATACAGGAGTAAGGATAAAAATACAGAAATGAAAAACAGGAGGATTCAAACATAAAATACCTTCTTGCTTTGTCATTTTTTAAACATAATACTTAAATGAGAGAAAACCAAAAAGTGGATAATATTATTCTAATGTTTCTTGTTTACCATTAAGGGATAATACAATTTTTAGTCACTTCATGAGGAAAAGCATGCTTTTTTTTTTTCAATGGCTGTCCCTGCACAGTTCATCTTATAATAAGGTTAGTCAATGTTTTCAGGCTTTCTTTCATTCTTTCATCACTAATAAGAGATACAAAAGACACTGGTGCCAAAGTTGACAGTTCCCAGAGAATATTGTGCAAATACAGAGCTCAAGTGCCTGGTTCTGAGCAGACATAAGTAATCTGTCAGTGACAGAATCGAAGTGTTAGATCACCACTTTATTGCTTCCAGAAGATATAAAATAGAAACCAGCTGATCCCCAGATAGCCCTATATAAAAGAATTTTTATTTCTATTAGGTAAGCGCAAAATCTTCCTTCCTCCATCGCCCCCCCAATAAGAAGAGCATGAAAATAGCAGTTGTTGACTAGAAAAGTGTCTCAGGAGAGTTATGTAAAGAATTAACTCACCCATCTACAAGTCCATGCTGCAAAATAAGTCTCTGAGCCTCTTCTCTAGAGATTTTGTGATGAAACCATGACTGTGATCTGTGTATAGCTGTAGAAATAAATATCTTTAAAAAACATTTTGCCTTTGGTGAAAGAACTAGCTATTGCATTTTTCTGGCAATGAATTAACTCACACATACCCATATTAGACATGGCAATAGGACTACCATGCGAGTTGAGTCGTAGACACCCTCTCCTCTGTATGAGAGAGAAATAAAAACATGATTTCAAAGCTTTTTTTTAAAAAAAAAAAATCAGAAAATACTATTCTGATAAAGCAAAGGTGTTTATACCCGCCATGCCAATCCTTCTTCAACTGCAACTGAAAGGGCTTCTGTTGGATTTTCTATAATTCTGCTTTTGTGTCCTGAGAAATCCATTGCTACTAAAGAATTTTCTGAAATGCTTCTCTGCAACAAAGAAAAATAAATTTAGTTTGTTCATTTTTTAAAAGACCCATCATTTAAAAGCAAGCTTCTGAGAAAACATTAGGTTTTGTAAGTGGTGTTTCAAGTATCTGCAGTGTTTCCCATCAGAGCCAAACTCATTTTACCCTAGGGAGCATTTGTAATTCCAGTATGCTGCTGCAAAGCTCAATTTTACAGTCTGGCAGGACAGATCATCTTTTTGCATTACTGCAATCGATGATAAATACATGGCTTTACCATAAACTCTGTATTTTTAACTATAACTAGCCCTTTGCATGTCAAAACAAGTCAGGAAACTTTTATTAAGTTGTCCAAGTAATGCAAAAAAGATAAAATACAAAATTCTTATACATAACCATCAAATTAACAAAGATTTGAAAAATTTTGCTATAAATATCTCATAAATGTATATATTTTCTCTATAAATTTTCACTCAAGGTTTACCCGATTTAAGCATTGAAAACAGCCATTTCTATGGAGTTTAACTTCTATTTTAACACAATCCTGCTCTCTCTTATCATAGACTCAACAACCGTAGGATCTGTTATTTTAAAAAGCTTGGGTTTTTTCTCCCAGTGAAGATAAAGTTTGTTACAATAGAATAAAAAGCATTGAAATTTGACAAAACAGCCATAAAACTCACCAAAATACTTCTCAGAAACCAAGGTTTACAAAATCAAGTTTAATATGGCTTGTAATGATTCAAACATTGGCAGGCACTGGAATATCAAATACTTAAAAGAACATTCTACCATTCTATAAGTTAAAGTAACATCTGGAACACAAGAGGCCCAGATTTCTGTACGGTTAGCAAAGCTTCCCAGTCCAAAACCAAAGCAGCTCTGGTTTGTTCCTGTTTGATTATAAGCATGAATATAACTAGAAATGGAAAACAGCAATTCTGTAGTTCACTGTAATTCTTGACACTGTAGTCTAAGGTCTGCCTGAGTAACTGTAACTTGTAAAGAACTTTGGAAAAGCAAAATCCAAGGCTAAAATAAGAGAAAATGTTTGCCTGTAGGAGAGTGGAGGGAACTCCTTGTAGCTGACGTGGTTGTGAGTCATTGAGGAATACAAAACGTGGAAGTGGTTCCCCTATGAAGTATGTTCATTAGCTTGTCCACTTACTTCCCAAGTTTACCCAATTTGCTGTTCAGTTCAGGAATTATACACAAGTAGAAAAACAATGCCATGCTTAATACCGGTTATATATTTTGCCTGTGTTAGAAGCTATGTAAGCTAAAATGCACCCAAGAGTGTAAGAGTAGAGAGGATCAGCAAAGGCTCCCAGATCCGTTAGAAAAGCAGCAGCTGGCTATTGTAACAGCTTCACGTAACAGAAAGTAAAGACACGGTCAGTGTATTAAGCACAATTTTGAAGCCATACTTATTAGCAGTATCAATGAAAGCTATTTTTATTAATACCTATAATAGCAAACGCATATTTTAGGTATTTTAACAGCAAGAACTATAACACAAGCTCAGAAAAATCCACCATAAAATCCCTGTCACATGTCCCGGCAACAAGTAATTTTTACCCAATTTAGCCAACAAAAACCACAAAAGTGATGTATATCATCCATGAAAAAGTCTGAAAGCAAGAAACTCATAAAGAATTGGGATAACATAAGATATTGAAGATAAGAACAACCTGATCCACTCCCTGATCTGACTGAGGAGATGGACACAGCATCTAGTATAGGTGGTTGTTACTCCAAAACCCAGTTCTGGCAAATTATGGTGTTCCTCTGAAGTCCAGTCAGTATTACACCATCTGAAATTCATCTTAAGTACTTAATATTTAAAAAAATAAAATGGAAGTATTGCTGTATACCAAAAAGGATTTGTTATAGCTGTCTTATTCATCATTTACTGCATGTGTAACCTTAAACACTTTGCTTCTTTTTTAATGCATTTATAGTTCTGCTACTCTGTCTTCAAAATCCTCTTTCCATTCTTTTTGACAGTGATAATAAGCCATTGAACTTCCAAAATAATGGGGATTTGACAAAGGGAAAAAGCCTGTTAACTGGTCTGAACTATCCAATTTGTATTCAAAGTAAATTAATTAATTAGCCCTCTAGTCAACCCTGACAGCCCTAAAGATTCCGGGAAGCATTCGCACATGCAAAGATTTGCAGGATCAGGTCAGTAATATAACTGACACAAGTTACTTAAAAATAGCATGATGGCAGAAACAACATATTTATTCATGGAGCTACTGAGGGACATACCATAGGTGTTACATTCAAAGGGCTGCACCCACTTCTACCTTGATATGGTTGCATGTAATTCTGATACAGCTGCATCCCATACTAAAACCAGAAAATAACATGGTTAGCACTTTCAATTATAAACTAAGCCAAGTAAATTTTCTTTCCATATGTGAAAAATAACACATGCTTTTCTTTACCATTAAAAACCAGGGACAAATGCTGTTAGGCTAAGAAAATGCACATCGTCGTTACTGCCGTTGCCTTTATAAATGCATACTCTGTATTAAATATTACCCATTTAATATACCAACTGACCTATTCCTATTTTGTCACAGGCAGACATATTTTAAAAACATATTAAAGTTCCCTTCTTGTGTATTCTTGTAGCTTTGTTCAACGTCACTCACCAATCTCACTGAATTTAACATGGTTACATATAAGCATATGCTTAATGTTAAGTATTTGCAGGACTGAGGCTTCAAGACATCATCCCATCCCCCACAATGATTCCAGTAATTTGGTCTCTCTCTTTTCCTTGGCATGAAGAAAAATAAGCTTTCAGAGTACAAAATTGATACTGCTGTTGCATGGGAATCTAGAATTATGTCACTTCTCTACCACACAGTATCAAAATCTCACATAGTAAACTTCAGAAAGAAGTTAACTCCACACAGAAAAATTACCTTAAGCAACCTAATTGCTGTCATCCAACAGGTCCTACTTTGTTCATCATCTGCACAGAGCTGTTTCAGGTCTCTGGTTCCTCCTGATTTGTTAGGCTAGAAGGCCACAGCACATTTTTTTAGCATTAATGCATATCTTGAAGATAATACCTGTTGAAATAAAAGCCACTAATTCTCCTATTTTATAATAGACAGCTGAATATTATTTTCAAAAACCTTAAAGAATCTTAAGCTTACCTAAAAACTGTGGCTTGCTTTAATATGTATCAGAATAAGCTTGTACCTTAAAGCAGAATCCATAGTTTGTTGGTGCTCCAGAAGTCTTTTTGCCTGTCAAAGACATGTACATATCACTATTGCTGAATTCACAGAAAAACTGCAGATGCCTTGGCTCCTAAAAAGAAGAGCAATGTAATACAGTTAGACTATTTTTAGCCAGCCTGTCCAGATAAGAAACTCAGAAGAGTATAGTAGTTGTCCTGTTCCAAAATACAGTCTTACATACTGCAGTTTTAACTGTGACATCATGAAATCTAGAAAGAGACAACTAGACATTAATTTTATAATACAGAGTAAAACCACCTCAAACTAGTCAAAGAGTTCATTCTTCAGAGAGGGCGAAAAACCAAAGTACTAGTGATACCGTTTCTGGGAAAACATCTACTAAATTCAAGCCACAATAATACTAGAGTAGGAGTCAAGTCTTGAGAGCAGTATGCATTTCAAACATCAAAATAAAATCTAATCTGAAAAACAAAATACTGTAATAATTACTGTCCAGTACTATTTCTAACCATTATTTCCATCCTCTAAGGTTAATCAAGTCAAGGAGGCAAACAGAAGGAATTTGCTAAAGGATACAAAAACAGCTCAATGAATACTCTGGCAGTTAACACAGAAAATTCAGAATAAGAAAAAACATTGTTTTAAGAGATTTATGTAAAGGATGTCTCAACTCCAGTGTATCCTGTTTAACATAGTCAGGTTTAAAGTACTGCCATCAAAAAGTTGATCTAATAAAGTGAAAAACTGTCCAGTGACAAAATTTGAGAACTCTCAAAATCCTCCTGTAAAATCCTTTTATACATAGGGGTTTGTTTCTTTTAGATAATAAAGTATTATGTCCACCTTTCAGAGCATCTACTTACACTTCAGAATTTTAACTACTATTTGAAAATGCATTTTAAAGGGGGCACTCTGTTAACTGATTGTAAAAATATTAACCAGAATGAAGCAAAGTTATCAGGCAAAAAGAAACTACTGTTTCTAAGACAATACTTTCCCAGGTTTATACCTCAGCATCTCTCTAGATTTTATCTACAATAAATAGATAATTTTTTTCATTTTATCACTGAAAGTTGAAAATCAAATTTTGGTTATTATTACAACAAATGACAAATACACACACGTGCTCTAACTTCACAGTTCTCTCTCTTTCTTTTTTTTTCCTTCCCTTACCTTAGATGTACCCTTCGTGGAAAAATAAAGGCCAGATCTTCTCAAAAGAAAGTACAATTTTTTCCATGATTTTTTTCCCTGCTCCTTTGCATGCAAAAAGCCATGAATCTCAGGATACGTGCTGGAGCTTAGGAACATCTGCAAGAAAATATTAAACATGCAGTTTTCTTTTCATCTGAAACCAGCTTTCTGTTTCATTAACATACTCAGGCGGGACTAAGGGGAATAAACCCCTAAATCCACTATCACACCACAGTAATTCAGTTATGATTGCATCTAATCCCATTAAGAGTACCTCTGATTTAAGACGTGTAGAATGTTACACAACTCTGAAGTATGATAAGCAAGTTACATATTTATATGGAACATATGGTTTGAAATGAGAGCATTAGTTATGCAATATGTTGACTTCAGCAACAAAACCAGCGTAAGAAGTTCTGATCCCAAGCCGCAGACCCTATTTATATAAAACTGCAAATCAGTGCTACCAAAAGAAGAAAAAAAGAAAAAAACATCCCTCCCCCCTGCCATGTCACAAACCAGGCAAGGGAACTGATCTGAGTTAAAATTAATTCAGCAAACAAATCAGAAAATCTGAATCACAAAAATCACAAAGGCATACAGGTCAGGCAGATTTTACCATTTTCCAAAGGAGGGGACAAAGGTCTCGAGACCTGAAGTGGTGCTTAAGCAGGAGCTTTAGCAGCTTTAGCTGAACCAAAACCAGGGGAGACTGGGCCAGTCACCAAGACAGCTCCTGTCTGTGCTCAAGGTCATGTGGCAGAGAGTATTGAAAAAAACTGCATCAGGAGGAAGGAAAGACGGCTTAAAAGTCTGAGATCAGCCATTTTGCCTCCAGAACTGCAAGAAAAAGGTGCATATCCTCACAAGCCACAGAAAGGCAGAATGATATGGATAGAGAGAGAAGTTAATTAATGCACTGAGAGAAGCTAACTGATGCACTGTGTCTACTCAGGGTATTCAATGGCTTCTCTTTAGCCATTTCAACCAGACATTGTCAGAGTGCAACACAGCTGTTATCTTGCTAAGACCAAGTACACACTTCTACTCACTCTGCAAAAGAGTGCACTAAAAGCTGACAATCGTGTTATCCTTATTCTAATGCCATGTAATGCATTCATTTTTATTACTCTTCCAATAAATCTACTCAGAACTATGACTCACATCTAAACAGACTAACCTAGAATTCTTAAATTTCCACATATGCAAAGGAATCTGCGTTACTGCTCAGCTCTTCAAGGAACCTTGCCCCAGACTGGCCTGTGGTATCATAAATACCATCTAGGCTTATATAGAGGTAGGGAACAAGGAATTTTTTGGTTGATATCTGCAGTTTTCATTGCCACATTTTCCTCCTGTCCACTGCCACTTCCAGAAAATCTGATTCGAGGACACAAAGCAACGGATTCCTAGGCAAGAGACAGACTGGCCAGTACCAGACTGCAGCAAAATGATGAAGTGAACGTGATTTTGGAAGTACACCAAGTTCTTTGGCCACTAAATAACGCAGTCCACACAAGGTTGCTTTCACTTTTATTGTTTTCCTACCTCACAGTCAGGTGCATGACTGTACCACCTGTAGACTACCCTGAGTTAATAAAATTCAGGTGGTGTGAATGCAGTAATATGGGCAGGCTTCATTTGACAGGGGAGTGCCCTAGCCCACCACTAGGAATGCATTACAAATAGCTTCACCGCTATTCACCTGAATAATTAAATTACAGTAAGACTAGGTATATCTATCTACATGTGCTACTGACACACAGCTGTGTGTAAACGCAGTTTAAGCTATTTCAGCCACACCGAAGGGATGAGTAGGTCCTGGTAGGTGTTCTAGCCTGTTCATCTTCCCATTTGCCACGTGTTAACAGTTTCACTTACAGTGAATATAAACACTGCATTGAAAAAGTATTTTAACTCCATAAACAAGTCAAGAGAGGTTGTTGAGACCCCATCCCTGGAGGTGTTCAAGGCCAGGCTGGACGTGGCCTTGGGCAACCTGGTCTAGTGGGAGGTGTCCCTGCCTATGACAGGGGGGTTGGAACTCGATGACCTTCAAGGTCCTTTCCAACCTAAACCATTCTATGATTCTATGAAATGGAAGCTTTAGGATAACCTAAAAGAGTCGATGTATGTAAAGTGAAAAGACTATCTTTTTAGACTTTAGTTCTCTGCTGAAGATGAAAGGAGTGGCTGGCTCCCAGCCTGCACAAGTTTCTTCCTCAGGATTTCTGCCACAAGAGCTTCAAACCAGAAGTGCTGTCATGAAAAATGCTTTTCTTACTCAGCAGACTAAAGTGGAGGAGCAATACAAAGCTCAGCTTTGACAGTCCCTGTTGTACTCATGCTATCAATTAAAATAAAGTAGCAATAATGCTAGGAAAAAGGCAATCCTAGATCCATCTTTTTCTTTCCAAGACAGCTGAGGACCGTGTGAGAAAATGTAACATGAACAAGCTGTAGTCAAAACCATTAACTGTCACAAGGAATGAGCAGTAAAAATATCTCAGAGTGAGAAGGGAACATCTAATAAATACCTAAAACTACAGATAGTAGAAAAGAAAACCTCTTTGTTTTTTTTGTTGTGGGTTGGTTTTGTTCTTGTTTTGGTTTGGTGGTTTTTTTTAATGGAAGTAGATGCAAGTTTATTATAGGAGGGATTGGATCCCTGTTTATGCTGATAAGAGGTAATCAAAATAAGACAAGAATAAGAAATAAGAAAAATAAGAAAAGTCCTTAATACAGGAAGAAGTGGGGAGAGTTAAATGATGGTGTGCTGCATACAGCGATTACTGGTCACACAATATGCAGAAATAAATTTACACCCCATGCAGTGAAATATATAACATGGTATGTACGGTTGTGTCAAAAGTTAGTGTGTCTTCCAGATACTAATACATGACAGCCCCAAGGACTTGATTATGATTTGATTAGATGTAAAACCAACCAATTTAAAACCAACCTGAACAAAACCCAGAGCAAACAGATGTCTTTTTTTGGGGAAACAAACAAACAAACAAAAACAACACAAAAAATACAGTAATGAACAAGTGAAAAAACAACGTAAAGGAAAAATGTTCCACTGTCTCACATGAATACAACAGTGAAAAAATGCAGAAATACTAGATGTCACTGAATGCAATAAAGACTGAGAGCTGCATTCCAAACTATACAACTTACTTGTCTGCACCTCAACATGTTCAATGAAGGAATGGCTGCAGTAGTGAAGACAACAACATATGCTAAGGTGGATGCTTCTCGAGCACTTACACACTATTGTGGAGAGTTAAAGAAGCCTCTTTTTCCTAAGACTCCATGAATCAAGTTGAATTTGATGACTGATTTCTTCAAAGATGTGATGACAGCCAGCCCAATGCTGCTGGGAATGAGCAGGATTTTTCCCTTGAACCTGCTGATAAATTTTGGGGGCATCAAGAAATTCCAATCAAGAATCGATACGGATTCTCAGTATTGTCTCCTATAGACTTCAGTCAATCTGAGGGGTTTAGAATGGGAGAAAGGCCAGCAACACCTAGAGTGGAAGATGGGGAAAGGCAACACGCAGACTAGAATGCATGTAGAAGATTGACAAGAGACTAAAATTCAGTGCATGGCTATTTCAGCCTGAAGACTGGAATGGAGTCAGATGAGAAACCGGTCAGGAAAAGGACTTGCTATGGCAGAGAGATTAAAGAAATGAAACTTGAATCTTAAATCTGTGAAGGCAGAGAATGGGAACAACTAAGAACACGGGGCAAGAGATGGCAATGGGGAAAGGGCAAAAAGAAAATACACTATCAATAATTCTACCTTTCACAAAATTAGTGTCTTGGTAATCCTGTTCTGTATTTAACTTAATTTTTGCATATGTAACATTTTTTTTTTTTATGTTTATTTAGGAAAGACATATGCTCCGCTCTTTAATATATTCTATATAAGGTGCAAGTTTTTTTTCATTGCTCTGGAAGATGGCTTGGACATGTGCTATTTACAGTAGCTTTTTTTAATGTATTCATATTATACATAAAAAGCTATTAGAAAGAAACAGCCAAATTGGTCAATACAAGACTTGAACTCTGAACTTCAGAACCTGAATATTCAGAACCTGATATTCAGAACCTGAATATCAATGGCACCTATTAAACAACAAGGAAGAGGAGGGGACGTAGGTCTATTCTTAAAGCAAAACCAGAAAAAAGTGTAATTATCCAAGTAATTTCAGTCTTCTATTTTGAAGATGTAACTGTTAAATTTAAAACCCCTATCAACATACTGCGTAGTGAAAAAAAATCGGCTACAAATACAATTAAAGATTAAAAAAACAGAATTACAAAATTGGAGAAATGTTATTCACAGACAAAATGAAAATGAAAGAAACCTAGGATAAAATTTTGACCCTTCAGAGTAATTTTATAAACAAAATAGTGACTTCAGTGAGGCGAGGATTTCACCTACTAACTCAGGACTCAATTCTGTCAACACTATCTATGCTGCGCAGTCTATTCATTGGAAATGCTGTCATGAATAAGAATACAAAAGGATCTAGTACAAACATGAATTCATCTAAGATAAGAGTTGCTCCAATAAGCAGGCAATGTTTTAAACAAGTCACAAGCCCCATTTAGAACTACATTCAATGACACTTTCACAACTAATTAGACCAAGTGAATTAATTTGTTGCTCACCTATGAAAGTTGCTAATTCTCAAAAAACAACCAACCAATCCACCCCAAAATCCAAAAAGACTACAATATTTCATTGATATGGGAAGAGGCCTCAGATTAAAGTCTTCATACTATATTCACTTTTGACACGTTTTAAAGCATCCAGTTTGCAAAAATAACTTAAAGTTCCAAATTCTGGACTACTGCCAGACATGTACATACAGTGTTGTGTCTCAGAGAAGCCATACTCTAATCAATATAGTAACATACTTCTTTTTTTAGGCTAAAGATCCTCATGGCAGAGATTAAACCTCTCTCTTTGGTATACATACACATACAGTATATGTCAGACCTAGTAATTTTACTTAGCAGGTGCTAAACGGATAGGAGACAGGTAAACGTGGTGGGTTTTTTTGCTTTTGAGGCTATTTAGATGCTTCAAAGTTATCAGCCAAAACACTCACTCTTCCACTTTCATTGAAAGTCAAGAAAAACATACTTGAAAAACATTTTACTTGCTTACAACTCAATCCACAAAAAGCTATAAAAGTATCAGAAGTGATTTTTTAATCACTTGTAAGCATCAAGTTGTTAAAACTAATGTCTCTCTTGATACTTGACCAAGCACATCACAAATAATAATGCAAGCCCATTAACTTGTCTTAATGAAAGTTTCTGAGGAAATAGCGACACACTGTAAACGATTTACCCAACAGCTTCTGCTGAAACGCGCGTAACGGCTGCACAATCCACAAATGTATTCTCTACTTTGTGCCTAGGAAGTTTTATTTGATGAAATACAATTAAACAGACAATACAACATAAAATAGCAACAGAGGAGAGTTCGTAACAAATTTTTCAACCTATCCAAATGGGATGTAACTATATATATTTAGAACGACTCGCAAATCTTACCCAAAAGCTCTGCACACGTTCTACATATCACAAGGTGGGCTTAATGAAGTTCTGTGCAAAAGTATATGGTAAATAGTTCCATTATAAAAGCCTTTTTTTTTTTCTTCCAAACTACCAAATTACATTTGCAAGCAAAAATATTAAGTTCTATTAACACAGGGGACAAGATTTTCTAAATTAAATGTTAGCGTTGGACTGCAAAATCTATTTGCTATTTAGGTAGCAAAAGTGAACCAATTTTCATTAGATATACAGCATCTTTTGAAATTAAAAAGTTTTTATTTAGGTTTGTAAAACTGATTTACAGCATCTAGCATGTGTCAAATCTAATTTAAAACATTTTTTATTATATTTGGGATCATCTTAACCTCCTGACTAACATTTGCTTCTATAAGGATATAACTATTTAACACATAAGAATGCTTTGAGAATTAGTTCTTTAATGTTTTTCATTTACTGGTGGACGCTAAGGTAGAATCTATTATATAGATGCAAAAAGAAATTGTAATTTTTATATTTCTTTTAGTTCTACCTTAAATATCTTGTGTTATTATGTTGTCTTTCCAATCATTCTTTATCCCTAAAACTCACGCATAGGGTTGTTGTCTTAAGACCAGTGAAAGTTCTTCTATTAATTAATTTTTCTAGTGACAAGCAAACAAGACTGATGTGTATGTTTCCACCTTTATTACTCATTTTTCCCCTCTTTGAGAAGTAAGACGATGATCCCTGATATGGTCATTCTGTGAAATTATTCCCACTGTAAATTAAAATCTTGTGTCCGCTTAAAAGATGACTAACACTGAGTGACCTACCATATTTTTTTTCCGAAGGCTACAGTAGCCTTCAAGCTAACAAATCATACTAGTCAGTCTAAATTTTCTACTCATTAAGTTTAGCCATTTAACTCTTTTTTATATCCCCTGTATGACATTACCAGTTCCTCAGTATTTTACAAAGGCCTGCTGTTAAGTATGTGCTGAGTACTGAAGCACTCTACCTTTTTAAGGAAACGGGGTCTTTCACCTGAAACACCCAATAAAGGTATTAACCATTTTTACTGCATTTTGTCTGTTTGGCACTCCTTGATTCTGAAAGAATGCGCAAGTTTCCAAGTGTGGTCATATAACAACTGTCTGGAAGGGACACATCATGTCATACCTCATAAGGAAAAAAAAAGTTATTAACCATGTTTTGAGTTATTCAAAACCTAGCAACAGATCTAACAGTGATAAATTCTGAGCTACGCTGGCTCATCTTCTTTGAAGATTACATACCTGTAATACCCCAGAGTGGTTTACAGCTGCATCGGTCTCACTTGGAAAAGATATCATGTGATCTGGAAAAAAGCTCTGTAACAATAATAATTTGTATCAAATTTCTGTAAAAATAAATATAAAACTTCCTATCTCTTTTGGATGTAAAATTAAAGTTCTTAATGCAGTGCAAGACACTGCAGATTCTCCGATCCAATAATTTAAGCTTACCTTAATAACATTCCTAAAATTGTGACATCCTATATATTATTTGCTGAAAAACTTAGAATTTTGAGAAAACACCAATGGTCTCTAGAAGCAAGAGGGTTTCATAAACCAGTGCAAGTCATATTGCAATACTTGGCCCTTAGCGTCGTTTTTCTAGTAGTAATTTCTATTGCTGCTGACATATAAGACTTGCCTGGGGCTTCAATATGCTACAAAGTAGGGAGAATATACACCGATGTGTTGAAAAATACATTGTTTTCTATTGTTTTCATTACACTAGAAAACCAGTAAAATATTTTGGAATAACTTCCATTAATAGAGAACAAGTCCTCTCAGGTTTCTTTAACTGTCCATTCTGTATGATATGAACACGAATTAACATCAAAATCCGATCACATCAATACAGTGTGGTTAAAAAGTCCACATTTAAAATGCCAATTTCGTTACCAAGGAAATCTCAAGGGGTAATTTATGGGACAGACCTGTAGCTGGGAAGCTCTATACAGTCATGAAGATATGAACCCGCCAGAGTTTGCCCATTACTAATAAAGTTTTCTCAAGGCTTGGACAAGTTTGAAGCTAACATTCCTTTGACCATCCAATGTCCACTGACTCATTTTTAATAAACTGAACTACTGGTAGGGCTAATTCATATCAACTAATTTCTGATAAAGCATTCTTGCTACACCTGGGACCACAGTACCCAGAAGAATGACTCAACAGCAACAGTGAGGACTGAATAGCCACAGCTGCTGATACTAGTCATAGTTGCATGTCTGCCACACTCCACAGTTGGTTCCTCACTGGTTAACCAATACACACACTTATTCTTTGAAAGCTTCTCTACTAACTGTAGACCATCTCAAACTTCGAACTTTTCACTAGTGAGTGGTATCTCCATATCAGGAGAGTACAAGATTCGCCCAAAGAAACACAGGTGCAGCAAGAAAAAAAAAAAAAAAAAAAAAACAAAACCAAACAGATCTGCCATATCTTTTGGTATCTTAATATTTACCTTTTTATCCTTTTCATAGGTAGATAATTTGAGTTCCCTTCCATTTTCACCTGTCAAGTCCTCATACATTTCTGCTATTTCTACCTTTGACATCTGAAACAAGCTGGCTTTATCAGAGACAGCATTAGGAGTGATCCAAATACACTGTGCATTTCAGCAACCAGATGGTGAGTTTTCCCTGCTGAGCCAGGGCTGCTGCCATGGCCTTTGCCATCAGCCACGGTCTGAATCAGCAGCATTAATCTTTGGCAACATCCTTGAGTTTACGAGTTGTCTCTGCTCTCTTTCCATACCATACATACACTAACTTTGGCTTCACATTCACTTTCTCCTAATGGGTTATGGCTGCTCATGGCCTTTTGTGTCTGTTGTCATTTAGCTGCAGCTGTGAAAAGCTGCCATTGGGCAGCGCTGGGCCATAACATTTGATTTTCACTCTAACAATAAAATCATCTTTGCTACAGATGCCCCTCCTCACACTGCTTCATTTTATATTTTGTTGTCACTTGATGGAAACCACTCAATTTCAAAAATTTTATTTTGTTGCCGGTCTGTGTGCAAATTTCAATACAGTTGAACTCATGTCTGCCCCACTCTCCCAAAAAAACCCAAAGTATGAGTGTGGATGTTTTACAATTGCAACAAAGGGACCAGCCAACAGTCACACGCACTACAATATATCCCTATATCACATATATTCCCTCCCAGTAATTCCTTTTGACTCATGTTACACTAACAGCACTACTACTGCCTACCTGTGTTTAACAGAAAAAACTATTTTGCAGCAACAATTGCACCACTACATATATAACATTAGGACTTACCAGTGGATTTTTAAAAAATTCATACTTGGCATAATTTTTTCTAAAATACAGTTTGTTTTCCTCTTCCATTACCCAATTTGACTGGACTTCCATCACTAATTCATGGTCCTCTATAGCTCTTCCTGTAAAAAACCCAAACAAATTAAAAAAAAAAAAAAAAACCAACACATAATCTGCACATAAGAGTAGAACACAAGAACACAAAGGTCAGATAATATTATTAAATTAAGTTAATTTAAACTAACACAAAATATGAAACAAGCAATCTGAACAGTCCATTGATCAGGTCCATGTTACATCAAGTTACTGTTCCACCTCAGTAGGGCCCAACTTCTTAGGTAGGTCACACGCGGGTTTTTTTGTTTGTATTTATTGTTGTTGTTTTCTTTTACAGAGGCAGCTGAGGGCTTTATTCTGTCATGGTCAAATCCATGTTCTCCCTGCAGAAGCCAGGCAGCTCCTACTGCGTGATGCACGGGGCAGCCGGCAGCAGACCACTTCAGCCATTCACTCAGCCTGTCCAGGGTGTCGGGAATGTCTTTCTAACACTCCTTTCTCTAATGTATCATTTGTAAAGAGAAAGTTATCTGCAATATAGAAAAGCATTAATTTGTCATCTTCTCCCCAGGCCCCTACTATGTCCTGATGCACTTCTAAAACTACAAATGAACTTAGGGCATTTCAGTGTTTTAATGACTTTGCACAAACTAGGGATGCTGAGAATTCAGAATCGGTATTCTCACTGCTTTAGACTGCTTCTGCTGCTCAGATACTTGAGTGAATTTTTTGACTTTACAGCAATATGAAATGTACTTATGGGAAAGATATAGAATTTAAGAACTTTCCTGTAGATGTGTTGTGCATGTTTATGTGTTGCATACTCTGAGTAATGCAATGGGACTACTCATAGTGAAGGAAGTTAAGCATAAATCCTGAAAGACTATGGGTAATTTCTGTACTGCCTATCTATGCTGCCTTCTTTTTTTAAAAATAAATTTCAGCAGCTTATGAAATGATGTTACAAAGGAAGGATGAACATGCTTCCAAATGAGTAAACAGTTTTTGCGGCCACTTGTACTTTGCTGTGGACTCAAACTAATATGAGAACCAGATGGAATTACACAAAGTTGTAGATTTTATTTAAATGATCATCGGTACCTCCGAATTTAAATTACACTCCAACAATGAGTTACAGGTTAAGAATAAATTTGAGATCTAAACTTACGTCCCCTTGCCATTTATGGAGTTTTAACACCCAATTCTGATCATGTTTTCAAAGAGAAAAGGCAATTAAAAATATATCATAAAACCCATGTGACTCACAATTTTCTGATCACGTTTTCTACACTTCATTGCATTATCACAAGGGATCTTATGATACACTTCAAATGAATGTTGATGCTCTCAAGTAACTGCCTGTTAGAAACCTTTTTAAAAATTGTAATACATAAAAGAATAGTGTAGATTAAAAAAAAAAACAACTTAATTAGGCATAATATTAAATTAATGTAAATGGTAAATTTTTGCAAGTGGCCCTGGCTAAACAAAGAACCTAACTTTCATAAAGTGTAGCATGCGCAACCTTCTAAGAGATAAAAATCAAACCTCAAATTTGAAATCATTAAAGCCTCTTTCTAAAGAGGCTATTACAGCATCTTTTTATGATCTTCTCTTGCCACCTCTTTCGCCAGTCACTGCTTCATGCTTCCACACTGTCCAATGTGGTGGGTAACAGCTTTATTGTAGCCAGCAAATCTATAAGCTTCTTCAGGAATTTTCCAGCTAGCAAATTTAGAGACAGTATACTCAATAGAGCTATTTCAACTCAATAGGAAAATATCAAGCTCACGACTAGCAGAAGACAAAGCACTCTCATGATCTACAGATCAAGTAGGGAAAAGTTAAACTTCCATTGAATTTAACTCATTCTTCATTGAATTTAACTGATTCTTGAGCCCACAAAGACAGAGATTAAGGATGCTACATGAAACTCACATTTTGTAACCAGATCAAATGAAGCAAATAAAAACATAAAGCAATTACAGAATCACGGAGATTCAGAGTTGGAAGGTGGAAGGGACCTCTAGAGATCATCTAGTCCAACTCCCCTGCTAAAGCAGGATTGCCCAGAGCACATTACTCAGGACTGCATCCAGGCGGGTCTTGAAAATCTCCAGAGAAGGGGACTCCACCACCTCCCTGGGCAGCCTGTGCCAGTGCTCTGGCACCCTCACCGTAAAGAAGTTTTTCCGTGTATTTGAACAGAACTTCCTACGTTCTAACTTGGGCCCATTGCCCCGCATCCTGGCACTGGGAACCATTGAAAAGAGCCTGGCTCCATCCTCCTTCAACCCACCCTTTAGATACTTGTAAGCATTAATAAGGTCTCCCCTCAGCCTTCTCTTCTCCAGGCTAAAGAGTCCCAGCTCTCTCAGCCTTTCCTCATAAGGCAGATGCTCCAAGCCCTTAATCATCTTAGTTGCCCTTCGCTGGACTCGCTCCAGCAGTTCCCTGTCCCTCTTGAACTGAGGAGCCCAAAAATGGACACAGTATTCCAGTTGTGGCCTCACCAGTGCAGAGTAGAGGGGGAGAACGACCTCCTTCGACCTACTGGCCACACTCTTCCCTATGCAGCCCAGGATTCCATTGGCCTTCTTGGCAACAAGGGCACATTGCTGGCTCATGGATAATTTACTGTCTACCACAACCCCCAGATCCTTCTCCTCAGAACTACTTCCCAGCAGGTCCGCCCCTAACCTATACTGGTGCTTTGCATTCTTCCTCCCCAGGTGCAGGACCTTGCACTTGCTTTTGTTGAACCTCATTAGGTTCTTCTCTGCCCAGCTCTCCAGCCTGTCCAGGTCACACTGGATGGCAGCACAGCCCTCTGGGGTGTCAGCCACCTCACCCAGTTTGGTATCATCAGCAAACTTGCTGAGGATACATTCTGTCCCCTCATCCAGGTCATTAATGAATATATTAAACGAAATTGGACTGAGTATTGACACCTGGGGGACACCATTGGTTACAGGCCTCCAACTAGACTCTGCCACTGATCACAACCCTCTGAGTTCTGTCCCGCAGCCAACTCAATCCACCTCGCTGTCACCTCATCTAGCCCACACTTCCTCAGCTCCCTAAAGAGGATGTTATGGGAGACAGTGTCAAAAGCCTTGCTAAAGTCAAGGTAGATGACATCCACGACTCTCCCCTCATCCAGCCAACCAGTTATAACATCATAGAAAGCTATCAGATTGGTCAAGCACAATTTACCCTTGGTAAATCCATGTTGACCACTTCCAATAACTTCCTGTTCCTCAACGTGTTTGGAGATGACATCCAGAATGAGTCACTCCATTACCTTCCCAGGGACAGAGGTGAGACTAACCGGTCTGTAGTTCCCTGGGTCCTCCTTCTTGCCTTTTTTGAAGATTGGAGTGATGTTGGCCTCCCTCCAGTCCTCAGGCACCTCTCCTGTTCTCCATGACCTTTCAAAGACGATGGGAGAGTGGTCTAGCAATAACATCTGCCACCTCTCTCAGCACTCGTGGGTGCATGCCATCAGGGCCCATGGACTTATGAATGTCCAGCTTGGCCAAGTGGTCTCTGACCCAGTACTCCTCAACTGAGGGAAAATCTTCCTCTCTCCAGACCTTCCCCCTTGCCTCCAGAGTATGGGATTCGTGAGGGACAGCTTTAGCAGTGAAGAAGGAAGAAAAGGCGGCATTCAGTCACTCTGCCTTCTCTGTGTCTTCCACCACTAGGGCACCAGTCTCATTCATCAGTGGGCCTACATTTTCCCTAGTCTTCCTTTTTCTATTGATATACTGAAAGAATCTCTTCTTATTGTCTTTAACTGCAGTGGCCAAGCTGAGTTCTGATTGAGCTTTGGCCCTTCTCATTTTCCCCCTACATATCTTTGTTATATCTTGATAGTCCTCATAAGTTGCCAACCCCCTTTTCCAGAGAATGTAAACTTTCCTTTTTTTCCTGAGGTCCAGCCAAAGTTCTCTATTTAGCCAGGCTGGTCTTCTTCCCCATCTGCTCATTCTTCGAGACATGGGGATGGCCTTCTCCTGTGCTTCTGTTAGAAGTATGCCCAGCCTTCCTGGGCACCTTTGCTCTTCAAAACTGCTTCCCAAGGGACACTCTCGACCATGCTCCTAAACAGGCTAAAGTCTGCCCTTCGGAAATCCAAGGTGGCAGTTCTGAAAACAAAATATACCCCAAAAATACTGAAAGAAAAGGGAGCATTTTAAAATCTTGTACAGGCTGCTCTACTCCAAAACACATTCTTCAGACGCAGGAGTAAAGAGACACTAAAGAACTGAAGCTCTTACTCAAAACCAGCAGGGTTTTTCCTTTCAGTTTTATAGAGAGAAAGTGCTCCTCTAGGATGACATTTAAAACTCTTAAATACTTGGCATTGTGACATTTAAGAAAATACCATTTTCTCAAGACTTACTTCATGGTACAAAAATAAGACATTCTGCATCACCCCAATGGATGGGTAAGGATGCTGGTATTTTATTTTTAAGGTGTCACATCACAGAATATTTTACAATTGATTCAACTTACTTTCTTTAAGGAACTGAAACACTGAGTTAGTGTCCTCCAAAACACAGCCCTGTAATCAAATCCCTAAACGTTGCCATGAAAAAGCTGCACTTTGGTTTAGTTAGATCATCTTTTTCTCTTCCAGCTAGACTGAAGAGTTTTTACCTTCCTCTCTACCATCTCTTTATTACTACTATCTCTAACATGAGGAGCACCTTCTGCAGTCCAAAACAAAGTCTCCTTATCTATGAAAAGTAACCAAAGCACATGAAAGAAGATTTAATACTGAAGTGTGTGACAGAACACATTTCAAATAGACTCCTCTCTAGCCACTCAGAGGGGGGAAAAATTTAAGTTAAATAAAAATCAGAAAAGACATTGCCCAGTACTATTTCACACATACTGCTTTGTGAGCCTTCCCACAGGCTACCTAAAAGAATGCAGATAGTGAAATCAAAATGAGAGACTGAAACACAATGATGATGTGCCTGGCTAAGGCCCTATTGCCTGCTCCAAGAGGAACCCTAGAATACAAGTCTATTGAGCTGCAGAAGCAAATGGAAAACTGTTTACACTCAACACAAAAATTTCTCACTAGAAAAGGAAAAATTTCAGGATGAAGATGCTATTTTCCTTGAGAAGGAGAATAGCTATGGAAATCTGCTCTGTTTTCACAGTGTGCCCTGTACAGGGGAACTGCAGTGGAAGTACGGGACTGCAACACCAAGGTATCTGGTGGTAGGGATGACGTGGCATCATCCAAATTTAGGCATACCTCAGCTGCTTTCAATAACCTTAGGCAAGGGGCAAAACATCCAAGAATTTCTTTGAATTCAATAGCTTAGGACAAAAAGCACACATACCAGAAGCACACAGTTCTGAAATATATTGTCATTTACAGTGAGTAATAATCATTGTACTTCAGATATTTGAAATAAAGCCCAACTGCAAAACTTCCTACCCAGGTGTGTAGGAGGGCTGAGAATCCCAGGTGACAAGGCAGGGGCAGTGGGCTGTGTGCAGCGTGGGAGCCCCACGGCAGGCAGATGGGGTGCACTGGCCAGCACCCCAGAGAAGCAGCACAAGTGGAGGAACCATCTCACCTGCCCACTGGCCCCAAGTCAACACCACCTGGTCAGCACTTGCCATGCAATGCAGTGAGGACCATGCTTAATGTTCAACAATATAGTTCCACACTAAAGGGAATATAAGTTTGTGGAAACAGGAATATACAGACCATTTTATGTTTCCTTTTGGGTGGGATTTTTTTTTTTTCTCTTTTAACCTTCACATGCAGATACCTCCACAGAGCAATGAAGGCACACTCCAGTGATGTAATTAATGTCTGCCTTGATTAAAAGCAGAATACTGTGCTCAGCTCACTAAGATTCATGCAATCATATCTAATTCAGTATTATTCAGACAGCTATTAGATATTAAAGAAAATGTTCACTAATTGATGAATGAATTATTAATCCCCATCATACTGGAATTTACACAGACATACACACTCTCTCACAGTACTTCTTTCTGTATCCATTCACTTAACTTGGTAGCAGAAAAAGATTGTCCAAATTTCCATGGGTTAAACATACAACAGAATAATAAATAGCAAATGCTCCAAAATTAAACCATCATTTGAAAAATATTTGTTCATGCTACTCATCCAGTGCTTAAGATTATCCTTGAAGCAAGTCAAGACCAATATGGTAAGCCTTTCAAACAAAACCAGATCTAACAGTATAAAAAATAAATCCATTTTTATTGAGTTTTATAAAAAAAATAGAAGATATCTCAAGTTGTTCTCTTCCTTGCCTAGTAATGTTGAATTGCCATCCTCATCATCTAGGAAATAATTTTACTTTAAAAATGAACAATTCACCTTTTTTCTGAAATTATGCCCAAAGCAGCTGGAGCAATCAGAAGATTGTATAGTGAATGCAGGTCTTCAGACCTGCATGTCAGCAATTTTGAGAATTTCAGAATCTTAGGAAAAACAACTTTACTAACAATTCGATACTGAAATCTTCCAAGAAATCCCTCAGACTGAAGCAAACACTGTATTTGACAAAAAGTGTATCGTGCAAATAAATAAACCTGGATAAACGAAGCCACTGTTGTTTTGGCATGGTTTGTCAAAAGTGTCTTCTTCAGTAGTTACTACACTACTTAAACACCAGCCATACTACAAAATACAGAAAACACTTGTACTGTTTATATAGTAGTGTTGTCTAAAGCCATTTTTATACCTTCTCTTCTGTAGCAGTCAGTCATTTACAGCCTCGACCCAGATTTAACTCTGACCTTACTCTGAGCTGGAAGCATCTTACAACTGATACATTCAGTGCAAAAGGTTATAAATATCTTTGAAATGTTTCAAAGCAAGAAAAAAAAAATTGAAAAACGTTTGTGGCTGTCTTCATAGGATAAAGGAGCAGAAAAGGGCAGAAAACAGTTTTAGCTTTTGTAGTTCATCTTTAAAATATGGCTGTTAAACATAATACAGTTGGATATGCACACTCAAGTTTATTTTACACAGATGCACGAGTCCAGATTCCCTAGATACATACACAGAAAGGGAGTTTAACAATAGCTTTTAGCCGTATATAAATATCGATGGGGGTAGGGGGTGGTATTAGTTTTTTGTTGATGGTGTGTGTTTTTCTTAAAATCAACCTGGAGTTACCAGGTACCAGCGCAGTCTCTTCTGAGAATTAAGGACTCCAAGGAGTTTTCTATGTATTTTAGAGTGCAGGAAGGCTCCCAAAACATCCTCTTTCTCAAGCCACGCTTCGCACTAGCAGCTGGAACTACCCTTGAGTTTTCAGAAGTACTACCTTTGGTAACTCTAGTACAGTGCCAAAGTTCAAGAATAATATGGGAACTCTGAGTGACATGAAATTAAAACCAGATTTTTTTATGGCATTTGCCTTCTAGGAGGTTTTTCTGATATAATTCCCTATCAAAACCAAAAACACAGTACTGAAATATAGCGCTGTAAAAGGAACATTGTCTGACTACAGTATCAGTTCAATACTATATCCTAGCAGTGGGCTTCTAAACTCATTTTTGCTGACTGAAGTCTTCCCCATGTCCCACATTTTTACATCTATGCAAACATCCTCTTTCTCCCTATATTTAATTTGTCATAATGTGTTTTTATGCTGCAAAATTACATCTATACACTACAAAAAGGAACAGAGACCAGAAGTTAAAATTATAGTTGTAATCAGAAACCACAGATTACACCTTTTAAATTGTGCAATAGAAAAACAGGGGTTTTACTACACTAGAGGAACACTGATGATGTGGAAGGAGGTTAGAGCATTTAGTTTCCAGCAACTTAAAATACTAAGCATAAAGTCACCTCAACAGAGTTCATTACTCCACAACTGGAATTTTAGAAGAATCGTTTTGTTTTGCTTTTTAAGTAGTCTTGTCCCAAAGTTCACAATAAATCTAGTCAAAGGAAAAGGAAAATACCGACAGCCTACTCTGACATTGTTTCTGAAGACTGAGTCCTATTGTCCAGATAGAATAGCACTGTGTAACCGCTTCCCGTCCTTGATGTCAGGGATATCACTCAGGTGTGTTTGGGACAACAAAGATTTTATTTGCAACGAAAATAACCCAAGTCTTGCTAGCTGTAAGCAGGAAATGTCAGTAAAAGAAGAAGAACTGCCAAAGAAAAGCAAGGAAGAGCAAAGAATTTGCAGCGAGAACCTTAATGGTCAGTGTCTTCCAAATCACTTTTACAGATGCAGATCAAGCAGTGTGAGGCAAATGTACTATTACAAAATGTACTTAATAGCTATACTTTCAAAAAAATAGAAACAGAAGCAAAAACCCCCCAAAAGAACAAATTCACACAAGCCCTTCCCATCATTTTGCTTCCAAGCCTTTCTGTTACAATTGTACTTCTACAGGAAAATGAAAACCAAACACCTTCTTGATTGGCATACCATTGTATAGTATTAGTCTTACCTAAACCTGTCTGGGTAAGTTGTTCAAACAGAGTCCAGCTGTGGTCATCTATATAGTGGTTCTTCAATATCAACAGCTGACATACATCCCTTGCTGTTATATCACTTGGTACTTCCAAAGCTCTGCTAGTATCATCTTCACTATACACTTTAATTACCTGCAATAAATGAAAAAGCTAAAATATCCAGAAGTTTAGTCTTTGATTCAGTTAGTCCAAATATGTTTCTCTCTCAGCTTCATGACTGCGACAAGAATATAGGATACAACACTAAAGACAGCCATTTCTCTCTAGTGCAATGGCATAACTGAGAACAAAAGAGCTGAGCAAAGCATATCCCACTTCTAAATTTGGCTACTGGACATCCCCTGCCACAGGACACTGGACAGATTGGTGCATTCACTTTAAAAAAAATTGTAATAGAGAGGTAAATAAACACGATGAAACCGTACTTTCTCTTATAAGCTAAAGAAGAAACCACAGAGCATAAACAGTGAAACTCAACAAGTCTGTGACTGCAGAACTGTAGAAAGACTTGATAAAGTTAGAGTTAGTTCAGAGAACAGCAATCAGATTTCAGAAGCTCACAATCCTATAGACAATAAAAATAGGAGATGCTACAGAGCTGCTTCAAATTTTGACAAGCAAGAACGGCAACTATGAGTAAAAAAGGCCATATATACATACACACAGAATCGAGTGTTGTACATGGAAAAGAATTACCATGGAGGACCAGGAAAGTAAATAAAATGTTCTAGAAGACCCATACTTATCACAAAGTTGACAATTTTTATCACCTTTTATCGCAGTAGTTTTTCCAAGTTTCTTTATTCTGTTAAGTATGTTGAGGGGAGGGGGAAGGAGGCACGATAAGCTCTCATGACTTATCCTTGTCATTTTCACTTTTAAATTTCAGTTAAAAAATTTTATTTGTCAACATTAGTACATATCTTAGAGTCCTGAAGAATGGGCGTCCATTAAATTCTTGAAGAGGTGAAGCTAAACCTGCTTATGCTCAAGTTTCAAATGAAAAGGCTGAGGAATTCTTATTGAACATTGACTGTTTGAAAGAAGGCATGACCATTTAGGTATTTTTTTTTCCTATATTTTCTTTCCCTGAAGGAGAATTAATCAAATGAATTAGATGAATCAGTGAATTGGATAGAACTGACACAAATCACTAGTGCTCTGTCTTTGTAAACTCTGCACAGTGACTAAACCCATTAAAGTCAACACAAGGGTTTTTTTGTATAAGAGTAGAAAATAATTTCATATTCCCCACAGCAGTCAAGAAACTCAATACTCTGTTAGATTTCCTCTATTTCGTATTTTTTAAAAGTAGACAAAACACAAAAAGGGAAAAATATTGAGGCTCCTGACACAAGGACCAACTCTCATCTGTGGTACTGTACGTTGGAATAGTAACAGTTCCTAAAATAAAACAGATGTTTGAGATTTTATTATAAACACAAACAGGCAGGTAAACATGAACAGTAGGTATAGAAGACTTGAAGCAACATTAAACATGCCATAGAAGTCTTCCAGGTACTCAGAAACACACTAAGTAATCAAGTCTGGAATGCATCTTTTTTACTCTTTGTATTTTCAAACAAGCATTTTCAGCCAAAACCACTCAATGCCATGAGATTGGGAAGCGAATACATGAATTCATCCTTAAGAATGGGATTTATTCCCCAATATTTACATTTTCCAGTAGTGTCAAGCAAGACTGAGCAACATTATTCCCTCTCTACAAAGACACTAAGAGTCTGACTGTCCATGCCCAGAGCAGTGCCTGCTCTGTACTGTGCCGATGGAAACACTAAGCAGCTCATTTGCTAGTGACAGTCTGGCCACAACAGCAAGGAACTCCGCACGGGTTAAACTACCCTGCCTACCCCGACTGTACCAAAGCACAGAGATCCTCAAGACAAAGGGCGTCCAAGATGTTTTTAATTTATCTCAAAAATCCTTCTTTCACTTTAATCAATTTATCCATATTCATCAGAATACATGGCACACCTCACCTGTACTTGATGCACAAAACCTAAATACCATTATAAGCCCTTCGTTAAACAAGACGCAAGTTCTCACTTTAAAGACAAACAAGCATGTTATTGTCAGTCAGTCCTTAATTGCTACCTTACTAAACACATGCTTGTTTCACGTATCTAATGAACAATCGGCAATGTATTGTTGACCTAACTTGTTACTGCTGCGCCTTCTCAGGTTTGTGCCGAAGTTGGTAGGAAAGGGAGCAAAGCCGCTGCAACTTTATCTCCTGCCACCTGCTTCTCTCCCACTAATGGCAAAAATCCCAAAATAAAAACAAACAAACAAAAAATCGGATCAACTTACCGATGCTTTCCAAACATAAGAACAAGGAAAAAGACTCCATTTCAAAACCACATAGAGATTAAAGCACACTGGTGGCCTTACTCCTCTCCAAAAACCTGCTTCTCTATGGAACTACATATACAGCAGTTCTGTTACAAACTTTGGCCCTGCATATTAAATCAGCATGAAGTCCATGATGACTTGCTGTAATATTTCAGGTAATAAATGACGACAGCTCAAAAGTGCCACACGAGGTTCAGCCACCCTTGCCATGCCATCGATCTCCAGGATACGACAAACATTAAAATCACGTTTCGATAGTGTGGAAATCTCTTTCTACTCATGAATCAACCACCTCAAAGCAGAATCTTCCACGGACAACAGGCAGACCTTGGAGAAAGTCAATCCAAAGTTTCCACAGGACTAGGCTACAGCCCAGTACTTGCATTTAAAACAAAGGCCAAAAAGACCACATCAATATTGAATTCAATGATTGAGACCACCAAAGCAGCCATGGTTGATGACTGTGGTTGGTTTTACAAGATGTCTATGCTTTGGCGGCGTTCTCACTGCTAAACAAGCGAGACCAGTAGCAATGCAGCCTGCTTGCAGTAGGGTCTTGTTCCACACACACACAACTTAAACTCCTGCTCCAGTCACACAGAAATTATGTTCTGCAGTTCAGGATAAACCAGTGTGAATTATTTAAATTCCTGCAGTATTGCATGTATTCAAAGATGAAATTAAAAAAGGTGTCTGGCAGGGTGTGCTACGAATGGGATAGAGGGCTGTACAGGTGAGTAGACAAAAAAGCATCCCATCACCTTAAAACATGTCCTCCTCTAGGCAGCACTGAAGGTCAGGGACAGCTTCATTAAGCCTCTCCAGTAAGTCTGTGTCAGGCTGAAGCTAAAAGATTTTACAGGCGCAAGTGCCAGAAAGGAGAAAGACAGTATAGAAGGGGAAAGGAAAGGAGAGAATTAAAGCTCCTTTCCTCGTATTGGACTAGATGATCATTGTAGGTCCCTTCCAACTGAAATATTCTATTCTATTTCCCAATATTCTTGCAATAAAGCCAGGGTGAGGAGCCACACCCTGGGCAGGGACCCTGCCAGCAGGTACTAGCAACTACAGCTTTCTCCAGGTACTCATCAAGTTAGGTGGCGAGCTTGTTTTACAGCAAGAGCACGTACAGCCCATGCTGAGGCCCTTGACGGATGATTTTTACAGAAATTCTTTTTAAAAGGGTTAAGAGCCGCAGTGCAGATGACTACACTCTTATTGCTGAAGAAATAGAAAAAGACTTTTTAAAATGCTGAAGACAGCAACACAAGTCATGATAATGAGCTGCCTGCGGCCATTCAGCTGGAGGAGTGGGAAGCCTTGGAGGTGGCCTTGGACTACAGGAGCACAGCTGAATCAAACCAAAACAACACAACAAAAAACAACGGAAAAAAACCCTAGAGTTTATGTTCTCTGAGTATTCTCACTCAGCTTTCTCAGTACAGGGAAATAAATCCTGCAGAGGTATAGGACAACAGATCACCCCAGCTCACAGCTATGACACGTGCTACCTTATAAAACACGAATGCTGTGCACTTTTTCTCTTCCTTGCAAGGAATTCAAATACAGCAGGAGACAACAGACAGGCAGTCACCTAACAGACCCTTCTGAACTTCTGTTACAGCTTTAGTTTAATGAATTGAATGTGATGGTGTAAATCTCATCAGTTAGAGTGACCTTTGAGTGGGTTTTTAATTAGAAAAAGTTGCTCAGTCTGCGCTTTCTGCTGTGTTTGAAGCAAAGTCTCTTGTAGGATTTGCTGGGAATGTATTTGTTCCAAAGGGAGTAGATCAGATGAAGGAGGATAAATTCAAAATCCCATTTTTCCTTGGAAATGTGTTCCAACAAATACTTCTCTTCCCAGAGAAGTAGAGGGTTGTCGTGGTTTAGGCCAAATTGGCCACTGGGGACGTAGGGCACCTCAGATGGGACCGACAAATGCTCCCCCCACCTCTCTTCAAAGAGAGAGGCAGAGGAGGGAAAAAGAGACAAGTTTAGAAGGAACTAAACTACTTTAACAAAATATTAATAATAAAATAAAAAGAAATAATGAAATATATACAAAACCTATCAAGCTCCCAGGATGACAAGCACGTCACTGGTTGGCACTGGGGCAGTCCCAGGCAGGACTCAATGACGGACAGGGACTGGATTCTGGATCTGGATTCAGGATTGGGATCAAAGGCAGATGCAGAGACAGAGTCCTCCTTGTACGCCGGCCATTAAAGAAAGACAGCGACCCTTTTATCCCTCAGCTTTTATACTGAGCATGAGGCAGATGGGATGGAATACCCCGTTGGTCAGTTTTGGGTCACCTGTACTGTCCGCTCCTTCCTGCAGGTGGGATCCCTCTATGCTTTTCCGCTTCCGACCCTCCAAGTAACCAAGTGAGCTGGCCTTGCTTCTTATAGCAATAAGTATAAGCAAGAGCCTCTCTGCATACCATGCCTGGGCATCAGCTGTAAACATAGATCTTATCATTCTGAGAGTCAACAGTGTCTGCACAGTATGCTGTTAATTTCAGTAGTTAGAAGAGGCCCAGCTAAGAAACAAAGTTACTGAACAAAATTGGTCCTGTTTTACCTCGAACCAGGACAGGGATGCTCCAAGAATTAAAGGGTGGCAGAATTATGCTAAAGATGCAGTTATGCTGACCTCCTACAGAGATGTGGAAGATTAAGTGACCACTTCTTTATTTTTATTAGCAGCTACCATCCCGCATTAGTCTGTCAGGACATCCTCACTCTCTTTCACTTTTTTCCCCTGAAGATTTGTCTGAGAAGTAGCACACAAGAAAAGAGCTGGTAATTGAGAACAAGCTGTCATCACAGTTTTCATTACTATACACTCTCAAGCTTTGTTCTAAAGCAAGCTATTTAACTTCCCTTGACTACACCTATTAGTAGACAGTTAGAAAAAGTTGCCTCAGAGGTGCTCAAATCTTCTTTCCTGTCCAGTTTATAAATACAAGGAGATTTTAGTTCTTCCCAAGGTCAGAAAAAGAAACATCTCAATTGCTTCCATTTAAGCCACTGGAAGTAAGAAATTAGCAGCTGAGATTTTTTTATAAAAGAAAAGCACCAAGCTGAGCATGACAAGCATTAATCATTTTCCTTGCCTATGGGAGCAGGCAAGGAGGTACAGCTTTCCTACATGTTCTCTTTCCATTTTTCAATATATTAAAAATCAGTCAAGATCCCAGTATATGTGATGTATCTTTATCACTCCAAAAAAAATTTTGATAAGAAATGTTGCTTCAAAATAAAATAATTATTGTTTGTAGTTCACTAATCATCTGAACTCAGAATGTAAAATCAATGTTGACAAATATAACCTAGTGTTTAACACAGAAAATGAAAAGCAGACCCTAGGTTTTATACTAAGAAAATAATCAGAAGGAGCCAAAAAATCAGAAACTGCTTAAAAGAATAAATAAAAGAGCACATAAGGTAATCAGTGTGGGAGGAGGGAGAAGCAAGAGAAGGATGGACTCTACTCTCCTGAGTCTTCTTCGACACTCTCTGCTACAATGATTAAACAACGTGTTTCATAGACATTTAAGGTGTCCAAGTCCGATTCTTCAAAATCTTCAAGCCATCTGTTTTGGAAGTTCCAGTCTGCAGAAACAGCACAAACATATGGAAAGACCATACCCTGCAATGAGGAATTTCAAACTAAGTTCTAACACGTGAAAAAAGCCAGGCAGATCCAACAGAAAAAGAACCATTCAGCACATGGAGTCCATATTTAGGTGTCTACATCAAAATGACCTGACAGTTACATGATTCTTAATGCTTCTGTACAGCCATTAAGACAGTGGATGGTCAGAACCGTAGAAAAAAAAAAAAAAAAAAAAACAGGCCACTCTCATGTATAAAGATACATGCACCTAATTTTAGCTTATCATTTCTACAATTATTTTTCCCCCATGAATAAAACATCACACGTTTTGCACTTACATTACAATTTCAGTCACATTTATGTTAAATGCACAGTTATTGTATGCAAAAACAGGCCTTAAAAAGTCTTACACTCCAGGGTGCCATACTTCCCCTGAGATCCTGCCTGATACTGTGCTAACCTCTGTCTTTAGTGTTAACTAACAAGATATTTGCCTGAAGCATTTGTTCTCCAACTTCCAACCTTGCCTGCTGCTAGACAAAGTTTTTTTGCTTATTGATATTGGCAGAGGGTAGGGGAATTTGGAGTGTATTTGAACTACAATGGAAGCAATTGGAAATTTCTAGCATTTTGAACCATTTTATGATGTCTAGCGATAGTCTGTCTTGGTTTTAGAGAGAATCAGCAAAATTCTGCATTCATAAAAATATTTAAGGGCAGGTTAACTCATGAATAGTTAAAAAAAAAAAAAAAGTATGTTAGGTTTGCTGTCTTCATTATCAGGTGTGAATGCAAGAAATTCCCTTTAAATATCCCAGTCCACAGCTAAAAGGCCAGCTTCCAGTATTTCCTCCAAAGGGAAGATTTCCGGGCCAAAAGGATTCTCAGAGTTTGCAGAAATCTGTATCTGTCATTAAAATAAATAATAATAAAAAAAGGTGCACACAATGATAAACTGTAGCTGCTCATTGTAAAGCAACTATTTTCTCTATCACCGCAAGAGGAAGCTTTCCAAAATTTGTCCCCCACATGTCCCTGTGTGGAATGAGCACGGAGAACTGAAGCACAGACGCAAAACAACAGAGGATTTGTTAACATTTTAGGCACCCAAATCCAAAACGGTGGGCATTAAGCTTGTGAACCTCTCTTCTGGGAAGGGTTCACAAGGCACCACATGATGTCTGCCCAGATTTGTCAATGTGTGTAATTAGGCATGTAGGAACGAACTGTCACCCCGTGATTAGGGACAATTGCCTGGAAGCCTGTCCACGGGGGAAGGCGGCAAATATGAGTTCCAACATGCAATAAAAAAAAAAAAATTATGTAAAATACAGGTCCCAGTGAATCCTGAGTTCTTATTCTATGCTTCCAGTGTTCTAGAATACCTTGCTTTCTTCTCAAGGTACAAAACAGAAAATTTATAAAAAACAGCCAATGTAGGCAGATTGGACACTTTAGAAGTGACATGAAATGAAGTGAAACTGTCATCTTCTTCAATAGGACCATCAAGGCTATTAAAGAAAAGTTAAGCACATTTAACAGTCTGTGAAGCCATCCATTGAAGACTTGGGAGATCAATTTAAAGAACCTTAAGGTAAACCAAGTCACTGATTACAAGGACAGCAAATACCAAAGAATGAAATACTTGCATGAAGAGGGAGAAGCTTCTTCCAAGTTACAAAAAGTGAACTTGGCATACACTTACCTATTATTGATAGATTGAGGTATGGTCTCACAAACACTAAAAGGTATAAAAACACTAATAATCAATTATGCCTGTCTTGCAACAAAATCAAAGTTCCAAGAAAGGAAGAGCAAAATAATGTCAATATCCAGCCTTTATTCAAATGCAAGAACAGTGACAATTTCTCTAGCAATTAATTAATTTGTTGCCTCAAAACACAATGAATTTTTTTAGACCTAAAAATTCTGTTAGAAGGTATTAAAAAAAAGTTTAATTTCACAGTAACAGTGTGTGCACATTATCAACTCAAACAATTTCTGTAGTAGTCTTCTGATACTTTACTATGGCACTATGACAACTCTCTCTATTATATAGCCCATATAGTCACTCCCCTCCCCCAGACTCTTAGTATGGTTCTACATAATCCAACACAAGATTGACCATCCCAGGAATGGAAACATCACACACAAAAAAGGAGCTAAAAAGCAATGTGAAAAAGTAACAAAAAATATTTGAGATTACCTATAGGCAAAGAAAGGTCTAGTTCTTACTTTTAAAATATGTATTTGCCATCTGACTTTGGGCAAGTCAGTATTAGTCCCTCAGTTTCCTTTTTGTAAAATGGGTCATGGGAACTGAAATCTGTTTCTGTACAGCAGGGTAACAGATTGAACTCATTAAGATTTGTAAAGCACTTAGACTTGTTCATACGACTACTGCTTTAGATGTGTAAATATGTTGTATTATAAAAAGGGAGGTTAAATTATGCAGATCTCCAAATTATAATAAGCTATGTGCAAAAATATACCAGCAAAGTTCTTTCAAACAAAGGTTATGATAATCACATTATGATGTTAGGAAAAATGGCAGAATGAGGACAATGCTGACATGCAATCATCTCAAAGACAACGTCAGTAAAACTGAAGAGAAACAAGGTTTGAAAGACAACAGGGAAGTTAAAATATAAATATCATTATTTAATCCTGAATTTGATACATTCACTTTTTCAACTTTTTTTTTTTTTTTTCACTTGGTCAACAGAAGCAAATATAGTTATAAATTGTAATAAAATAGTTATAGAAGATAAAACTGAACAAAAGGCAAGGTCTAGAGAAAGCAACTTCCACGCTTTGGACAATTAACTCACAGTGCAACTGCTTTTAGAGCAGAAAGTGAGATTATCGTTAACTATATGATAACTATAATTATATGATACTTTGCTCAAAAAGTTACTATAGCTGGAGAATTAAGTAACAACAGCTACATTGTGAAGTTCAATATACCGTAAGAATTGCAGTAATAAATAACACGCAGTTTAAACATAGAAAGTGAAAGATTTATCACCATCAACAGCCATTACCACAACAAAGGACCAAATCAGGAGTAAGAAATGCAAAGAGTTCTATAGAAGTAAAAACCACAATAAAGTCCTTAAAAAGAATGCACATTATTTATAAGGAAAGGCAGGGGTGGATGGGACAATTTATTTAAATAGAGAGTCTCAAATTATTCTGCCTTACCAGAGATCTTTTTCAGACTATGGATGTTCCAAACAAAAGCAGCTAAAGAGGCATTTCAAGTACAACTGGTAAGATGTGTATGAATAACTAGAAAGCTGTGAGGAAATTTAAACATCATTAGCAAAAATTTCAAACAATACAATTCAACGGAATAGCAGAAATGAAAGAAAATTAGCAGGTTTGCTAGATGATTAAGCAGTCAAAGGATCGCTTATACAAGATAAACACACTGTAGAGCAGCTAAATGATTTATTTGCATTAATTATTCACAACGGATATGGAAGAATATGTTCCTAGATCTACACTGTACAGGTGAAATAAATTTGCCAGTTTAAAGAGAGGGACACTGGAAATGAAAAGCCAAAAATCAAATCATTAAGAGAAGGTTATACAGTCTAAAATTTAAAGAAACTTAAATGGCAAACCTCAGTCTATCCTAACATCAATAGAAATGGAGGCTTACACTCCACCTGTTACTTCATCTGATGTGCACAGGGTATAAACTTTGGTTCAGTCCTGAGAAAGAGGAAAAGCCCAAAGGCTACTGTGGCAGATTAATTTCAGGGTGTTGCATTGTTAATTTGTGAGTTGCCATTGCCAGGCAGATAGGTAAGAATCTGCTAACTTTACATAAATCTGTCTCTTCCTAGAGAAAATCCACTCAAACTTATAAGAACTTTTCCCCATCTCGATCATAGCAGTTACTAGAATGGTTTAGAGTAATCCTCATATTTCTGAAAAATCTCAGTGGGATAATGCAGTTCACATTGATTGGTATCAATAACTTTTCCCAAGTCCTTCAAAAGAAGAGCTATTATGAAGATTAAACGGTCAGGGAGTAAGAGACTGCAAAATAAAGATAAACTTGGAATGAACGGTTCATTTTTAGAACAACTGGCTATAGTCAAGTTATTTCAGACTCTTACTCATACTAACCTTTAAATCAGAGTGGAGAACCCATGCCTTACAAGCCATGATAAAAATAATTCTTAGTTATTTTTCATCACATTATTGAGTAACGCTAAGTGTTTACATTAACATCTGACACAGAGGTATTTGAAAAACCTCTTGGCCCTGGGAAAGGTAAAAGGTTCCATATTCTTGTCTTCTGTGTACCACTTACTTACAGACAGCTAATCAAACGTAGGTCTCTTCTGAACCTCAGTGCACAGTACATATAGCTGCCTGGTTAACCTAAACCCAGTACATAGACATACATGCCAATTAGGAAGACAAGAGGGTTTACATAAACGATTACAACAATCCAGTGAAATGGGTAGAATTCTTTAACCATGGGAAAGTTACTGTAAAACTCAGTGGAGAACATAACATAATCCAACTTCTGAACAAGTACATGTTTACACAAGCTATTGTCCCTTCTAGCCACGCATCACCACCTCTTAGTGTCAGAGTCCCCACACTTTTTCATATACTTCAGTATGTCCAACCAATACAGCTCACAGTACAAAGCTTAAGTTATTTAGGCTAAACGTACGTGCTTAATGAGCCATTACCTTCATTCAGAGCTACCTTAATATTTCTCATGAAATTCAGAGAAAATTGCTGAAACTACTAGCAAGGTGCAAGTCTCGTCTTGGTAGTGGCTAAGAGTTTCAGTTTTTGCCCCCAAACCAAGTTCTTTATGATAAAATGTCAAAAACCTTATTGTTTGATTTAAAGAGATAAATATTCATACCGGACTTGATTACTGCATTAAGGTTAATAAGAGTGTACTTTCACATAAACTTTTCGTCATGAAAATTTAATTTAGTGGGAGCGAACAGCTTATTAGCCCCATTAGTAAACTTATGTTATTTAGTATTTTCAGTCCTTTCCTTCCACACTGCCTGCTAAGTCTTAACTTTGTATTGCTTTTATATATTTAATAGTAACATAGAGCTTTACATTTTACTATATAAAATAGCAATGTTTAGAATGCACCTACCATATACTGATGGAAAAATACCCAGTTAGACTAACTGGACTTTAAAAGAGGGATGAGATGGAAAATCATATGAGAGGATTCAAAGAATCTGACTTGAAGGAAGAACTTTAGTATTTCATTTTTTAAAAAATATTTTGTGAAATACAAAATGAACAGAAAATGGAAAAAGTTCCCAGAGCACCAGTGTTCTTTATCCCCCAAACTAGAAATACAGTAGAAATTATCCACACACTACTCTACTTTCCAAAGAAGTCATATAGGAAGATCAGGGGAGAAAGAAATTTCAACATAAAGCCACTAAAAGACACTTCTGTTTTTTGTTTTCTGTGTACAACAAAGTTAAGGGCAGAATGTTATCAGCCTCATGTTTGAATAGCTTGTCCCTATTTATGTCAAAGCACTAACATTATTTAAATGAGGCTTTCTGTATTTAATAGTGCAGTTTGTCCAACATATCCTTCGCTTGTCAGAGATAAATAGAATGCTGTGTTCCAGCACAAGAAAAAGCAAATCTGTTATTGCCACATTCTGGCTGCACTCTATGTTTCTGAAAAGATACCAGCTATAAAAAGAAGTACCTATTGTTTCTACCAGGTTTTTCACACTGTGTTGCTGCTTTCTCAGTAGAGCAGGTCTCTTGCTGAAGCTGAAAAAGACCAAGTCTCTGAAAAACACCATTAAGAGATCAGTTAGTTTCCCATTTCCTTTGCAGCAGTCTTAAAATAAATCTTTTAAATAAAAATTAAAAAAAAGAGAAGATTTTTTCTTAAAACATTCTTTTACAATTTTATACAGAAGTTCTGTCTTGAACTACAACACAGCTTCAAATCAAAGAATGCCTTTGTCATCACCTTTAACACCTATGTATTCCCATGGCGGTCACCAGAGGAGAAAAGAACGTAGACTCTATAAGACCAAACAAAGTTTAGATTATTAGCTAAAGAAGATACAGTTTGGAAGTTTTCTCAGAATTTCTGGAGTCATACAAGGAATGTCCAGAGCAAATGTGACAAAGGCTACGTAGGTTAAACCACTATAATAAATAGGTGGTTTAAAATGCTGAAGCACTTTCCCATTTGGTGTAAGACCAAAAAAACTACTTTGCTGGGTCAGACTATATCATCCTATCAGCCCAGCACTGTCTCTGGGTATCACTTGCTAGTCAGTGGTGGTATATAACAGCAAGGTTTAATTGCTGTAGAATAGTTCTTCTGACAGAACATTTTATTGTTCAGCACTTTTCAACTTGTCTTTCATTTTATTCATATAGCATTGTTCCCTCCAGCCAAAGCATAAAATCCAAATAAAGAGTAAATCCTGCAATAAAGCTAGTAAGACTACTCAAACCACGTAAAACCTTCAACTATGCACTGTCACATTATTACAGATTTGTCAGCAAAATTTGCTGACAAATACAAACCTCTACAGGAAGAGAAAAAAGACAAGGAGCACCTGGACATGGAAATTAGGCCCTGTAATTATCAGCAAAAATGTAATAGTCATCTAATGCAGGAGATACTGACTAAACCAACTGAACAAAGTGGAACAAAAAGATAATGTTAGGTGGATGATGAAGAAATAAGGAAAGACTAATAATTTCAGAAAGTTGGTGTATTTTGACAATATTTACCTCTAATCATTTGTTCTAAAATGAAAATGAGGTATGTAGACTGAACAACCTTCAGTCATACAGGAAAACTGAGAAGTCAGTAGCACATTTCTCAACTCTACACACGCTGTGATACCCTACATTCGGGGCCTTCTGGGTTGTCTGGCTGCTGCTTCTGTTCCCCTCACACAAGCCTTGTTCATATCATCATGAACGTAAGTATTTTATTTGTGTTATGAACATCCTAAAAGCCTCGTCAAACAGGATACCCAAAGGATGGTGACAGACACCAACAAGTTACAATCAACAGGACGAAAGGAAAAATGACAACATTGAGGGCTTGCATACACAGCTGGTGGGTAATGTCATGAGCTAGTTAAGTCTGACTGTCAGGCTAGTACAAGACAAGCAGAGGGCTCCAATTGCTATTCAGTCTAGATACTACTTAATTGCTAACCTCTTGGAGAAGGGAATCAACTGGTTCAGAAAAGCAGTCTAAGTGGTCTAAGAAAAAGAGCACAATGTTATGTTAGGGCAAAGTTCGGAGGTGAAAATGACACAATACGCAACAAGAGTGATGAAAAACGACTGTGAAGAAATCAGAGTATGCTACAGAATAGTGAAAAAAAAAAAAAAAGAGGATTCTAGTAGGAAATAAAGGAAAAGCATTGAGGGTGTCAACTGAATGCTTCCTCCCAGGTCTCAGTCCTTAACAAGAATTTTAGCAATGCCAAACAGGAAAGGTATCAGCAAAGACAAACAACAGGAAGCTGTAACCTCAGGGATGTGCAAGGCATGGGAAAGAAAGGAACCAAAGATGTCTTTCCAAGTTAACATTTTTGATGCCCAAGCATGTGTATTGGTGGAGATATAGGTCAGCAGTCCAAGACAGCCATTAGGATCCGCTAGAGAGAGAAGATGAAATATGCTATGAGAAATATCAGAAATATGATGAGAGCCTATCAACTCTGGCTCAAGAAACTGGATATATATTCTTGGAAAGTGTGACTTGGGAAGCTTGACTCGCCTTGCTTTGTACTGTTCCCTAGGCACCCATTATGCGCTGTACTGTGCCAGAATAAATCTGTTCTCACGTAACTACTTTAAACTATGAAAAACAGGTTGCCTTGAACTAATGTAATCACAAATGGAGGATTGAAAGCAATCAAATAAAGGCAACTTCAAAAAAGAAAGTTTAGGAAGTCACTACCAAGTGTAAGATACTAAGATGAACTGGAACCAGGGTAAAATTTCCAGTATTACAGTAGAATTATATTGGTTCAGAAGTTTCGACCATACAGTTGTAACTTCTTCTTTAGGTCCTTAAGGCAGCTGGTGTTTTGTTGGTTTGGTCCTGCCTCTGTTCTTGATGCAAGGAAGCAAAACAAGGAGCGGGGCAGCATGGAGCATAGCCAGTACCCATAGCAACAGCATGAAAATGAGGAAGAAAGTGAGCTTAAATATGAATAATTCCTTGGTGTAAGGTGATGAACTTTCTTTGTATACATTAGTATATCTTCAATTTACCAAAAGTAAATAAAATCTAATTTTTCAGGTACTTGGTTATTTATTGTAGCATGTTGAAAGTAACACACACAGAAGACATACAAGTAAGAGAAATTTGATTTTTTGCACAGGACTGACACCAACACCTTGTGTGCAGTTTGTTCAGTTTCTCCCCTCATATACAGCAATGCAGCATAATCAGCATGGGTTTTACTACCAGTAGAAATAACTATTCAGCAATAGCTCTTGATATACTTCAAGGCTAGATAACACAGTCTGAAGGTCAAGTTCTGACTTCTTGAAGCCTAATTTATTCAAGAGGAGACTAAAGTACTAGAACTAGAAAATGGCCAAGCACTTTCTTCAATTGATGAAAAAGCTGTTTTTTTCCAAAGGATTTCTGCCAACAGAAAAGGATTATGAGCAGAGTAGGGCACTAAACACTGCCAATTTCCTTGGTTACTGTATGAAGAATGTTAGATGTTCAAAGAAGGCAAGAAGAAACTGAAAAACATATCAAAGATTTGTTCAAGAACTGAAGACAGAGAGGAGACAGAGTGCAACGTTAATTGTGCCACTAAACCTTGACAAACTGTACAAGGGACAAGTAATGACCAAGTGTATTAAACCATTGATATTTTAAAAGAGTTTTTTTAAAAGCTCTGTGCACTTATTATTCACTCTGTCACACACACACACACATCCCTATCTACCTTGAATGGCAACTGTGCAGCATAATGCTATATATTTTAAATTCCAAGATTGTTGACAATTTTGTGTATAAAATATTCTATAAAATTTGATTGCTTGTAGAAACTGGAATGTCACAGCATAGAAAAACCCTCTGCCTCCACCCCAGTAGCTGAAGCTATAGGGATTGCTAAAAGTAGTCCCATTTTAACTTCATTTATACATGTGGGATCACTTTTATACACAATAAAAATAGTAGGAAGCTTTACTGGTTTCACGTTATTCAAAGCAGGAAATACAAGTGGCCACAGGTATATGACTGCTATACCAGAATCCATTTGTAGGTGCCTGCTTGAGTATAAAGAGTACACATTCAAAGCAAAAATTAGTCCCAGAACCCTCCTCAAGTATAGTATCAGATCTAGATTTATTTGGCCAACATCATCAGGAAGTGGAAAGATTCTACAATACCTTCCCCTGAGGAGGCTCTGTCAGTAGCTCTCTCCTAAACAGTCCCTGGACCTAACCAGATTTCTCCCACAATGACAGAAAATGCTAGTCTGCCACCCTCCTTCTTCCCTATCATCCACAAACAGAATCTCCAGCACCATGTCAGCCTCTATCGTGAGTAGGTAATTTAGTATGTGCAAGTAGAGTACGACAGATGACTGCAGTCTAGGCAGTTCATGAATCTTTTCATAGCTAACATGAAAGCTGTATGCTCCCTCAAACAAGTATCTGAGGGAGAAACTTGCAAAACTAGTTTCACGAGTTTTTATGTATCATCAAGAGGAAGCAAGAATTCCAGCTCTCCCCAAACAAAATGCAGCTTTTAGCACATGTTAAAACCATAAAGGTGGCAAGACCTTTCCTTGAGCCTACTTACTAGCTTGGCCTTCTAGCAATTTTAAAAATAAACTTCTTCCAAAAAACACACTACCAGTCTCCTGAATTCAGTTTGGGTCTCTGCCCATTCCCCAATATATTCCTCCTCCTCCTCAACCTTCCTTAACTCTTGTTCGGGCTCAAAACCTTAATATTTGTATCAAACTCTGCAGGTGCAGTAGCAGCATATCCTGATGCTTTATCCTAGTAATTTACCTCTAAGATCTAATTCTATACTGAATGTCCACTCAGGCCCATCTTACTGCTTTACCTATAGTTATCCCCATTATCTTCTCTCAGATCCCTCAATAAGTCATGAAACAAAGCACTCCATTAAGAATAAGACCTTGCCGTGATTCAAATAATTCACCTCAACCACCACAGGTTTTCTGACCACTATTCCCAAAGTATTTAAAGCACACCCAAGTCCATCCCCCACTTAAACCTCTCATCTGTATTCAAATCTTTGTGGGATGTTACCCTTTCTTTGGCTTTATTGTTGTATTTATTATTATATTCTTTATTACTGTATCGCTTTTATTTTTATTACTGCACAAAAGACAAAGAGGGCACGGGTGTTGTTTATTCATTTTTAAATTACTATTTTTCAAACTGTCCTTACGAAGAGACATTTCATACATGAACGCTTTGTCTGCCTCCAGTTATTTTATAAAAGGTATCCATTTAATGACACCATTATCATGTCACTTAAAGTGCCTTATGTAAAATTCCTGGATTAGCACATTGGCCTTTCATCTCAGGAAATCCAAATGCAAAACCGAAAAATTACTTTCATGCTCTTAGCCCTGCAGACAGACATTACTAATTCTCAGTACAATTTGGCTTAAGTGGCCATTTTTCCTTGGGGGAGGGGCAAGTGTTGATTAAAGCAGCGTGTGATTTCAGGCCAGAAAAATAGATGGAATAAAGATGCAGGAGAATCTTGAAATTTGAATGCTTATACCAGTCCTGGATTTGAGCAATCTAAACCACATTCTCAATTTCTAATCAATATTCCTTCCATTTAAAAGACACTATGCAAACTCTTCAAGAATCACTGGAAATTATTCAGCCGCAATAAACACCGCCTATTGTGACCCAATATGCTATGACGTTCCCAGCTGTTGTGGAAAAAACTACAACTCTCACTGTTTATACACCTTGCATCCAACATCAGGTGCATAAGTACTCTCCTACCTATCGCCTAACAAGTCTAGTTGACTTGTAGGTGTTTATCTCGACTAAATGATTGGTCTTTGACTGTAAAACAATGCTTTGAATGTATTATGACCTTTTAAATCTAATTTCCTTAAAATGTTTTTAGAGGAGTACAACGTTATTCATCCAAAAGTTAAAGAAGACATTTGCTCTAACCGTGCTGGATTAATTATATGTCTAGTCTATATACACACTATAAATCTGGTTTTAATAGTATTCAATATGCATAATTCCCCATGCTTATTAAGCAAGTCATTTTTCTGCCTGTGCTAAAAGACCCCTTGGAATCTAAACGAGGCCCTGTAGCTTTAGTTAAAAATACATTACTTAAGAATAAAACATGTCAACTGTGATAAGTATTTCATAGCAGATTTTAAAACAGAAAGAAGTATAAAATAACTTTGGACAAAGCATCTTAGATATCTGGAATGAAAATGAGAAAAGCCCATGTATTTAAGAAACTGGCAGAACAGTCAGATTAGCATGGTGATAATGCAAAATTTTACCTTTTATGAGGGAGAAAAAAAGAAGGACTTGCAATTTTTGCAGTACCATAATAATTAAACTATACTTCTTACACAATTACCCATTCCATGGACTTAAGAAATAGTGATTGGGGATGATCGATAGCCTAAAATAATACTTTATAAGCTAAAGCTTAAGTTTCTCTTGACTATGTAGTGGTAACGTAACATTTTTACATTTCCAAGTCCTTCTTGCATTACAAAAAATAGAAGTTGCACTACTTTAAGTCAGAGGTGATGTTTGAGGTTCTAATGTCCATGAGAAACAAAACCAAATTTACACATGCACAAACATTATCCCTTAAAAGCAAGGTTCCTTCTTGCCTGCCTCCCTGCACTATGCCAGTTCCAGAAATTGGGGTATTGCTACAGAAATAACAAAAGCACCTTCGGAATAGAGAGAAGGGATACTTTCAGGAGTAATTCTACATGCACAGATAAAAACATCACAAGCATAAACAGGACTATTAAATTTGGCACACAGTGAGCCCTCAGTGAGGACATATGCCTTTGAGAATTTTTGCAGCTGTGTGTAACCCTACCTACCTAAGGCAACATCCTGTGCTGCTTCCTCCTACTACTTCCATTATTTTTATTTTGGGTTTACAAAGTGCACAGATAAAGAGAAGTAAAGCCAGTAACTGCTGACAGCTAATTTGACAGTAGTGTGAAAATATCTGTGTATTAAAATAGGAGAGAATACACAGAAAATGATCTTACTCACCGTGCATTTGTCAAAAGAGAAAAACCCTTAAGTTTCCTCGGAGGATGATGCTCACGTCTCAACAGCAAAAAAAGAAAAGCAATCCATTAAAATATACAGTACAGCTAAAACTGAGTTTCCTAGCCTTGTGAAGGCTAGAGTGAGCAAAGTTACACATCTCTCCCCTCCCACATAGCACCGAGTACTGCTGTGTGCATACCAGAGGAGTCCAACACAGCTACATGCTGCAAGAACAAAGACCTTCATCTCCTAACGTACAAATAACCAAAGAACAGCCAAAAATAAAAAAAACTATGACAACTGAAGATTTGAGACCGGGAGCAGTACTCAGAGGAGGGAGAGAGGAAGGGGAGGAAACCACAGGATTGAGAGGATGAGAGCTGAGAAGGTAAACTTAAACTGCAATTTTTAAAAGAGTATTTTTGAGGAGTGTAACAGAGATATACCAACTTGTTAGAATAAAACCTGTGTAAGAGCACATCTTGCACCCATCTAAATCTGAAAGGGAAGTTACTATACCAGAATAGAATATGATCATGTTATTAAGACAGTAGTATAGTCTCATCTGTACAAATCAATCACACTAAAATTGTATGTTCACAGGCTTCCCCTTCTACTCAAACAATGAAGTAATCTGAAACAATACCATACATCCCAAATCAATAAGAGCTATGTGTTCATATACTATTTTAGAGCCACTGGACTTACGCCATAAGAAGTATATGCTGTGTCCTGTGTAAATTGCTCATGAGAACCATTTAATACTGTAGCAATATTTCAGTGAAATTTCATTTTTCACACTGCTGGTATATTAAAAGCCTCCGAGTAACAGAAGAGTCTATTAACAGTGATTCAGGCACATTATGCAGCAATGAATTTTTGAAAAATACCTACACATTTACAAAATAAATCGAACTAATGAATTACTTACAGTTTGTTTGAACTAACTTCTCAGAAGTTAATATATCTGGCTTAGCAGAGAGTCATATCTCCATACTTCACTTCCCTGTGTATTTTTAACTTCATAGATACCCCCAATGCATAGAGTTACACCGGGCAATGCTAGTGCACATAGGCATAATGATTTTGCATTGCTTCCACTTTTTAGTGAGATAACAGAAAAAGGCAAACTACAGTGGCTACAGAGAAACATTGTACAGTGTTACCCCGATTCCCAAAATACATGATGGACCATCCACTGTTAAGGTGTTAGTCAGAGAGAGTGAGGAAAAAGTATGTTGTGTTTAAGGCTGATCCAAAGCCTGTGGAATTCTCCAATAAATGCCCATTAGGAACAGTACCATAGCTGTTTACAGAGGCACATTTTAATATTCTGAAATGTAATTATGACACTTTATACATAAAAAATACATTAATCTGTAAGCAAAATCAATTTTTTTCAGAATTCTTGCAGGTACAGAATTACAGTAACAGAGAAAAAAGCACAGTAACAAATATTCAATTATGCACACATATATATTTATATGCATTATGTAAACATATATTTCACATAATGAAATTAAAAAATCTACATTTATCAGAAAAGAAAAATTCTTATTACACTAGATAAATAAAAAAAGTGGAAAATCAAATATAGCCCTGTTTATTTTAAACATTGTTTATTTACACTAAGCAAATGTATTACCAACCCATACTAAAGTCAGAATTACAGGACCGATTTAAATGCCATACCCATTTCTGCAGAGTTATTGGCATAACTGCAGGCAATGTTACTCTTCTTGAAGACAAACTCATGTCTGCTTTTCACAAAACTCGCCAACCTTCATCCAGGTGGTAAAATGAAGCAGAACAAAGTAGTTAGCAATATTCCTTGAAGCCTAATTTCTCATAACCCAAATATTGGGGAGTCAGTGCAAAGAAAAGACTAAGGATATAGTAAATGTGACTGTTTATGTGAATCCAGTCCTACTCAAAACCAATTACAGAAGACACTGGGGTAGGACTAACTAGAAATTAACCAACCAAAGAGCTTGAAAACTCGTCTTCTGTCCTTGGAAGGGCCCACACTGCTATCTCTGGATATAAAAATAAGCAGAACAACAAGCACTTCTATCACTCAGAACTCTGTCTTCACTGTCAAAACAAAAACAAAAAACAAATCGTTAAAGACTGTAATCTAGCACTTTTCACTGAGTGGTTATAGTGTTGTTGTTTTTTTTGTTTTTTTTTCCTGGCTTTTTCCAGCAAACAAAATACTCTTCAGTGCTTCCAATTTTAGGGTTTCAGGAAAGTAACTGAGCATCAGAATAGATGCACTGAATCCATGGAGTTTAATTTTATTATTCTTAATTACCTTTATTCAATGCAGCAGCAAAACTCCCCTTTTATTTAAAGTAATGCAATTTCTACCTTTGCAATGCAACAAAAGCCTGGAAATGTGGCACGTATAATGTTACAAGTGAGTGAAATTTAAGACTGTTTTATGAACTCAAGTTGTTGATCACCCCTACTCACATATTTACTTTATGTATCTGCATAACAAATCTGATTTCATTAACATGGTTCTATTAAGGAAACCAGGGGTTTTTCTTTCCTTCTTTGTCAAAAAGGGTAGGATTTTACATGGTTTATATGATAAGGCAAGCTGTAATCTTTTTTTTACAGTCTCAATGTGCTTAATAGCAGAAAAACAGTTTTGGTTTTATGCAGCATGAGTAAGCAACAATCCTGTTGTAAACCAAATTATTAAACAGATGTTAGAACCGCGATATTCGATATTTCTTTTGAACAAGCAGCTCACGTCAGAAACATTGCTCACCATAGATGAAGACTGCAGGCATTCTGCAAAAATTATTTGTATTAAGTATTCATAACACCTCAAACAATAATGTTTCAGATATGCAGACTACTGTAGTGCCATAGAAAGTTAATGCAAGTGTATTATTTAGCACACATCTGATGTATACATCTTAGAAGCATTCAGAACTGACTTTGCAAATATTACAATAATCCATGCTAAAATTCACTAGATCATATTGATAGTGCTTTTCCCTTTGTAATTAGAGATGAGCACACTCTGTAGTCACCCCAAAAAAATTTTGTTTCCAGAACATAAGAAACTATATACTGACAAGTTAAACAATGTGATTTCAAGTAATTTTCTGTTTCAAGAGTTTCATAAGAGGCAAAAACTACATAACAGGTCACTGGCACTAGCAAGATACTTCAGAATCCATGGATTCAAAGTATCTATTTTCGAGCTAAATTACTTTCCTGAAATCCTAAAATCAGTAGGGCTTTGGTAAATTCTGTTGATGAACAAGAACACCATAAATACAAAAAGAATACAGCTCCCTCCCAAAAACTAAAACCTTCAATGCATTGGCATTTTACCTGCAGCTCTCAAATAGTAATAAAATACTGCCAGGGAATAGGAAGTAAAGATAAATATTTTCCTAAACTTTCAAAACCTGTTGTCCTTGATTGAGACATACAGGGTGGAAAAAAACTGATAAGAAACTGATGCCAAGTCACAAAGAGAACTTGTTTGGAGACAGACATTTGATCCCTGTTCAGTTAACTTTAAAATAAGAGCTTTTAATAAAATCATAAAATCAGTCAAAATACAGCAGATTATTAGCCATTTCCTGATAATAAAGGTTCAGTTCTAACTTTGACTCGTTTTACATTGAGTCTATAGCAGCAACAGATGCATAGCAACTAATCTTCTAGGTTTAAGGTATTATATTTATTTACTTTTATTTTTCTCTCTTAAGCTCCAGTCCAAAATTCTTATGACTGTTTTGAGAAATCAGAAGAATAAAAAACTATTCTAGAGATCAAGTTTAAAGTGTTAATTCTGTAACACTTGGAATGAACATCCTTTTCTACTAGAGATAGCTATGATAAATGTCAAGTGTTTGTAATTAGGTTTTTACCTTTCAGGCACAAAGTTTTTATTTCCTGTGGGAGCATATTCTCAAAATTCTGTAATATAGCTTCAAAATTTTGCTGTGAGATTCAGAAAACAACTTGTGGTACCAGAGCCTGATCCTGTAGGCATTTTACTCCCAAGAAGATTAGACACACATATGTTTGCAGCACCAGAACAAAAAACTCCCTCTAGAATCTTTTTTCCTTGGATCTTATGGAAAAATGTTTGGGAAACAGTAAATGTAAATCTCAGGGCATTGCATTAGTGGCTTTATTGGAAAAGAAACAAAAATAACCCAAGCCATTTCTCCTTACCCCTGGGTACTGAAGGTCCCTGGCTCTTGTAAAGCACATGCAGCTTTTTGTTCTATGAATAATATTGACCTATTTGCCTGCAAGGTGAAGCAGAGGATTATTTTCCTCACTGAGACTATCTGTATTTTATCTTCTCCAGTCAGATATACAGATCAGACCTATTTAGAAAGTAATCAAACACATGTTGTGTTTGACTTTGTAATAAAATTCCAATATTCAGATCTGATTTGACTGGGGCTCTGAGCAACCTGATCTAGCTGAAGACGTCCCTGCTCATTGCAGGGGGGGGCGAACTAGATGACCTTTAAAAGTCCCTTCCAACCCAACCTATTCTGACTGTATGATTTTATGACTTTAAACAAAAATACTACAGTAATTTACTTATACACATCAGTTGCACCCAAGAGTACTAAAAATGACATTGAGGAATACCTTCATCTCTTAAATTTCACAAACACATATTTAATAAAATAAAATAAAACAAAATAAAATAAAATAATTAAAATAAAAAAAAAACTAAAATAAATAAATACAATAAAATAAATTACATCTCAACTTTTAAGTACAAGCCTTGCAGAATCACTTCACCATCTGAAAGCCAAGAGGAGTTCTGATAAATGTGAGATACAGACCGGCTTTGAAAGCCAATTATGCCTTCTGGGAAACACATATAATCACTTTTTTTTCTACAGGTAAAAAATTTGACTTGTCCATGGCAGGTCTGCAAAGAATTTTGCTGGTGCTGGTGGACAGGAAGGAAATCAGATCCAGCTCACTCGCTTGAGATCTCTGTAAAATGAATATGTTCATGCAGCTTTTCACTCCTATTTTTGTCACTAAGCTACCAGATACATTTCTGAAAACATTGTGCAGATACTTTTTAGATACTTCAAAATATAAACTAGTTCTACTTCTCACCACTAAAGAAAGTGTGACTAAATTGAGTGGGCAAGAATTGAAAAGCTCTTAGTAAGAGTTAGTAGCTCCAAGTAAGGGTTTTATAACAACATATGGAATAGAGATATCCTGCTAGTAGAGGAAGGTCAGTGATGTACTTAAGGCACTGGATATGGAGTCACAACAGCTGATCTATTCCTGGCTCTGCCAGACATAAGGCAGGAATGTGGGCATTTATAGGTAACAAGAGCAAATCAGACTCCGCTTTTGCTTCTGCAGATGAAAAGAAAAATTCTAGAGAATATATATTCATTAAGGTTTATAAAAAACTGATACTATTTTTTGTACTTGTTTTTCCTCTAAGCTAAAGCAGAAGTTTATTATGCAAGACCAACATAAAGTCAGGTAAGTTATTTGTGGTACTATCCACACTTCCTTGAGAGAGTGCTTTCTGTTTGGCACAGACGGTCACTTTGCCTCTTTACTACAAGAAAAGTCATTTAATACCATCAACATGACTGTGGAAACACATACAGGGTATTTTTTGCATAGGTACACTTGCATAAGTTTGGCAAATAACTATTTTCTTTAAAACCACCCCACAAAAGAAAGGTTTCAAAGTGATTGCATGAGTTGTTGTCTCTCTGCTCCTATAGTTGCTTATACAAAGAAATGTAACAGGGTCTTATTCCTCAAAAAGAACATACAGTACACCCTCTTAGAGGGTTGCTAATGATTGATTCCTATGCAGAAACAGTCACACCAAAGCAGACTACATTACTTGTAAAGCAACATACATACTATAACATACCTACGAACTTCACAATGAATTTTAAGCCATCATGATCTCTCTTCTTCTGTCTCTTCATACCCACCTATACCCACTCTTCATTATCCACCTATTAAATGCTTCTACTTTAAGAGACTAATGCACCACAAGAAAGAACCAGCACAATTCATAGTTTCAGCTCTTCCTCTTCTACCCTTCCTATGGATGGGCTAGGGATTACAAAAAGCACACCATGCTGGAGCAGTTTAAGGGCAAAGCAAAATAACCCTCGATCCCAAAGCCTGCACTGAAAAGCCATCTCCAAATATGTCACTTCACAGTTCTCAGCAGATCGCTGTCCTTCTGCTGGCCAAGAAACATGTACCACTCTGAACTCCTTCTTTTTAATGTTATCCTTGAATTACTAACCCACCTGTCAACTTCCTGCTTCCCCCTGGTTATAGCTATGATATAACTGGGTCAAACTTACCCTTAAATGTACTTAAAACAAGATTCTTGGATAAAAATTCTCAGCAACTGTACTTTCTGACAGTCAAGATTACAGGCTGGTTTTATTAGAAAACAATTTGTTATCAAGTGTTAGTTTTCCACAGGAAAATGTGTTTAATAATACACCTAGAAGGAAAGCAAAGAGAAACACAAGTTGCAGGAAGAAAGTGAGTGGACCAAAACACATAAGGCAGCTTCTTGGTGCCATGGCTGAATCACTGGTTTCAGTTTTACTGTGTCCACGTGTTTGTCTTCTGAAGGAGCTAGTTTTATTTGAGAAAGAGAAGCCTTTCTCATATTAGTATTTCTGTTACACAGAAATCAACCAACAACAGCAGTCACTCAAGCAAGTATGAGAGCTCCACAAACCATGTATTTTCCTCACTGTACATTGAGACTGCTTGGACTGCATCAGTAAAGTGTTTTATCTCAGAATCACAACAGTATATAGTCTCTTAAATCTTAGAGGAGTCTGTACAAATCATTTCCCAGGTCATGACTTTTGTACTTAGGTAAGTACTTCAAAACTGTAATGCTGCTGGAATAATTTAGGAAGAGATTAAAAGAGATTCATATAAGGTTTGTACCAATGTATAAGGCCTGAATACAAAGATTGGGAGTATTTTTCCATCACTTCTCCACAATACCTCTGTAGAAAGAGCCTAGACCTATTCAGTCCTTTCCTCCCCGCTAAATTACATCCTGCTTATTTGCAGTTATCCTACAAATGCCCCTCCTTTGGGCCTGAAAAGCTGAGTAGTTTCTGTTTTATGAACTCGCTCAGGATTTGGGAAGTCTCCATCCCAGAAGAAAAATAACACCCAACCACGACGAGTTCACCATTCAGCTGTTCCAAAGACCTCTTACTTTAGAATATCTTATGTGTTCTGTATGGCTTGGGTGACACAACAGTCACGCATTCCAATTTTCCATAAAGTCTATTCCTTATGTAAGCTTTTGCCAGCTACAGCCAAAGTTTTAACAGGAATGTGACAAGACTGACATTATTTTTTATACCCAAGAGTCTCCTTTACGTTTGCCCAACGCCTGCTAAAAAAGAACAAAATTACAAAACTCCTACTGGATACTTAACTTCAAAAACATATTAATGCTTAATCTTCTATGTTATTTAATAAGGTCATTGTCTCATAGGCAGAAGTACAAAGGACAAAGTACAAAGCTTTCTAAGAAGTAATTTAAGCGGAACCCTTTTCCAAAATCCCTTCAACTCATTTCTGATCTTACATTTAGAAAAAAACAAAACAAAATAAAACAAAAACCCACAGCATCTCCTTTTCATGGTTCCTCCTCATTTCCATGAACAAGAGGGGTATTATCCTAAGATCATACTAATGAGTAGTTATGTAGACACTTGGGTAAAAACAGATCTCGTTGCCCAGAGGAGACAACATGCAAACCTCCTTTGAGAGCTCCATGTTTTGAAGTTACCTGAATACAATACAAAGTAACTTACTATTACAAAAGTGACTATGGACTAGAGCCTATCAGAATACTGCCAATTAAAACTTTAAGCTGTGAAATATCTCTTTTTTTTTTTTTTTTTTTTCAGAATTACTGGTTATAAAAACACTAGGAAGAGCCAGTTTTGCTCAATTTAGAGCAATGACTTGCTATCCAGATCACTTCAAATTAAGGAAAGGATTTAAACCTTCATCTTCAGCATCACAAGCAGGACCCTTAATCTTCATCTCTGTAAATCACTTCTTTTACCCTATTTGAGAAGTCTAAGTGACCTTGCTCTCTTCCAGGTCTATCCTAACTGAGCGATTCATATTTTACCTAGAAAATAAGCATCCTAACACAAATCTTAACACAACACTACAGCAGAAGTAAAACAGCTTTGCAGGATAATCTGAAATTAGACAGCTGTTACCTCCCGAACAAGTCACACACATAAACACAACATACTTTGAGAAAGCGTCAAAGAAGAAATTACTTTAAAATAGAACTTAATGAGAACAATCAGATACAAATATTAAGTGCGACCAGTTAAAAATACAGACATGGGAACTAAGTTAAAGTATGAAAATCAGGATATGGACACTTTTCCTTTAGCCCTAATGAGTAATTCTTGTACTAGACAGAAACTAGGCAGGTCCTGTCTGCTTACCAAAATAGAAGCAACTATCCCTGTATCCAAATGCTACAACACACTAATCAGAGAGGGGTTGATGTTAGAGAAAAGCCTAATAATGAAAATCACACCTGGAAAAAAATCATCTTTTACCAGATTATTCATCTCCCCTGGAATGATTATGAAAGGGTACACATTGCAAGGACAATGTCAAAAAGCTGAACACAGCTCTGAATTTCACAGTATCAAAGAGCATAATGCAGTTTTCCATCCTCGACAATTCTCCTCACAATCTTGTGGGATCTTAAAGCCTTGTTACACGCACTTCTTGCAAAGCTTTTCAGCTGCCTATTTTCACAATCAACAAGTTCAAGCCCAATTGAAAAGTGCATTGATAACAAAGTTCTGTCAATAGAGTTATAAGAAAACCCTCATATTGCACAGGCTTCCCTCTCACTACGCAGCAGTAAATTCTAGTGATTATGAGAAATTCTTGCAAATTTCCAGCCTTTTTCTCAACAGTTGATGCCATTTCTGCGCCATTATCAAGTGTTTGCAGCTGTTCATAAACTCCAGGTCTTAATGTAATCAGTAACAGGAGTTATCATAACATAATTAATATAAAAGGTTATTTATAGCCTAAGAGTGCACTCACTGAAAAATCCAATTCTGGTCACAAGGCGATCTCCTGTATCTTGTTTTCCTGTGGATATAGTATCAAGTTAAGAAGCAGACAGACATACCGGTATGCAGCATATGCATACATACCAGAAATAGGCAGGAACAATCCATCAGTATCCTAATTAGAAGCACAGGTTTCTCTAAGATAACCGATATACATTTCTCTCGAGACTTAAGTATTAAATATCATGTACACTATTGGGCTAAAATATGAGCTGATTAGCTGCAAATGAATGTTCTGTGGCTGAAATAGGAGAAAAGAAAGTTCACGCTGTTACTAGAGCAGAGAGGTCTAATTTCTGCTCCCTCTTAATTCCTCCTCCCACAACTGCCCTTCTTGAAAAACTTTCTTTGGCCTGATTAGCATTTTTTTTAATCTTCCCATTTGAGGTGACTCCCATCAGGACTCTAACATGAGACACACACTTCAGTACACTGTCTTTAAGGTTTCCTTTTGTCTTCATTCCCAAATTAAAGGCAGTCATAAAGGCATGAATTCCCTCAGAAGTAACAGCTTTAAACATGTTGATGACAAATAAGGAGATTATGGCCAGTGGTCAACTGCCATCTCCCACTTATCATTGCAGGATTTCACCACTTGCTAGAGATACATCCCATCTTGTTAATAGAAATAATCAGCTACTAGAAAAGCTTGGAATCCTGGAGCCCTGAAATTCCCAACTGAAAGCTGCATCAGTTCTTGCCTTTGTGCGTGCACACACACTCAGAAGATCAAAATCAATTGCCAGTAACAGGATTCTGATACCCTTCCACTGCCAGGCCATCATGGTTCCTGCTCTACAAGTACCAAACAGAAGAGTATTCTTATGCTAAAGTTGTTCATCTAAGTAATCTGCAAATGTCAAGACACAGATATCAGTTGCCTGCTGCTATACTGTATGAAATAGGGTGGTGAGAAGGGGGAGAGACGTCAGGTTTATTGTCAGTTTCTATACTTTTTCTTACACAAGGGAAACTTAGTCCTGAAAGCAAAGGCAAGTAAAGCATGGAAGAGATGTAAGGAGGCAACTTAAAAAATGGGGAGTCCTTTTTCTATGCTATTAGTACTATATCCAATTGATCCAATTTCCATTACAATTCTAGCTAGATCTCTTAAATACATTGGCATGGCATAAAGATTACCACTGCAAAGAGTTAAAAAGATAATGAAGCAAAAATTGGGAAAAAAACCCCACAATATTGTATTCGTGGTTCTTCAATTATCATGTGATAGAACAAATAGGTCCTCAGCTTACAAGAAAATACACGTGTAATGAATAGAAAATGATTTTACTAACCACAAATATTTAAGACTATTCTATGTTTCTTCAATGAGAAACATCTAAGTTGTCAGCTTTACCAAACCCACAGCATTTCAGGTAATTTAACTATTCATCATTGACTACTCTCATCTAATTCAATGCTATGCAACTATTAAATTGTTTATGTTATAAAAATAGCAGAACATGAAATAAAGCAGGTGTTTACAATACCGGTCAATGAGATGGCAAAAGTAGACCAGAACAGAACCACAGAGGCTTTATAAGACCAGAAAAGAAAGTTGAGGAAAAAAGAAAAGGAGAAAAACCACAAGAAATGCAAAAATACATAAGGCTTGGTCTCATTTCTATCTAGTTGAAAATGAAACTGCCGGGGCAACAAAAAAGGAAGACGATCTATGCAGCTCACACATGCAGACATGAACTTTAATTCTAAATGTACATACTTAAAACCACTGTCATTAAAGTCTTTTAAGATTGTAAAAACCAATCCTTTCAGGAACAGAAAAGCTTTCAGTATGAGTACTGCTTCAAAAAGCAATAGGAAAAAGAAAAGCAACAGGTCTCTAGTTTAAAATGTCTGTCCATAAAAGATCTGTCCATAAAACATTTATTTAACCATGGATCTGTCTATGGCAGGTATGGAGCCGCTACAAAATGACCTAGACTTCTCAGTTCTCCAGTCTAACCCTAAATAAAGGCACCCATCCCTGGGAACAATTATGAGTAAGAACAGTGTTGGTATCTATCACATCTCATACCCATCTGAAAATCATGAGGATTCAAGCTCCATTCATCAGCATTTAACCTTTTAAAGCCAAACTCAATAACACTGAGTTAATCAAAAGTGATTCAGCAAGATCAGAGAAGTTCCTTGCAAGTTCAGCTGGCTTTAACTCTCAAGTCTCTTGTATATTCAAAGAAATTGAGATTGTTTTTATCATTGTCTACTCTAGCCACCTCACAATTACATAGTACTATAGAGGTGTCGCAGGACCAAAATCCCAGGTAGCCAACTTGGAATTCAAGACGCGAATATTAAGGAATCCCTTCTTGGAGACAAGCTTTCCAAATTTACAGAGGTTTTCTACACAAAGAAGTAGATCTATTGCAATGTACCAGAGGTTTCTTGTTCCAAATATAACTTCCCAAATGGCACAGAAGAGGCAGTTTCTCATATTGAGAAAACAGTCATAACAGAAAAGATAAGAAACTTCAGTTTAGACTTTCAGGCTAATGAACCCCAAAACAATCAAAATCAGAAGGATGATTAAAATTATTCCAATTTGGCAAACACTGGCAGAAAGTCTACCAGGATCTTTGATAGTACTGATGATTTTTTTATTTTATATAGCTACCAATAGTAAAAATTTAAGCCTAACGTTTGGCTGATGTGAATTAAGCAACAAGCTTGCAGGGGCAATATCTTAGTAACCAGAAAAGTTAGAGTGACCTTGTTTCCTTGCTCATTAGAAAGGTTAAAAAAAAAAAGAAAAAAAAAAGACATCCTATTTTTGTGAAGTCAGAATGTTTAGAGTCTCTGCTTGGGTTGGCTTTGGACAGTAACAAAGTACAAGGTTAATTTGTAATAACATTGAAGGTTGATGTGAAGTCTGACAGAAAGCAATTTCTTTTCTCTATAAGAAAAATACACTAATGAATGAACCAATGTAAAGAAGATAAAATACAAAAAGAAAAGACACAAACAGCTGATTATTGACAAGTTTCCCCAGGCTGATGTATCAGCTTGTGCTAGGCCACCTCAATATAAATCAGGCGGTATTTCTTATTGCTAAAATGAGAAATTGTTCAACTCTGCCTTCTGATTTTTAGCTAAATAGGCCCGTGACTTTCTGCCACAGTGTTAAGGTGACTGGTCAAAGCACAAAGGTACATGCATGCAAATTTTACCAGAACTCTAAATAATTTTAATCTAATGTAATAGCAATAAATCTTTGCTTGGTGGGAGGGTACAGCCATTTAAATGAAGAACAGAGCTTGGAAACCACAGCAGAAGACCACCAGATGAGACACCACAAAAAGGAGACCAACTTTATCAAGTCTTTTATTAGAGACTTCATATAAAAACCTTGAGCTCCTTAAGTTGGTTCTGTCTGTACAGAATGTTTTTCTGTTAACCTGTAAACCAGTTGGAAAGATTTTTTTCCCCTTCTCTTCTGCCTTTCAAATTCGAAGTCTTTTTTGTGTAATTTAAGGGAAAAACAGGTATGTGTTTAGGAGCTGGAAGGAAAAAAGATTGAGAACTGATAAAGGAGAACATGTGCAATGCTCTCCAACCTGGAAAAAAATCTGGCAAGAAACAAACAGACTGGAATTAAAGAGTAAATTTAACTAATCCATCTTTTGATTGGAAAAGATACTTCAGCCCTTGGAAACTGCTTGGAAATTCATGAATTATTACGTTTTAATAAAAAAATCCTTTCATTTTTGCACTGTTTCAAGTGAAAACAGGTATTTCAGCCAAAAAGCCTGTCATGAAAAAGTCTAAGTACCAGACACTTAGTCATTTATGTCTCCTAATAGAATTATATGCAAAATTTTGAAAAATGAGGTTTCAAGAGGGTCCACTAGAAGACCCTAATCTAGCTGTAAAAAAAATAAATCGTACTCAAATTACAACAGTCAATGCTCCAATATTATTCATTAACTTAGAATAGCACACATTTAAAGAAACATCTGCTCTTTGTCATAAAGTTCCTCTCAGTTCTTCTTTGCCAAAGAGCTTTATATTAAAAACCTAGTTAATGCACAGAGACAAAAGATGTTCCACTACAGTTAACTGCATATTTGAGGTCTCTTTATAAAATTGATTTCCTGGAAAGAACATTGTGGGAGCATATTTGGATTCTAAATGATAAAAATATCTACTTGTTTAGAAAATAAAGAAAGACAAAAGAGGCAAGATAAAATTCCAAAGATTTAAGTGTTCTTCACCTTGAGATTTACTTGAGTTTTATTTTTGCACTTCTAATTTAATTTAAAGAAACAAGGCACTAATTACCTTGAACTACTTTTGTGATGAAACACTTTTTGGCTTATCCTTGAGCAGGGCAAGAACTGTCACTCAACTGCAAACGATTCAGGTTTTGTTTTCAGAAAGACTTAAAAACTAAGCTTTCATTAAACTATAGTAACCTCTTTTTAGTTCATTTGACCAAAGAAAATCAAAAGTATAGTAAAGAACAGAACATTTTTTCTTACAGTTAACACTTTTTCCTGCTAATATCCATTTTGATCATAATTAGAGACAAAAGTATGAAGTGTTTTATATTTTCAGTTCCTTGTCCCTACTTAAAAAATACAGACTCTGAAATACAATTAGATTTTCCAGACGAGTTCACATACTCCACCTAATAACAGAAAATGATCAATTCCTCAGGAGAATGCAACTTTTCCCACCATGCACCTAGTTGACTGTTCTGTGTTGGACATGAGGGAAAAGCTGGGGTTTTTAGGTCTTTTCAGACAAAAGTCTTCAACCGTGAAGCATAAAATTCAGTTTATTTGAACATATCTAAACATAACATTATTCATGCCAAAAGCACCCAACCCCCTCCTACATTTCTTCCAAGGATACCAAACTCGATGATTTCTTACAGAATGGATTACGCAATCCACAAAGTGGTCTTGCCATCCATATGTTCAGCTGTTGATTTCATCTCCATGTTATTCCCTTGAGGATGAGTTAAATATATAATCCCACTCCCACTTGGGATACATTTCAAAGTTCCACCTTCCCAAACGTGGGTGTGATACCGTAACAGCTCCACAGGGTCACCTCCATGAAATGCTCCACTGAGAACAGGTCATCTGAGGCACAAATCTGCACATTCTCAGCAGCTCAATGCAGACCTGTTCTTTCCATTCTCCCAGCTCCTAGTCCTCCTTTTAAGATAATAAAATTTGTCACTATACTGCCTCCATACTTTTACTCCTTATTTTGATCCCCATCATCCCCTCTCTGTTTGTTTTTTAAATGAAAAGAGAAAAAAATAGTCAAGGTTGCCTCTTAAAGAAAGTTTGTTCTAATTACTGTTAACATGTCAGGATTATGACTCTCTGAGGACAGAACACAAAAACTCTTCCAAACTGCACGGGGGAAAGGAGATGGGCAGCTGTGTTGATGAGGCAAACAGAATAATGTTCAGACACACGGATGTCCTAGTTCCCAAGCACAGAGGCTACTCAGTATTTTGCTACATGGACTTCACCAATTTGCTTTTTGAAACTTATTTCCAGTAAGTCAACCCCACAAACAGACATGCTGTTCAAGCAGCATGTTCAATGTTTTGAGAAACTTATGATAAAAGAACATCAGAAGACAGTAAGAACTTCAGCTTAAAAACTCAAGAATTTAAAATAATGTTAATAATCTATTCAGAAGAAAAAATATTTCAGATGTCACAAGTGCTATGAATAAGGGAGTAGATATTTGTGACAACTTCTTTTTTCCCTGTAAGAAGAAATTCTTTTCTGGAGAGAAAAACAAGTCAGAAGAGGCATAACTTTTTTTTTTTCTTTTAGAAACACCTATTTTGATAATAGTTACCTGCTAGACATAAGTAGAAATTCACTCTGTAATTTTTCTTCATTATGCCTGAAATTAAAAACACTGCAGAAAAAGAAACTAAATCAGAAAGCAAGCAAACTAAAAGAAGAATCATTGAAAACATGTAGATCATCACAGAGGCAACAGAAAAAATTCTGGCAGCTGTCAACACTATGAAAAAAAAAAAAGAAAGTGCTTAAGTGTAGCTGGTTTCTCTGAGGAGTTAGGAAACTATCAAACTGTAACAGTAATATCCATGACCTCAGGGGCCATATTGAATGAAATCTTTGTATATGGATTAGGTATTTGCTGACAGAGCTGTTACAAAGTTGGCAAAACAAGAATGCAGGGTGGAAACATGACATTTCCAAGCACAGCCTCCACAGCCAAGTGTGGGAAGTCAAAGTCACAACCAGTTCACTTCTCCTCTTTGCATACCTGCTTAGCATTTCCTCTCTCCTTTTTAAATCTAAGTAATTGTATAGACATATTAGAAGACTTCAACCTGAATTTCAAAGACAAACGTTTAACTCAACAGCTGCCATTTGGCCTTAACCTTTAATAACTTTAGATGAAGAACATAAGAACAGTCATGCTGAGTCTGGCAAAAGGTCTACCTAGCCCAGTACTAGGTCTCCTGCAGCGGCCATGAATGGCTATCTAGGTGAAAGGTTTTTTCACAGAAACCATGGTCTTGTTAAAATGCCTCCAGAAAATAACAAGAAGGCTCCTCTCAATTCTTCTGGTAACTGGAAAACGGACCAGGGCCTCCACAGGCACTATTATTATTTTAGCTCATTTCTGCCAGTAAACCAGTTGTTCTTGATCCTGCTTTTACCAAACTGAGCACTGTATTCTTAATGAAAAACCAGGAGAAATGATGGAAGGACTGTGAGCAGAAATTGTCACAAAAGGTATGACAACAGCTTTTATGAAGAAACAGAAGTGAAATCAGTGAAGCTATGAACTTCAGCTTCTGAGAGACTGAAGCTAACATTTAACTGATCAAGCCAGTCAGTAATTTTAAACATGAGAGGCCACAAAAGCAGATAGTTGACCAGATAGTTGACCTTTGTGTGTTAAATCATGCTTGGGAAATCTACTTTCCAGTTGCAAGCACAAAGATTACCACAATGAGTGCAATTTAAGCCAGCAACATGAGTAATTTAAACTAATTTTTTTAAAATGTGACTTCTAGTCCTTATGTTCTGAAAGATAATGTTATCAATTCAGTGGTTTTGCTGCCCCTGTAGAGACAGTCAATGCTTCCACCTTGCCCACGCACGAAACTAGCACAATTTTACCCCACTGCATTCGCAACGTTTAGATACACGCTGACCAGATATGTTTCAGGTTAGTATTGTGTTATAGGAAAGAACCAAAGCAATAAAAGTAGTCCAGCAAGACACGATCGCTATTTTTAGAGAACATGCAAAGCATGGCAAGACAGAATCAGTGCAGCTTCACAGAAACATAAGCGTTTTTCACTGGAGAAGTGGGGAGTAGGTTCTTCCTTAAGGTGCTGGCCAAGACTTTGTTCTCTGGCAGGTGTGCAGAAACAGTCATGGCCAGTCAGGTTCAGAAAAGTTAATACAAGAAACTTCAACTTCCAGACAGTTTCTTTATACAAATCTAAAAACTGAATAAACTGCAGCAGTCCAAGTTCTTACACCTCCAATATCACCCCTAAAACTGTTAAGACAGGGATCTCGCAGACCACCAAAAAAGAGGATCTGAAGGAGGTAGTACCCTTAATCCCACAGATGTTCCTCGTCAGAACTCTTTTCAGTCTCAAGAAAATAAGAGAAATGAGACAGGTAAGCTTTCAAAGAGTGAAAAACAGATCTTTGACACCAGTAACCTCCAATAATTGGAAACTCTTCCTCTTTAACCTCTACCCCTAATCAGGATAACAAATACACTGTATGTGAACAGTACTAAGACAGAGCACTGCCAGGTCTGCCTGCCCACTCAGAACTTCCCTTGACTTACAGTTTAAAGCATTCATGGAAATATAGTAACATCAGCCACACACAGATAAACAAACATGCATAAAAAAATGTAGCCATGTACACAGCATTTGCTCCCTCACCATCAATTTCGGTTTTATTCAATTATCCTAGCAAAATTAGACCTTCAGACAAAAGAAGCTGCTCACTGACTGTTAAAACCCTCCATGTTATAGCACTGATGACAGTAATTGGAGGTGGGGAGGAAAGGAAGAAAGAAATTAACTTCTCATTTAAGGACAAAAAGTACTGCCTGCCCGCCCCTGGTTCTGCTTTAACTGAAAAATTTGCAGAGTCACATGTAGACTCTGTGAAAGAACAGTCACGCCTTAAGTCACAGATTCCGAAACCTCATTTTCTACCATCATCGATGACCTACAGAGAAAATTTCACCAAATAACAGAAATATGGAACACCTTTATTAGAAAAATAACTTAATAGGTAACTGGGCTTTTCTTCAAGCTTTCATGAAACCATTTGTCAAATAATAATTTATAAATCTTACCTGCTTTTTCCTTGAAGTTGCCTTGGGCAACAGACTGGCTGACAAAACTGATGCAAACGGGGAGCAACACAGCTCAGGAAAAGGATTTGGAATTGATGGGATCTCCAAAATATTGTCATCTTTCTTTTTTCTCCTATTTCAACAAAATACATAACATCAAACGATAATCGTAACAACTGCTGTTAAAATTGCAATATCCAACCACAACACATGAAATACTGAAGCACTAATACCACAATACTTGCTGGTTGCAGCAATTAGCTTTTTTGTGCAGTTATTTTTTTTTAATCAGTAGGCTGAATCTATTAACATACAGTGCTTAACACTACTTGAAAGCAATCCAAGTATTCAGTTCTGAATATAAAGTTGTTTGAATATGTGTAAGTCTTTGCAGAGTAAGAGCACAGATATATTTATATTGGCTCCTAAGGACATCAGTAAATATTTTGTTGTCCCCGTGTTCATGCCATTCCCTGTGTACACATATTACAACAGTGGATGCATGTAACTTCTCAGTAACACTTCCTGAGCACATCAGAAGTGTATTTTAAACAAATGGAAACTATTTTTCTCCTAGAATCAGGAGTCAAAGTGACAGACAAGACAAAACAGTGCAAAGCAATACACTCATTTCTATTTTCAGTTACTTTTGTATTTGAATCTCCATAGCTCCATCATAAAATAAATGTCTTGGTAGTTTCTGGCTACTTAAATCTGACTGTGCCGCAAATACCACCAAGAAGCATTTGCAAGAGTATGGAAGATAATCACTACTGTACTTGCTGAAAAGCTCAGTTTTGCACTGGTTTAAAGTATCACATTAATAATGCAGTTGTTTATAGACTGCTGTGTACATTACAGTGCCTGGTTTTCTCACATAAAACATCGAACAGCACTTTGTCTACTTGATCTCATTTGCAGCAGTACCCAAAGCACCCCAAGTATTTGAGTGTGCCAACATGTAATCACATTTTTCTATGTATGTGAGTTGACAGCTCCAAGCTTGATATTTAACTTTATTACCTTCATTATTGTAATTCCAGATTTCACATACTAATTGGTACAAAGTGGGGGAAACCGTCACAGTAAGGTAACGATGCAGAAAGAAGATACTTTACTTTCTGGAAACCGAACATTTCATTTAAAGGGATATTCAGCATTAAGAAGGAGGCAAAAATCCTGCATGCAGCATTTTAAGATTTTCTAAATCGGAAAAATCGATCAGACGCTTCATGAAAAACCTCGCTCGCAGTTTCCTTTACTAAGAATAGAGGCCGAATCCTTTAGGCACAGCCTGAGAGGTAACAAACCCAGGGTGCACATCACTGGCAGCGACTGCAGCGGCATCTCGCTAACGGGGAGGCAGTTTAGCTGACGCACGTTACCAAAAAGGCACCGCAGCGAGAAAGTAGCGGTTCGGTTCCCTTTGACAAGGCAGGATCGGCAACGTCGCCTCCTGCCACCTCAAACTGGGAAACCTTTAAGAAAAAAAAAAAAAAAAAAAAAAGGAGGCGGGGGGGACACGCACCCGCGCCGGAGGGGAGCGTCTTGCAGGGCCGGCAAACAACTTCTGAGTTCCAGGGAGGAGCGGGCCGGTCCCGGGCCAGGCCGCCCCCGCTCCTGCCGCCTCGCCCCCTCCCCGAACCGCCGCCACCAGCCCGCAGGGGCTCCCGCACCCTCGGGCCCCGCGCTGCCGCCCGCAGGACGCCTGCCCGCCCTTAGACGGCAGCGGGCGGGCCCTCGTGGGAGCGGGCAGGGCTGGCGGCGCCCGCCCGGGCTCCGGCCTTACCTGTCGGGGGGCGAAGGCGGCGGGTCCCCCCCGGGGGGCCGGGGAGGCGGGCAGGGGGAGCCCGCCGCGCCGCGGGGGCTGCCGCCCGCGGGCTCCGCCGCCCGCCCTGCGCCGGGCGGTACACCGGGCAGCGGGGCGGCCATCGGCGGCGGCGACGTCCTGGCTGGGCGGCCGCGCGGGCGGGAGGCACGTCGGCGAGCGGCCCCGGCGCTGCCGGGCGTGGCGGGCGGAGGCTGCTCTCCGCTCCCGCTGCGGAGGAGGGAAGCTGGGGGGGGGGAGAAGCGCCGCCCGGGCGGCGAGCGGCACCGAACGCCTTCCCCGGCACACGTGCGCGGGCGGCGGCGGGGGCGGGCGGCCGCCGGCTCCGCGCTGCGACGGGGAGGCAGCGCGGGGCGGGCGGGGGCCGAGCCGTGGCCTCTCGGCTGCCTCCGGCACGCCGGGGAGGAGGGGGGGCTGGGCGCTCCGCTCCCTGGCGGCGGGGCAGGGCAGGGCAGGGCAGGGCAGGGCAAGGCGAGGTGGGCTCCGGCAGGTGCGCGGCCGCCAGGCCGCGGTGTCACCTGGCCCTCCCGGGGCGTTGGGCCGGGCCTGACAAGGGCGGGAGGGGAGGGACAGGTGAGGGGAGGGGGCGCCGGCGTTTGTCTCCTCAGGAGGCGGCGCGCGCCCACCCCGCCAAGTGGAGCCCAGCGGGCGCCGGGCGCTGCCCGCCGTGTGCCTCGACCCTTTCGCCTGAGTGGAAGGGGAGACGCTGCCCTGCCCCGGGCTTGGCCGGCGGCCTGCTCGCCCGGGCAGGGCCGGACCCTCGGGGCAGCGGTGCGTAACGGTGCCCAGCCGCTCACCGCCCGGCAGGCCTGGCGGTTGTCTCGGTTAAATCATTAACTGAGCTGCCCCATCCCGCTACGCGGTTGGCAATTTACAGTTATGCGTTGGAGAAATAAAGGATGAGCGAGGCCGGGGGACAGGCCCGTTACCCTTGGGCCGAATGGGCACCTGGTTGATGGAGGCTTGAGCTCCCAGCTGGGCCCGGGACTGGCATTTGGCCACAGGTCCTCCTGGAAAGGCTTTTCCCCTTGGGCTCCTCCGCAGCAGCCGGCGCCACTGAGGAAGCGAGCTCCTGCCCTGCTTTATGGACACAAAATCCTGTGTGGAAACTCCGTGGCTGTTCTTATCAGCGTTCATCCTATTGCGAAATAAAAATAAGCACCGCGCTGTCTGAAGAACGGTTTCACAGCACCCAACAGAGTGGGTAAAACCGTGTGTGTCAGTCAAATTGATAGAAAGTCAAATAATTAAAGCCCAGCCCCTGGTAAACACAGCTGTATGTAGAAACCTGACTACCTGGTGTGCTCAGGGGCGGTAACTGGGATGTCGGACTGGTGGAAATAGAGAATGTTTTTGGACATACGTGCTTTGCTGTTTTTACTGAAGCTGCCGAAGAAATCATCACACACAAGCCAAAATTTCAATTCCGGAGAAAGATTTTTCTGATATAGAAGCAGTACTCGCAGTTTTCATTTTGGCTGAGTCACAGATGATTTTGCAGGACGTTTATTTTCAATGAAAAGAAGGATTCCTTGTCCTCTGAGCAGCTCATACTCTGTTATGCTGACAGCAGGAGTGCAAGTCCGAGTTGATTAACAATTCATATATACAGAGACTGGCAAACATCTGGAATTTTACAGTGTCAGATGATTGACTGGATTTGCTCGTTGCTTGTGAACAGCTATCGTTTTACGCAATTGCATAGACCAGACCACTGGGGGTTTTTTGCATAATTGATTCATTGGCTTAAATGTGGCGTGTTAAACCTCACTGTCTTCAAAAGAACAGGATGAAGGACAACCAGTGTAGGTGCTGTAGGTAGAAAAATGAAGTCAGGAAGAGATAAACACCTTCAAACAGCAATTGTATGCTGATATTAATCAGCATTTAAGAAGTTCAGCCATGAAAAGAAAATATGTTTTGACTTTTCACCCAGTCTGTGCAACTTCTTACATAGCTGCAACCTAATACACGTGGTACATTTTTGTGTCTTTGGCTTAGTCATGTAATTGTTTTAAAATGGCAGGCAAACAAAAAAACAATTAGAAGGAATATTAGCAAATAAATTAAATACTTCTGTGTTTCAAAATAACTTTGCTAGGATTCTAATGAGTCATGACAGCAAAGATGCCACCTGTAGGAAGGATCAATAAAAAATTTAATGCTATTATAATTTCACTTGAATGTAGTAATTTAAGAAACAAATTGACTTATTTTTTTTTCTGCTTCTCATAGTCTGTCCTGGTGCTTGCTGCTTTCAGCGCTTTCTACGGAAATAGCACTGTATGAAAAAAATACAGCCATTGGAAAACTGAGGTACAGAAAGGCCTATGTGATTGTTCCAGCGTCGCATTGGAAACGCTGCATAGGTGAGAATGTGAAAGTAAAGTTTCTCCTGATTTACTGTCACTCCTTGCAACTGTAAGGATAAAAAAGATTGCCTGAGCTTGGCTTAAGATATCTGAGAGCATTTGATCTAGACTGTCTTCAAGTGTAACCGTTTTAACTCTTTCTTTGGACAAGTACAAACTCAGTAATCTCTGGACAATTAATAGTGTTGATAGTAAAAGGCTAGCAAATTTCTGCTAAGTCCTGACACCAAAATATTTGTTGAGCTGTGTGACTAGGCTTCCTTTGTATCATAAATACAGCTAAACTTGCCTAGTCTTTTTTGGGTTTTTTGATGCTTGCTGTGCTTCTGCAGCATAGTGGTCCTTGTTCTAAGACTTTGATTTCCCTAAAACTAAGTTTTTGGGTATTCTGTCATCCTTAACTCAGTAGAGTTTTTTTCTCTTTTAATTTAATCTTTGTTAGCCCTAATCAGGTCCAGGTGTTTATCAAGTACAATTAAAAATATATATTGAGAAAAACCCCAACGGATTCAAGCTATTCAGTATGCACCCCACTTCCAGAAAATCAAGCTCTCCATTTCTCAGAAGCCTGTGCGCTATTTAGAACCACAGCAATTGATTAATGTGACAAAATTATGCCTTTAATTACAGTAAACTTCCACAGTTATTACTGACAATGTGAAGGTTTAAAAAATCCAAACTATCTGTGCTTATCTCTGAAAACTTGTAGAGGGTTTTTGTGGATTTTTTTTTATTTCACCCTTCCACACATCCCCGCATAGTTTCTTAACTATGGTTATATTAAGAGAACTTTACACCATCTTCTGTCATAGCCACAATAGCAAAGAATTATGTCTGCTGAAGTACTGCATTGAAGCCATAGAAGTAGGTAGTTTTTCCAGTGCAAGGCTACAACCAGGCCTAAGTCTTGTCTCCCAATACCATGTTTTCTCTACAAGCACCCCAAAATAAATTGCATCAAATGTAATGATACTGAAGATCACCTTGAGGAAGAAAAAAAAAAAAATGTAGTTTGTCCAGTAAAGAACACATGCCCCAAGATATAAGCCTGAACTTGTAATTTATGTGTATTCATTAATCCAATGTACTTAGAATACGTTGAACACATATTATGGTCCTGACACAACGAGCTGTGCATCCTTGCTCTTTCTTGAGCCTTTCAAAAGCCTATTTTTAACTTTGAAAACTGGCCCATCTGTTTGAGCCAACTTTAGCCAATGCGCACAAGTAGAGATATCACTATTAACTTTTTGGCAGTAATGCATAACTCTCTGAAAGTTATCCGTGGTTGAATGTTTTGTGAGGAGTCTTGCTATTATTATAGCTCACATTGAATGTTAAGTTTAGAATTACTGTTAAAATGTGTTTCTTTTATTGCAGATAAGGAAAAGGTTCCAAGGGATTACATCAGTACCGCCAGTCTCAGTTGTTTCCAGAAGCTGCTTTTCAACCTAATCTGAAACTCCCTCTGTGTGCACTTACACAAACCATGGGACGGTAATACTCTAGTGTTTCCTCTGACTTAATTTTCCTTTTTTGCACTTACTATCAAAAAGCAGATTTGCACTGTGTTTTCTGTTGTTATTTGGGCTTGGGATTTTTTACCTATTGAAAAGCATGAATACTTTAGCGTACTTGTATAAGAAACTTGAGTAGAGGGATGGATTTTATTGCTAGCTTTGACAACTGTGTTTGCTATTTCAATAGCAAGTTCTGTGATTCCCTGTGACAGCTTTGTCCTCAGCCCAGAACATCCCCTTGCTGGAATTTTGCCTTGAACGGTAGCACAAGAACAGAATTAAATTCTGTGCAGGGTTTTGAGAATAAGAATGATACCCTTCAAATAAATCAAACCAAATCAAGAGCTTGTGATTTCTGAAAGGTCATTGTAGCTAAAAACAAATAATTAAGTTCAGCATAGGGTTGACTGGGTGGCACAGAGGGCTTGTGAGATGCAGGTCAGACAATGTGACATACTGCCTTCTGCACCCTCGCACTAAGGCTGCATGAAATCAATCATTCAGCAGCGTCTATAATAAAGTGTGCATTAGGTGATGCGATGTGCACTGGCCAACCTTGAACTTCTATAAGGCATAAAGTTCCTTCCTAGAGAGAACTGTGATAGTCCAGGGTGAATATTACATATGTATGGATTACAGTGGCTAGGTCTTAATCTAATGGGTCTAAATCTGCTGGACTAGATGTAATCCTCTGGGTAGTTATGGATGAATGAACTACGTAATATACTGCTGCAGTTATTTGTGGAAGCAAATTGACGAGTCTTAGGAAACTGATTTAGCAGTGCCAAATGTTTGTAATGATGGTATTGTAATGGAAGAAACATTTTTCATTTTATACATTTCTCTGTTCTTATTAATCCCTTGTAAATATTTGTGATAATTAATGCTTTATTAGATCCTCTGAAATAACTACTGTGAAGAGTGGACAACTTTAAACATCATGTAAGTGATAAAATATTTAGATAAATTAAACAGGTGACGTTTCACAATAGCAGAGTACTGCTGATGCTTTTTACAGCCCCTTTTCTGGAACTCCACCTTACAGAAGAAGCATAATTTCTGACCTTATATACCATCAGAATACTGCACACAAACATGTAATTATTATAGAGGGAAGGGTGCAGGTGACTATGCTATCTGGTAGTCCTTGTGTTTATCCAGTTCAGTTTCCGTAATGTGAGTTGTTGGGAAATCAGATTCAAGATCCTTTAACACTAGTCATTTTGTAGAGTATGAAATAAAATACAAGCATTAAAAAAAATTACCCACAAAAACAAGAAAGGTAGAGATAAAATGACTTTTCACAAATAGCCATGCCACTCATAAGTCTCAACGATTTCTGAGCTGGTGCCAAGGACACTGAAGCAGTAGTACCAGACAAAGCACAGTAAGTGTCTCCAGATATATGCAAAGAGGAAGGGAGATGTAGAGTTATTTTGGGCAAAAAGAAACAACATACCTGGTTAGACTCTAGGCAGGCAGCATTCCACTTTTGTTAACAGAGTACAAGGCTGATACGTGAAAATTAAAGACAAAATTAATTCTGTATTTTTAAAAATTTATAGAGAGAGATTTGTTTGCCTAAATGCAGGCATCTAATGCCAATTTAGACACCTATTCTACCATGCCCTAGGAAAGCACAGGTTTCCTGTTCATCCTATTTCACATGTGATAGCCTAGTGTGGATGTTTCAGCTATCCTTGGACATTAAATATGACATCAGACACTTGAATTTAAGTGCCTGAATTTCACTCATATTGTTTCTTTTCTGCTTCTGTAACATGCAGCTCACAATGGACTACCCATGACTTCAGGAAACAAAATTAGGCTAGTCACTTCAGTCATACTGCATTGTGAAACTGGGTTTTGGAAGCTTTCATTAGATCTACGGAGATTTTTCTCTAATTCTGGGAATAGTAAGAAATTTAAAATGTGATTGTATGCATACCTGCATACATTTGAGGGGAGGATGAATTTTTCTTTTACAAAACCACTAGAATAACTTAGCCCAGATTTGCACCCCCAAATTTGCACCAGCCCTGATTGAGAAAAGCAATTTCCAAATCAATCTGCCTGTGCATCTGCAATTTAGAATGCCTTTAAAATGGGCTCTGAAATGGAAAGCTCTGCTGAACCTTAATGATGGAGTCATTACGTTCCTCCCAAATGACAGAAAGTAAAACAAGCAAATGCTTATCTGGGCAGCTGGAATTCCAGTGGCAGTGCCACGGTATGATAACATATCTGCCACCATTTTAATACATCACCTTGTAGGACATTTAGTACTCTTTGGAATGAATTAATCCCACAGAGTTTACACAGAGAAGAGGCATTTGCTCTGTCTCAGGAGTTTTTCCAAATCTATTTGGGGATATAAATGTATTTGGGGAATGAGGTGTTCAATAAACGTTTGAAAAAAACAACTTACATTCATGTTTTAAAAGCATTGTGCTGACTATTTGGAAGTTATTGTATTAAAAAGTTATTAATGCAAATGTCTGTAATTCAGAAACCCTATCTAACAACGACAATCTCAGCACTTATTATGAACCTAATTATCACAACATCAGTGCACCTAACATTTTAATGTATTTATTCCCTTCATACGGATGAGTAAATGTTTGCATCTTTATGCGTCTGAACATGTTTTAAAATTAACCCTAACTGGGTATTCAGAGTACCTGACTTTAGACACTATACCAAGTTAGGTTGGCCATTTAACATAGAGGCACAGAACTTCCATGGAGAGAAACAGAAGACTCCAGAGGTCAACTAAAAGATGCATAGGGGTTTTAGTGCTGACAGTCATCCCAGAATAAATTTTTGTTCCCTCTGACTACATGGGAAAACTAGGGAGAACTGTCTTCTGACTTTAGCATCTCAGTTAGCTGTTGAAAATTAGACAATGCAATTAATTTGCTAAGTGATTTTCTCAAGATCTAATGGAATCTGTGGCTGAGTAAGGAATGCAAACTCTGAGTCCAAAATTAGTACTCTTAACATTCAGGACGTCCTTCTTTGTAACTATAATGAAGGTTTCTTGTTTCTAAAAATAAAAAGGTAAAATGTATTAATACTTCAGTACTCCTGACAATAAGTCAGCTTTAATTCTGGTCCAAAAGGTGATTTTCCTTTGAGCTGGAGAAAAAAAAGTATGTTTTCCTTTGTTTTGATGTTTACTGATGCTGCGCTCTGGAGTTGTTTAGTAGCTACTCTACTTCATTGAAAAAGTGATTTTTTTATAATAGTCCTAATTTTACCATGACAAATAGAACAATTTCATAACACTGAACGTAAGCAACCTTCTAGCTCACTTTTGTGTATTTATGAAGGAGACATTACACAATACATGAATAATAACATACAAGATAATTCCACACAATTCTGTTACACACAGTGGCCCTGTAAATTCTACTTAAAAGTCAAAAAGTCTTACAAAATTTTCCCTTGGGGTGAGAGGGGAAATGAGAAAAATGCTGGCTACTGAACAAGTTCATAAATAATTTGCACCTGACTTCAAAGAAATTTAACATCTGATGTATCCGAAGCATTTGGGAAGCAGGAGTACAAACTGAGATCACATCTAAAATTAGGAAGATTGTTATAGCCACTCAACCCTTTCAAATTCAACCTTCAGTGCTGTCAGTTCTATAAATTTAGCTCAATCCATTGTACTTTTCTGAGAAGTCAAGTATGAGAAAGCAATACGTGGGTTTTTTTTTTTTTTACATTCTTTGAACTTATTTTATAAAACAATAGCAATGCAGTTTTCAGACTTCTGACCCACTCGAACTTTCATCCTATCATCCAAGAAGAACTACTGGACTAATATGTTCCCTTTTCATGAAGCCCAGGCTTTTATAAATCCACACTAGACGCAAAAATCGGTATTTTTTTTTCATGACTGGATTTCTGTGCTACAGGATCACTCAAGATGACAACCTCATTCCACAGAAGGACTAAGCACATGGTCACATTTCTGTCAAATTAGCCATGGCACTTGATAAAAAATCTGTAGCAGCTTTACGTTTCTGTGTTGACTTTATGCAGGCTGTGGGAGGACAGACAGTATCTGATCTGGCAAAAAGCCTACTGGTAAAAATTCAACCCATTGAAAATCTCTTAACAAATCTGAACTAACAAAGTGAGGTTGAGGATTCTCTGTCCTGTGGCCACTCTTAAAGGCTTCACACCCATTTTAGCATGTTGTCAAGTCATGGCCTCAGAGCCGATACCAAGCCTCTGACCAAGAAATCGGATTAAAGCCAGAATTTGTCGCTGAAGGCGATACATGAAACTTCTTAACTGAATCATTATACTTTGTGCAAATGTTAGATGGTGCCTTAACTGAATTCCAATTTGTGTTCCGCCAGCCTGCATGGTTTTAATTGGAGACATTATTTTGCTCTGTAGGTAGAAGTAGCCCACTGAATATAGCATTCAGTCCAAATGTAATTGCAGTTCAGCAATGGGTGAAGAGAGTTAATTGTTGCATGGGCTACGTTTTGCTTCATTGCAACTTGGATTCAGGCAAAAATGGATGTACTGTTTTAACAATGTTTTGAGTTTCTGTGGGGAGTAAGAGGCCACCATCTAAATTTGATGCTTCCGAACATTATACTTTCAAAGTGGCTTTAAAAGAAAGGTATATTCCAATCTCTTTTATTAGCATAGTACCTTCAGATCATTTCTCCTTTTGTTTATTTGAAGGGAAAATCTACCATTAAGTGATTTGTTAAGACATTAAAAACCCATTCAATTTTCTACAGATAGTTTGGCTGGCTCTCAAGCAAGAACGTAGGCTTCTATTATAACATATTGGAAGCTTTTAGAACCAAAGCAATTCATAATAAATTTATTCAAATTGACACATTTCTGGTTACAATGTCTTCATTATTTCTTCAGAGTTATGAAACATGAATTATATCACTGTAACCACAACACTAGTCAAGGAAATCTAATTTGCCGTGAAGTCTGTTTGTGCAGTCATCATGTCGCTCAAGGCATACATTCGATTACTTTCTTGTACCGTTTCTTATATTGGTGTTATTCCAAAAGCTATAGTGGTACTATAACCTCATTACATCTCATTTTAAAAAATACTCTTACATGGCAGGATCTAAAAATATATAGCTACATAACAAATTAGAAATAATTACATCACTAAAATTTATTAGGCATACATCGAGGAGAAGTGTATTTCATAGAATCATAGAATGCTTAAGAGTTGGAAGGGACCTTAAAGATCATCTAATTCCACCCCCCTGCCATGGGCAGGGGCACCTCCCACTAGACAAGGTTGCTCAAAGCCCCATCCAGCCTGGCCTTGAACACTTCCAGGGATGGGGCATCCACAGTTTCCCTGGGCAACCTGTTCCAGTGCCTTACCACCCTCAGTGTAAAGAATTTCTTCCTACTATCTAACCTAAATCTATCCTCTTTCAGTTTAAAACTGTTATCCCTTGTCCTATCACTACACCCCCTGATAAAGAGTCCCTCCCGAGCTCTCCTATAGGCCCCCTTTAGGTACTGGAAGGCTGCTATAAGGTCTCCCCAGAGCCTTCTCTTCTATGGGCTGAACAGCCCCAACTCTCTCAGCCTGTCCTTATAGGAGAGGCACACCAGCCCTCTGATCACCTTTGTGGCCCTCTGGACTCGCTCCAACAGGTCCATGTTTTATATTTCAAACAGTTTCTGTTTAAGCAGTACATGCATTTTATCATCACAACCAGCAAGCTACCCAATATTTTATTCAATTCAAATTAAAGCTGAATTAAATTAACACAGCATAGAATTTCTGAATCGTGGGAACAGAATCATTAAAATGATCAACATAAACCAAAAAAGGGCTTTTTAAAGCAAAATGAAAAGGTTCTCCGTAAGTATCTTTTCTCTCTTATACCTCATTTATTAAATTCTTCTAACAAGAATTAAGTGAATTATAATTGAAAAAAAGAAGCTGATAGCCCCTTTTACAGCTTCTTAGAATGGAAAGATTTTTTCTCTCTCACTTTGCTGTCAGAAATGAAAGTCTGAGCTGCAATTATTAAAGGTCTGAATTTGCATTTTCCAGCAATCCAGAGAAATGAGAGCAGCTATTGTTATGATCATTATCATTATAAAGTTCTTTGTCTATAGATCTTCTAACAAAGTTGTTGGTCAGCTGTTTGTTAGATGCCTTGCCAGTTACCAGATAATCTCATAGTAGATCAAAAAGAACAGCAAATTAAAATGATACCTTTGTAGACTCACAGATGGTAAATCCTCTATAAACTAAAGCATCTGGATGCAGTGCCTAGTGCTAGAAGCTAAAGAAGGAAATTTTCAGAAGCTAAAATTATCTTGATGGATTTGTTTGTAAATAGCTGATAGGATTTTGTCTCCAAACCCAGTTCTCTTTCTCCCCAGTCCTTCTTGTTGAGACAGCTGAACTAGACAACCTCTCAGAACTAAAAACTGCTGTAAGCCAAGACCTCTCAAGCTCATTGTATTTTGAGCAGCTATTTGAGGATGAATGTTAAAGACAAGAAGAATCTCGATAAGACCTTGCTGGCCTGAACTACCAGTAAGAAGGACCGACTTGAGAGAACAGACAGTGCACTATCCCTTCTGGAGTAGTGGAAGAGGGTATCTTCTCTGCCAAAAGTCAGACAAATTCAGATGGCTCTTTAGGTAACTGAGCTGATTGAGTAAAATGGGCAACTCTAGCCTTATTCTATGAATTAATCTTTACAGACCTGCCTTGGAACATCTCTGAAGCCAGCTCAAGCAGACACCCATTGAAACAGTGTGTCAGGAGCTTATCTGACAGGAAAAAGTGAAAGCCAAGCAGAAGTTTACTGTTCCTAGAGAGGTTTGAAGTATGCGTATTTTATTTCATTTTCCCTTACAAAGTGTATTTACTTGTATTAGTTTTTACTGTGATCAGGTATGTGCATGTCCCTAGTCTTCATGTGGAGACAGTCTGGAAAGATGGAGTCTTGTATCGCATCCTCTGATAAGTCTCTGTCCTGTTTTGCTCCAAATTCTGTTTCTGCAGCAGTTACCGTGGAAGACCTCAGTGGAGGGCTACAGTTACAGCCAGTCCTCTTGCCACTGGCAGCCTTTCACAGAGCCTTCAACCCCAGGGCCTATGCAAGCAACTGCCCATGTTCAGTGCCTTATGAGGTAGAAGAGGAGAGATGAAGTGAGGTAGTAGGTCCTCACACTTTTGTAATTCTTTGGAAGTGAGGCAAGATTATATTCGTCTGCACAGGCTTCTAGGTAATTAACACCATGGGAATAAGTGTTCGCTTCCTTGTCCTACGTGGGATGGGAGAACAGCTGAAAGACAGCGTCTGGCCTTGGTGTAGGTTTTCTCACCACCTCTTTGGCTACCTCTGACAGACCAGTGGCATGGTCACTCTTCAAAAGCTCTTGGTGCACCTTCCTGTGCTATATAAGCACTGCAAGCGAGTCATGGATGTGCTAGATGGCCTTCCAAATACATGAGAGGTGACGTGACACCGCGGTGTGGCAGCCATTGCAGAGAACTCTTCGAAGTCTGCTGCACAGATGTGGACAAGGTACTCTGACCTGCAAAGGACTTCTGAACTGCTTGGCTGCAGTCATACAGAGCAGTTGAGGTACTGCCATTGTTTCCAGAGTTCAGGCAATTAATGCTTTTCCAGTGTCCGGCTGCTGCATAACTAAGGGAACAGAAATAATTTAACAGGTACTGCAATTTGTTTTCATAGTAGGATTCCATTTTTCAGGGAGTAATAGTGAGAATATATCAAATTGTTGACCCTTCGCAAGCAGGCTTCAACATAAATTAATTGTTGTGTAAAAAAAATGAATTTAATGTTTACAGTGCAATTTGTCACCGAAATGGAGGCTCAATTAGAGTCTCAATGATTTACTAAAGACATTTTAAACATAATGTCCAAACAATGCTACATAAATTAAACATGATGTAATTGAGTGTAACACTAAGTGGCTCATCACTGTTGATTCATGTGGAAATCACAGAAATTTTACTGATCATTATGCAGTCATTCAGTATTAATGTAGATACCATATGTGCTTCCATAGGGATTCTACTGTTACTCAGCATTCATTAAGTTTTAATGTACCATTAAAAAGGCATCAAAAGACCCATCTAAAAATACTGCCGCAAAGGTAGTTCATTTAAAGAGAGTTAAAGAAACATGTTTCACTTTAACATTACAATACAAAGTAAGTTAATGAATCAGCAGAAATAATCTAGGAGAAAACACTATGGTTGATTGCAAACCAGACTAGAAAGAGTATTTGATCCAAAGGCAATACATTTTCCCTGCTCTACATTTCTAGACAGCTACCTGTATTTGTAGGCAAAAGTGCTCATCATGCAAGTACATGGTCTTCATTCAACAGATGCTCTACATTAACCTTCAGCATAGTGATTGACTGTAGTGAAAAGATGATTTTAAAAAAGGGGAGAGGGAGTACGAATTATGGCCAGATTGCTTACTGCATTCTGTTTGGTTGATGGGGATTGAAGGGTGTTGAGAAAGCCACAGCAGGATTAGTAACTTCCCACAGCTCCTTGCTTCTCCTGCTAGGCCTGGTGTGCATCTGCTAACAAAATGTTTTTCCAGGGGTGAACTCAGCATATCTCAAGTATTACATTGCTGTAGCTCCTTCCACTCAGGGCCATACTTTACATCAGAGCCAGGTATGGAGGCCCTAAGCACATCCTCCCTTGTCTTGTGGGTTTGGCTCCCTGAGCTGAAGGCCAGGCCATAGCAGCTGGTGACCTTGGGAAGAGCTCTTCAGACAGCTCGATGGGGAGGCTGTAGTCAGGGCTGTCACCTTCCTGGGGAGCTGCTCTTGATCTGAGGCTCTAGTGCTTTGACCTCACTTGAGCTACATTTCCTGCTGCATCCATGCCTGTGTCTGACCATGAACCTCCTGGTCTGCACCCAGAGCCACAGACTTTTCCTCCTCACTGTGGACTTGTCTGCTAATCTGCACTCTTGGCTGACCCTGCCTGCCATCTCCAGGCCTGCTCTGCTGCTCCCTCACTCACGGATGGTGGGATGGGGCCCTGCCTAGCAGGGTCCCTGTGTTACCATGCTGGGTTCTGACTTGCCATCCTTTTGGGAGCAACAGCTCTTGGTGCTCAGGTGGGAGGTAGCGTGAATGTTTGCTTGGCAAGGTTTTGTTGTTGTTGTTGTTGTTAAGCTTCTTCATTTCTCATCTTACTGTTGGAAATGTTATATATTTATGCCTTGATAACTTCCTGGGAAAATTGCTAATGGATGAATTGGAAAGATTAGATGAGCTATTTTATTCAAACATAGTATGTTGGAAGTGGATTTCAACAGAAATTCCTACCAGAAAAATGGATTGACATTTCACATGTAAAGGTGGCACATTGTAGCTGCCCAAGCAATCTTATTACTTTAAGTTGAAACTATCAGAGTAAACTGAGCAACCTATGGATCATATCCTCAAGTTTTTGAACTCTTTTGTTAACTGGCCAGAGAACTGCAAAGATAATCTGTGAATCAGATTATCACATCCATGAATAAATAAGGCTTAGCAAGGTTCTATTCAGCTGGTTATTTAGCACTTGAGGAGTGTGACACAAACTTCTCTCAAACTCTTGATCTTGTACAGAAGATATAGGTGTATCCTGCAGGTGACTCACTATGGTAAATAGCTGCAAAAGGAGACAGATTTGAAAAATAAAGGTGGCTAAGAGAAAATACCCTCTTCCCAAGATATTAAGAAAAGTGAATCATAAGGCATGCTCAGACCTACATCTTTGTTTTGAAAAACCTAGATGACATCTAACAGATAAAACTGCAGAAGTGTACAAGTCTCAAATAAATGCCTATCATACAAATCCTTACTTTATGTAAAGGCATGAGTGGCATAGAGAGCATGAACGGGGATTGACGAGTTAATGTCTCTTTCAGAAAAAGAACTGGAGAGGGTAAAATTAAGCTAGCAAGTGGAAGTTCACAAAAAACGATAAAAGATGGTTCTTCAGACAGTACGTCATTAAGGCACAGAACTTGTAACACAGTAATGTCTGCCACTGCTTAAAGTTTACAAGAGTTGAAAGAATCTGAGTAGCTGAGCTCTTGAACAAGACGACTATTTAAGACTATTCAATACATAGAAGTCACCTTCACTTAGGCATTCTCAGAGCTAAAAATTGCTGAAGATTGAGCATACCTGGGGTAAGTATTATTTTGTGTGTTTTATAATCTTATGTCTTTCCCTAGGCATGAATTTTTGATCATTGTCAAAAGCCAGGTAACAGGCTAAATGAACCTTCAGTTTGACCCAGTACAGCCATTCTTCCATTATGCTCTAAAGCTGGAACAGACTATTGCTTGAAGATACAGTGATTAATCGCTTGCCTTGGTGTAGCAACTTTTTTGTGTTGAAACATGGTTATGTCATCCTAATCAGTCTTCCTTTTTTTTTTTTTTAAACACTAAACCAACCTTATTCCTTTAATCTTTCTTGACATGTTTTCTAAAGGTCTTATAACTCTTGTTTTATTCTCTCTCGCCCAAATTGCCTTCCACCTTTAGATTATCAATCTAAAGAGTTGGAATTCAATCTAAAATATCTGCTGCTTTTAATCACTTTTTCCCCCCACTTTGAGATAAAATTGCTCTTGCTGGGTTACAGCTTGATTTCTGCTATGTTGTTTTCCCCATTGATGATTAAGGCAACTTACATTTCACATCACCACCAAATTATGTTTTTAAATTAACATAATAGTTACACAAGAAAAGACTCACCTGCTTCCTCTTCCTGACAATGTGGTCTAGCAAACCCTTCCTTACCTGTCTTTTCAGCCCTTTATCTTTAGTGGGCACCAAAGAATAAGCCTTTTACATTTACTTAACTTCCAAACACACATGACAGCCTAGAATATTTCATACTTTTTTTTTCCATTTTGAAAATTTCTCATTTTTTAAGAAAACATTAATAGCAGACACCATTTAAACAAACAAACAAAAAAAACCCTAAAAAATTAAACCCACCATTTCCAGGTAGAGCCCTGAAGCCCACTTCCCCCAAACTGTCCTCTCTCAAGGTCCCTCATCTTGATGGGCCAGCCCAGGTGAGCTCTGCACATACAGCTGGTGCCCATGTCTCATGATAACCTCTCTGGTTGACACACTATGTGCAAGAGAGCTACCATACAGTTTCCAGTGGCTACACAAACGGTAATGCTCTCATATTCCCACCCCTCGGTCATCTTGGGAGACTCAGGTGAACAGTGTCTCTATCAGAGAGCTTTCTGTCCTCAGCACTCTGGAGACAGTTAAAACTCGTCTGTCTCCCAACAGACCTTCTGACCATTCGAGAATTAACCCTAGCAGTACTGCAGCTTTTAATAAGGGTTAACAGTATGCTGATCCTTGAAAGTGAGGCACTTAACTGTGCGGCTGCCTGGGAGCCTATCTTTCTCCCAGTCCTCCCAAATTTAAAAAGGAAGTCATCTGCAATCCACTTCTTCAGCTATTGTTTCGCCTCTTTGTATCACTTTGGTGCTGGAGTTTAGAATTGCAGCAGCTTGGCATACATCCCATAGGGAGCTACTTGCTTGGTACATGCACTTTGTAGCTGCAGGTGTCCCCCAGTGTGATTCACATTTGTGTGGCCAAATACACTTCAGTTTGCAGAGCCCAAGTGTTTAATTAGCTTTTAACATTTGAAGAAATGGAATAGCGTCTGCTGATGGATCAATCATGCTGTTTAACCAAGGTGACCAATCGCAGCTATCACCACATTCCTTCCCCGTCTCCCTGTTTAGTTCGAGTGTTTCATTTAGAAAATTGCAATCAGCTTAACTATTTTAAGAATTATCTTCACTGTTTTTTTGATAAATCAGAGCTATATAAAGCCTTAAGCAACTGTGAAATAAATTTGTTTGTCTTTGCTTTACCACTTCAGATTAAGTGTGACTGTAGCCATCATGTCTTAGTTCTCGCTCAGGATCAAAGGATGGGGGAGGGGAAGAAGAGACTAAAGACAGGCAGACACATACGTATAGCTGGGGTGAAAGTATGAAATTCTGAGTCCAACAATAGTTTATTATTTTTTCAACTAGAAATACAGTAACCATTAGTAAGTACACTAGTGGTTAATGTACACCAGCACTAGTACACTAAGTACACTAGTACTTGCAAATACCCACTGTTGGCCAGATTTATACTTTAACAGCTGTTGCAACTGCTGGTTCTGTGGACTTAATTCCCTCCTGGCCCTGAGCTGATTGTATGTTTCAACTCCTTTACTCCTCTGGATGCTCACTATCACATATGCAAGCCCATTTTTTAAGGTTCCCATTCTTTTAACTAGTCTGTCACTTGTGAAAATTTCCTTGTATGTACTGTACTTTAGTGCATTCTTGTTGCTCTGGCTATGATGATATCAAATATCACAGGCTAAGCAAGGTCAGCCCTGCTTAGTACTCAGAGGGAAGACTTTAAACAAGTGTCATTACCCTCTACGTGGTACAGGAGAGGGTGCTGCATTATTTGTAGCTGGTATTTTGCTTTTTGACTTACAGTTTGGTAAACACTACTAGAAAACCCTGTTGCATTAAAATTTGCTTATTTATAAAAAAGAGGACACAAAAGGCAGACTAAGAGCTCTCTTCAGTCACTAGACACAACTAAGTGAATTCTGCAGAGGTGGAAACATCAGCTCTCCAGTCATACTGTATTCTAAGTAATTATACCAAACTTTCTTTTGACAGTTGCAAAAGACTGTTCTACAACATTTTAATGCTACAGTCTACACCTGACTGTACAAAACAATTATCCACAAACTTCAGTTTCAGTATTTCAAATCATTCCAATCCTTATTTAAATAAAAAACTGTCAGCTGGTAGACTTCTTTAAAATACTCACGTAATCTGATGTTTTTTCTTTTCAGTTAAACCTCACTATTTATAATACATCACTATGTTCTATGTTTTCTCCTCCCTGCTTCTCTATCAGCTTACTTAAAAATTAACAAAATTTTGATATGTATATTGATTGAGTACGTGCTTTTTTTCCATTGTTACCTGTAGGAATTCAGGTATCTGATACCTACATGAAAATAAGGTACCACTGTGACCATCTCACTATATAAGCCCATGCAGTAATCTCTGCATCACGCCTATAATTTGTAATCAAGTTAAATCTCAATTCACGTGCAGAATGTAAATAATGACTAAACCTAATTTCTGGGGGAAGTTGCTTTAATGGTTAATTAATTTCTTTCATATTAGTAATGTTGACTTCCTTAAACAAGTTACAGAGCAGCATTTACTCTCGCATTTGTGTCAGCAGCACACAATGTTCTCATTCATAAATCAGAGCACGCTTAAATTTGTATCTTAAAAATGACCAAAGACAGTTGTAAAGGAGCCGTGACTACTAAAACAGGAACAGCTTAATATTTCAAGAATCACTGACACAGTATAGACATCCTCAGGTGCTGTTCTAGTCCATTTAATAAGGGAATGCCTCTAGTCAAACCCACTGTATACCTTAAATAACAGTATTTTGCCATTTATTAATGAATAAAGTGATTAGGTCCACCTAATTATACACTGTTAAACATCTATGAATCCTTCACGTTTAAAGATGTTAAAACATTCTAACAATTGCACTTTTGTTCAACATTTAAGTTCAATATGAAATTCAGATTAAAAAAAATCCAAATAGAGACTTAAAACTATAAAAAGGTGATGCCCCATTGCTTTGACATTCTCTGAGCATGGCAACAGCAGAACGCCCTATACTGACCATTGCTCTGTTTTTAAAGTTTAACTTGAAACTTTGAAGACTGATGGAATATTTAGTGAGCATTTCTCAGCACAATGCAAATTCTTATCTTCACATGAAACTGAGATCTAGGAGACTTTTGCAGATTTACAGTTCTCATAACCTGATGCAACTAGATACCACAGCTGCATAAAAATGGAGACAAATCATAAGATTAAATCTGTGTTTAGTAGCTCTGTTAATACTTTTGGATATTCCACATGGTGATCCATCTCCATTTTTTGCCACCAAATAGCTAAGACACTTAGACACATAGATAATAGCTATGACACTTAATTCATATGTGGCACATAGTTAGGTATACTGTGAAGAATCATGCCAATCCAATGAAATCAAAGATTAAGGCTTTGAATTTTAGGGTTTTCGGTTTATTCTTTCCAATGGAAGGAACAAGGGAATGGTCCATCAGCAAGTTGTGGTTTTTTTTCCTGGAAGAGTTCAACTACATTGATCTTGAAGCTTCCCCTCCCTCACTCCAACCTCCCCCACCTCTTGATGCTCACTTTTTGCTGAGATAGAGTTGGGCCACTATTAATAACAAAACAATGCCGCCTTACATTTCATACAAGACAAGACTAGAGCATGTTCTTCAGAAATGCTTAGTCTTCTACTCTGATTGAGTAAGTTTCCTTCAGCCTCTTCATCTATTTTACCAGTTGCTCTGCAGAGTATTCAAATGACTAAGGAGGAACCTAAGAATTAGCTTCCCACCCTACCCCTCAACTTCCATTTTAAGCATTATTTGGGAATGCCCATGCTCTCATGGAAACTAACGCTTTAGAAATCGCCAAGCAGATCATCTGTTGAAACGGAAGACAGTTGTTCTTCACATGCAGCAGCTGATATCAACAAAACAGCTACTAAAAATACACTCATTATACAATCACAAACTGGTAACTAATAAATGTCACTGGCATTTGTGTATAATCGCATTGGCTGTAGTATGTTATTGGCACAAGACCGTTCTCAAAGTTTGAGAAGTTCACAGAGGAATTAGCAACTTATATCCAAATCCAACTCTTTTGGATTCTTTTTGGCACTGGAGCTATATCTATTTATTTCTGCTGGAGATGACACAGCCCTTGTTATTTCCAGGTCCTAAGTTATACATGCACAGTCACTCTGAAATAATGATTACCAATAGATGTAGTTAAAATTTCCTATTAGTTTTAATGTCCTTTTCAGATACAGTTGTTTCTCCTTTTCTCAATCTAAGAGATTTTCCTTCATTGCTCTATCAGCAAATGCAGAACATTTCATCATTGTTCTGATTACATGAATGGGGATCACAAGTTATCAGGCTTTCAGAGTTAAGCTTTTAGTTTCTGGCTTGTACCTACACATTCCAAAATGGTATAATATTTGTAGAACCCTGAAGCCAAAACAGAAAACATAAAATATGGAAGGTGGGGGGAGAAGCAGTGCTTCCTACTGCAAGACACTGATGAAGAATACCAAATTAATTCAACATCTTCCACTGGGAAGCAAGTGAAGTCATTCCTCAACTGATAATTTGCCTGTAGAAGGTTATTCCTTTGTGCGTTAAACAGGGGAGGAACAGAAATCTCCTTCTGCCTGTCCTCACAGAAGTGGTGATTCTCCAGATCAAGAAAAGCAGAACTCCTCTTTTTCTCTACCTCAATCCTTCTCCCGTTAATTTTATTCTCTTAAGTGTCTTGAATAATTTAGGAATAACTGAGTCCATTAACAGTTCTAGTGATCTTTCCAGGGTAATGGAAGGAGGGGGGAGGGGAGTGTTCATCTGTGCCTCTTGACTTAGACAGTAGCTGTTGTACTCTTATGTGAATGTGAGGTTTAATACAGCTAAAAAACCCAAAAATATACGTCTCTACCAAATCTGCTCCTTGAAGACACATACACACCAAAAATATTAAGGTGTTAGACGCTTGTACGAACGAGCTGGAAGAGCTGACAAAAAATAATGCAACTTATGTACAATACATTGCGATAGAGTCACACAGAGTTTCTGTGTTAGTTACCATGTCACACAGTTCTTGCTAGGAAGACAAAAAAAATGAAGTATTTTTTATAATTGTAGCATCCTGTTACTTGCAAATTTCATGTCATTTTAACAAGGACACCTTCCCTCTCACAAAGCTACTCAATCAGAAATTTAAAAAAAATAAAAATCCACCTTACCTGTGATTTTCAATTGGATTGTATAAAATAATCCACAAAGAAAGTATCCTTTTCAATTAAAATTTGTGAAGCATTTCCATTGATATTGCTACAGCATTGCATAATCATAGAAATAGACTTCATAAGAAATCTGTCTCTAACAACTGAAGTTTCAAATTCAGCTATCCAGTCAGTAGCCAAGCTGAAGAGAACATTACAGCTTCAGAACCTCAGACCACTCACAGCACCCAGAAAAAGTTGTCGTGTCTGTGAAGATGGCAGCTCCTATCCAAACACACTATTTTGACTTCAGCCTCACATTCTGTTAACATGGACATAGACAATTCAATTAAGCCATATTTTCCCTTCTCCAAAGAGCTCTATTTGCTTGGCTACCAGCCCATCAACTTAGTCATTTACAGTAACTCTTCAATCTTGTTGTTGTCCAACACCCGATAGACGCACTCTGACCAAGCCTTACATTCAAGGATGGACACCCTACTGCTCAACAGCATCTTTTCCTTATTTCTATTTAACATGATTCTTTCAACCTTCTCCACAACTGTGTATTAAAATAGGATTCTAAGCAGCAATATCTTGACTTTCCTTCCCTAAACATTTTGACTGCCGTTCAAAAGAAGCAAGGTGATTGTCAGTGGTGGGGCATAACTAGTTGCCTTCTGTTGGAAGACATCTGTAGTTCAGGTTACTCAAACTGTAAGGATTCTTGGGCCAAAAACCAGTCTGTTTTCCCTCATGTAAGTCATCCACATCAAAAGTTTACTGCTAACTTGGTTTTGCAGTTGCTAGAAACACTTACTCATTACTCAAGCAGAAATATTTTCTTGTTTGAACAATGAATAAACACATCAAGTTCATCAACAAGAGTTTTTCTGGTAGAATTTAATAGAAGAGTATAAGAAAAAATGAGTCTCTAAATGTCCAATAGCAAAATTTAAAAATGTCTAACATATATGTCAGAAGGGGGAAAAGAGAAAGTTTTGCTAAACAATATTGCCAGCTAGTAACAGAAAATCTCACTGAAGTGTTTTGCAGTACTCTTGTGTGTAGACATTTCAGTTAATTATCAAGTAAGTTCAGTTACCAAGAAAAGAAACCCTAAAATCCAAGCAAGGTTTAGTTTTAATCTCTGTTACGTAAGCTATTTATCTTCAAGTGTTCGCATTAAAGGGCAATGTACTTTTAACATATGAGACTAAGGAACATACGGTAGTATAGTTCTGTAGTCAAAACCTAAAAACAACCCAAAACCCCAACAAAGCACGGTTATTTGATCTTTCCCCCGAAACAGAATAAATGGACTTCACGGATTTGGTTGAAATAGCAAAATGTCATGTACACTTGTATTACCACAGCTGGAGATATTAAATTAGTCCTATGAAATAACTTTAGTCACCTTGGCAGAGAATACAAAGGTTTGAGACAAAACATGTAACTCCCACCCAAAGTACAACCAGGAAGACTCCTCTGGCAGTGCAACCTCTCTGCGGCAGTTGCAGATCAGCATCTTGTATAGGACTGCTTAAAACATGGACTAGAAAAAACACCCCTACCTCTTCTATCTCACCATTTTCAAGTGAAAGATGAAGTGCCATTTTTGCTGAAACAGCTCTTTTGAACCACCATGGAATTCCCTCTGCCCTGGGAATTAGCCCTTGATGAGAAGCAAGAACAAGGTGGAGAAGGAAGTGGTAATACACATTGACAGGGGACTAAGATATAGGAGAGAAAACATGAGAACAGCAGTGAACAAATGTTCATCAGCTTTCTTTATGAATTTTTATTTACTAAAACATTCCTTGAAGGGTTTCAGCATTAAGTTAACACTGTTATTTGTAATCAATAATTGACTCTGTACTAGAAAAGTAGTGAGACCTCTTTGAGATTATTGCACAAAAACCTGGCAGCAAACCATTAATAACCCTTTGAAATGCACATATAGACCAGTTTCTGGAACTGAGTTACAGAATGTCTCTAAAGTACAAAATAAATATATTGTTAAAGAATAGAAACTAAATACAATTACTTTTATTTAAATCAAGTCCATCAAGAAAATATTTTAATATGGTAAATACCCCAGCACTTGCTGCATGCATCCATAATTGAGCTATTTCATTGTAAGTGTGATCATATTTCCACCCCTCTCCCCAAAATATATAACCTTGACAAGAAATGGAAAATAGATAAAATATAACATGAAGCATTTCTTTTAATATATATTCCCATTTTGGTATTTAATGCTTAATCTATAAATAGATGCTCTCAGTCACAAGAATGCTTTGTAAGTGTGTTATCATGCTGTTCTAAGATTAAAATATTTTACATGAATAAGTCCAAAACAGTTCATTCTTTAGTCATACTTCCAGTGAAAAAAAATTTCTTCTATTTCATTAAGTATCAAAACTGGAATTTGCATTTTATCAGTAAGTGACTATATGCTGACGACGACTTTAAAATATATCTAGTTCAAAAAAAGTATTGCTTATCTGAGTGCTAGGTAAACGCTATATACAGGTAGTCAAAGAGTAGATAAGAAACATCATGTAGTGCTACTGTTAAGAAAATTTAAGTAGTACAAAAATTTCCAATAATTTATGACCCAATTTTTCTTGGGTGTGCTACCAGGAAAAAATTAAAGGAGAATAAAAAAAAAAAAATCAAAATACTTATCCCAACTATTCTTAGCTGAAGGAACAAAACCATCCTTTTTTTTTAAAAGAAACAAAGTATTGCATATAATTAAGATTATCTACTAATTACAAATTTAATTTAACAGTAATATGGAGGCAGCATGTGGTAGATTTAAATTCATACAATCTGTTAAAGTAATACACAATTGAAAATTAATGATCTAAAAATCTTAGATTGTTTCAAATCTAATTTCAGCATAGTGCTACATATTGTTCAGTCTTGAAGGCTAAAATCAAGAATTTTTGAATCTCATTCTACCATAAGCAAAGCTCTTCTGCACCTTCTCTTAAACCTTTTTAGCAGCATAGTCAGCTTTACAAAGAGAAAAAGGCAAAATATTACCATAATTTACATATTCTAATAATAATCTTTCCAAGGCATCAAAGGACCCAGCTTGAAATTCCTATAGCAATTGACAAAAATATATTAACATATACTTGCATTTACACTTTCAAAAATTTGTAGTTAGTATTAAGCAGTAGTAAAGTGCAAAATATTTGGTATAATATCTAGTGATTAGCTTTTGCTTCTGTGGAATACAAATGAGTAAGCCTGGCTCTTCCATTGACAGATATGGTGTTTGATGGAGGACCAACCTGGAGGCAGGGGAAAAAGAAAGGAAAAAACAAAAGAGAAAAAAGAAATATTAACCTAACTTTTCAAATTCTTCTCTCTGTAGTACATTACACAGTATTACTTCAAGGAAACAAAAACACTGTTAGCATTTTTCTCATCGCAATGAAAACCCTCCTATATGATTTCTGAACAAAGCACATATGCTACAGAAGTGGAAATGTAAGAAATTACTTAAAAACATATTTTATGCTATCTAAAATTTTCATGTATAACTATTCAAAACACGCATAATTTTTAGTTCCTCTCCAGACCTGGATGCAAAGAAATACTTGAAAAAACATTGCTAAACCAAACACTTTTTATTAAATATTGAATAGGGCTGACTTCTAAAAAAATAAAATCTTCTAACACTCCTTTATACCATGGTAATGTTTCTTCTATCAGGAGCAAACTATAACTTCTAGGATAGATAAAGACCTGATTTTCAGTGGAGCTGCATAAACCAACAACTCCAACTGGAGTTAATGGGAGCTGTGGGCGCTCCGCAGCCATGCAAACCACATACCACAGCACACAGTTTACTAAACACAATGAAAACATTCTGAAGGAAAAATGGTTAAAAAGAAACCTCACTGGACCCATTTTAGGTTCGTAATTACTGAGGGCCCTATTGAACAGAAAAGACCAGCAATACTAAAGCCCACAGATCTCAGCATTGCACAAGCGCAACGTAGTAAGTAAAATGGGGGAAAAAAAATAAAGAATTTGGCTAGTGGTGCCAGCATTTTATTTTTTTAATTATTCCCTCACAGAGCTGAAAAAAGTGAGAGTATGGTAAGTGGTAAAAAGAGAAGCGAGCATCTCACAGACCTCTTTCACAATATAAACGGATCAGGTTTCTGTGTTGCAGGATTCTTTTCTTTATGCTTACAGCACCTTCATTGTTATAATTTCTCCTTAAAAAGTATTGCCCTGTCCACACCCCCAGCCTCAACAGATACTATACTGAGAAAGAACATCTCCCACCCACAGAAGAGAAAGGGAAGAGAAGAGGGACTTCAGTCATAATCTCCCTCTTTTTCCCCATGCCATTCTTGCACCCACACTGAGAAAGATTATATGGGTCAAATCTACTCTAAAACATTTCTATGAGAATGAATAACCACATAATGAAGTTTTTCTTTATTTGAGGTGTTAGAGCATGTCCAGAGAAGGGCTACAAAGCTGGTGAGGGGTCTGGAGGACAAATCTTATGAGGAACGACTAAGGGAACTGGGGTTGTTTAGCCTGGAGAAGAGGAGGCTGAGGGGAGACCTTATCACCGTCTACAACTACCTGAAAGGAGGTTGTAGAGAGGTGGGGGCTGACCGCTTCTCCCTGGTGACAAGTGATAGGACAAGAGGATATAGGACGAGGGTTTAAGTTATGTCAGGGGAAGTTTAGATTGAATGTTAGGAAACGCTTTTTCACTGAAAGGGTTATTAAACATTGGAATAGGCTGCCCAGGGAGGTGGTGGATTCACCATCCCTGGAGGTGTTTAAAAAAAGGGTAGATGTGGTACTTAGGGACATGGTTTAGAAGTGGTTTTTGTCAGGGTAGGTTAATGGTTGGACTTGATGATCTTAAAGGTCCCTTCCAACCTCAGCAATTCTATGATTCTTTCTAGTAAAAGTAGACTTCTTGAATTTTGAAAAGCACATTATGAACTTTTTTTTTTTAAAGTGTCATGGTTTGGGTGGTTTTACCTCAAACCAGGACAAACAGTTATAAATTACTGTGCCAACAGCCACGCCTGTGCATATTTAGCATAGGAACGTAAAACAAAATTCACACACTATGCAAAATAAATAAAATTTAGTATTATTCAGAATGTAATTATGCATTGGAGCAAATAAAAACCACCTTAATAAAATTATATGCCAACAAAATCCAAACAATATTTCTGGTAGAACAGATAGATTTTATCTCTAAGTGACTCTGAACAATGCAGCATTTGCTTAATCTTGTACTGTTTTTAAAGTGGCTGTGGTTAGAGACACGTAGTTAGAAGTAATACTACGGTGTATTATGTACCGCTTTTACTGACTAGAGGTCAAAAACTACTTGAGCATGCTTGTAACCTTTCTGAGAAACTGAATCTTCCTATTCAGCGTAGAAACGATGGGAGGTCTACAAGCCTCAGAGAGGCTGTTGCAGCGCTACACTGAAACAAAACCTTACGTATGAAATGGAATGTTCTAATATATGACCATCCACTGAGAGATTTTGACCCTAGGGAAAAAAAGACTTCCATAAAACACAGAAAAAAAACCCCTCACATCCACACACGAAACATCATTTGTTTCTTTCAAGTTTCAAGTGGGAAAGGGAAGAGAAACAAAAACTACTGAATTTTCTTATCCTTCTGCAATGAGAAATTATTCCTCCCTACAGAACAAAATACTAATGCTGTGTCAAGAAAACTTTATGTGACACGATCATTAAATTGTCTGGTTACAAATTTAAAACAGTACAAATTTTTAAAGTGTGCAATGTTTTACCCAATGAGAAAAGTAGAGGTGAATTTTAGGGGAGAGAAAAGAAAAATTAAGCCACAGTTTTAAGCTGAGATGGTGGGTGGAAATGGTCCTACCAGGGCTGTTGACAAAACAGTGAGAAATATCTTACTAATGATACCAAACAGCAGCAGGAAGTTTGAAGTACATATACGAAGAATTAAGAAACTGGTAGAGTCTAATAAATAAAAAAAATACAAACCATCTTCAGAACTTCTGTATGGTACCCGCCTGCAAAAGACTGCAGCTACTTCAGGTTTAGGGTGAAGCTGCTTAGCACGTGTCTTAAAACCATACCATTTCAAACCATATTAACACAAACAAATAATTTAATATGTTCCTGATTTCATGAAAAGAGATACTTAATTGATAATGTAGAGGTTTCTAATTCATTTCAGGAAGATTTCTGATTGGATTTTTACTGCTTGAAAATATGGACATATGAAGCTTTGCGTGTGCATTCACCAGCTTATTCTGCAAAACTGAACTCTCTTCCCCACCTCCCTTCCCATTGTTAAGAGACCTCCCAGCAGCACTTTGTGCCAAAGCTAATTGCTTTTAGTGTCAGGCATTAATACAGTGATTCTGAAGGAAGTACCACGAGTTCATTGTTATGGATGCAATGATGAAAACTCACCCTTTTCAATTTGGCAGCAGCTTCTCCAGAGCGGATTGCAGCCAGCAGGCTCTGGTGGATCTGTTCTGGGTCAGAATGCTGGAATGTCATCATGGTTTGTTTCTTAGTGACAGGGGGTGGGTGGTCAGTGGAAGCACCTGACTGCACCTGACTCTTCTGCTCACTATTCACATTGCTGCCTTTCTATAAAGGGAGGAGGTGGGAGGAAAACCAAAACAAAACCTTTTAATATGAATTAGTCATAAATGGAAAACTAAGTCAACCTGGCACAAGGTTGCATATCAAACTGCCACTGTTCTAGTGTTTGCTTCATTCAATATTTCAAAGATCAGCCACATTTCCACTATAGCACATAGTTTCTCCCTCAAATAATTATGCCAGCAAAATTTTACACCCCTGTTCAACTATGTTTGTGCCATGATCACTTGAAGCCAAACTGATCACATTCAGAATTAAATTTAAGAATCAACATACAGAACCATAAAGGACAAAGCATAAGTACTCCAAACAAAGATAGGTATACTCAGTATAAATGATTCTATTAAATTTGTGTTCAGTTTTGGTCCCCACTATACAAAAAAGATGTGGACAGGCTGGAGAGGGTCCAGAGAAGGGTCACCAAGATGATCAAAGGACTGGGAAGCCTGCCATACAGAGAAAGCCTGAGAGAATTGGGTTTGTTCAGCCATGAGAAAATGAAGGCTTAGGGCAGACCTTATCACCATATTCCAGTATTTAAAGCATGGATACAAAGAAGGGTAAGACTCCCTTTTAACAAGGTGTCACATGGAAAAGATGACGGGTAACGGGTACATGTTACTCCTGGGGAGATTCCTATTAGACAGAAGAGGAAAATTTACTCCAATGGCTGATCTCATTGTGAAAATATCCCCAGGAAAGTGGTGTGTTCCCCAACATTGGACACTTTTACGATTCAGCTGGACAGGGTGCTGGGCCATCCTGTCTAGACTGTGCTTTTGCCAAGAAAGGTTGGAGCAGATGATCATTGAGGTGCCTTCCAACATGGTATTCAAGGATTCTATGAATTTACTGTTCTTTGAAGTAGGGGATGCTAATTACGGCAAGAAATAATTATTTCCAATAATCCGAATGAGGTTTTTTCACTTTAACATTCCCTGTATTCCTGTCTTTCATTATGATGCTGTGCTACTGCTAGAAACCACAAGGTGTTTACACTGTATGAACACAGCACTTTCTGATCAGGGAGAAGTTCAGAGACTAGCCTCTAGACTAATCATGCTAGATGACAGCGGATGATCGGTCAACCAATATCAGAAATAGAGTTTACCTTATCCATTAGACTATTTTGTGACCCTCCCATTACAGTCTGTAAGGAAGAGGTTTTCACTTGAGGCACGGAAGTAGCCGAGGAGAGTTCAGCTGCTGAAGAGGCAGAGGAGAGTTCAACAGGAAATTCCTCTCTTGGTGCCTGGCTAGTAATTGTACGCGTCTTATTGAATGACTGCGACCTTTTGACTGCGGATGAGACAGCAAGAGCAAAAGGGGATGGTCTTGAACTGGAGTACGGCTTTGGAACTGCAAAAGTTCTTAGAGTTCTTAGGTTCAGTGGTGCTGGGGAACAGGAGGAAAAACTTGAAGGTTTATTGCTTTTAACAGGAGAAGTGGAGGATTCAATTTTTTTTCCATCATCGACTTTTTCATCATCTGCTGGAAGACAGGAAGCACCTGTTTTATGCAAAGATAAAGAAGTTGGATCAGGTGATGAGATTTTTTTTCCCATCTCTGTATTTTTAGCCTCATTTTGAATGGAATTAGGAGCACAAACGGTACTTCTGGCAATTGCAGATGTCACATAATGACCTGAAGCTCTTCGTTGCATCTGCAGATAAAAAGAACTAGGCTTTGTTGTAGGACTTAATGCATTTGGCTTGTCTTGAGTCTCAGAAGAAGCATTTGTGTTATCCAAGCTTAGCATCAGAGGGACATGCTGTTTGGAAGACTCTGTTTCCGTCCGATTGCTCTCAGTAGTAATCTCAGCTCCAGACGTCACAACATGTTCAGAAGTGCTGTTCACTCTGGGCAGCAGATCATTTGCTGCTGCTGGTTCATTTTGTGAACCAATCTCTAAATGACCCACACTTTTTGGAAGATGAGGAATTTCAGCTTGCACTATGAATTCTTTGGGGTCTTCATGCTTCAGAGAGTTTTCCAAAGTAGATACTTCTTGATCCTTATAATCTGATGGAATTTCTGCTTCCCAGCTCTTCATTATTTCTAAGGATTTGGGAGGCACTATTTTATAAGTAGTCATTCCAATTTTTGGTATGTAATCTCTTGTAATTTCATTAGCTGGCTTGGGTTTAGGTTTGGTGTCCTGTCTATAAAGAGGGTAGCCTTTTACAGGAAAGCCATCTGGAGTTTTTACAGTTGTTTCTGGTGAAGCAACATTACTGCCATTTATACAAATGTGACTCTGATCTTTTATGGGAATTACTTTTTCATGGATAACTTCTTGTCTCTCAAGATTTTGTCCTGTTGAAATACCTTCATCCTCTTGTATTCCGTGCATCACTTGAAGAAGAGGGTTGTTTGTATCTGTACTGTGCTGAGGGACCAGTCCTCTGAATGTGGATGATTCACAGCCTTGAGGAACAATAATTTCTTTCTGTGTAGTCCTTCCCAAATTGCTATCCGATGGACCTGTCTGTATCGCAACATCCTGAGTTTTTACTGTGTCCAAGCTGGTTTGATTTGTTTTCTGATCTTGCTTTTCTGGAATCAGTTGAGGATAACTCCTATGACTTACAGAGGTGTCATTTTTACGTGCCTGGCAGTTTGATAGTCTGTCAACGTCAAGCTTGTCATTTTCTCTAAAATCTACTGTTATAATTTCGGCTGTCTGAAGTTCTTTCCCTTCTTCTGTTGTTGGAAGGAGTTTTGTATCACTGTGATCTTTAAGTTAAACAGAGATTCCAAAGTTCATACAAATGCCAAAAAGATTCAACCTTACCCCTTACATCATGAAACCCCACATCCAATGTATTTAACTACAAGATATTAAAATTTTCCTTAAAACTTACTTTTAAAGGCTATTTAAAGATATACTTCTATTTGACTAATATTACCAAATAATAGCATTCTAACTCAGGTATTCTTACTTAATTAACAGGCTACTGGTGCCATGCATCAACTTAATAGAAAAATCTATTCTAGAATCATTTAAAAAGTGCTAATGAATTTCAGTTGATTATGTAGGCATCAGTGACTCATGAGCTCGAGGACTATTCAATATTAAGTTAGATGCAATTTTTATTTAGTTCCACACTTTTGTGGCTTCTGCTCTTTAGTTTTAACGTTACAAATGTTATTTGTCAACTACACCTTATGTATTTGTACAAGAGAACAATTGGAAAACATATGGAGAAAAGCAATTTTCCAACTCTGTTTTTCCAACTGTTTAGCAGGTCTGATAATTCACTTTTCTACCCCTGGACTAAACATATGTAGATCTCTCCAAAACACAGGAATATTTCAGTCAAATTGTTTTAAATATAACATTGGGGAAAAATAAATTCTTTAGGAATAATAATTTGGGGTGGTATTTTGAAGAAAAAAAAAAGACGACAAGTACCTCCTCATTTCAAATATGTTATAAAATGGCAGTTAAAACTTACGTCACATATAAACAGGACTCATGCAGTATGTTGTTATGATTTATAAACAGAGGTGTACTGAATATAAAAGACCATGGAAGGCTTAATATATAAATCTGAAAATCAGTGTCATAAAAGGGTAAAATAAATCAGCCAGGTCACTAAATCCATGGAAAAATTTATGATCCGTTAGATGCACAGGATGTCGTCATTTCTTTTCAAATCAGCCTATCACTCCTTTCTATTTATGTTTAAAAATATTTGCATTTTCATGCAGAAAACTCATGCTAAATTCATAAGCAAAGAACACCCAATGGCCTTTCCACCTGTACTGCCCTACAACAGTGTGACGCAGCTTTGACTACTGCTATAGGAAGTAATACAAAAATATTAAAAATAAAAAGCCAAAACCCCAAAACTGCAGTTCATTCTTGTCACCTCATCTCAAAGAGGATACACCACAGCTAGAGAAAGTATAAAGAAAATAATTTGATGATAGCAATTCAAGAGTTGACTGTATTGTCATTTTTTTCAAAGGAATAGAAAAGTTCTCTTCAACCTTGTTTTGAAGTATTAAAAATGAGTGGGAACTACTCACCATCATTTTTATTTTGATCCAAAACTCTAAGCTTCCTGTCTTTTTCAAATGCAGCTTGCTCACTGCTTATCTTAGTCTGTAGTCCTCTGCAAAGCACAACAGTACATTAAATATGCTGGTATCATTCATTTCAGTAAACACAAGAAACGATGCAAGAGAACTGGCAATATTCTCCAAACACAGATGGACAAAATAGAATCACTCTGCCAAACATTGGAGTACTCAACAGAATAGATTTATTTTTTTTAAAAAACAGGAGGAAATGCTGCTATGATATTTTACCAGAATGACATGCAGCTTCACTCTCTTCTGTGTAAGCAGATGATCCGTTTTCCTTTCCTTTCTTCCCCTCCTTTTGTTTACTCGTGCAGTTTGAACAAGCCCCTTTCCAGTTACAACTCAGATGAAGTACAACCACAAAGGTGATGTTTTATCATTCACATAACAGTGTTGTTAGTGTGAAGTGTTCTGACACCCCCAATATTTAAAACGTGTCCTTGATTTTGGTCCCCAACACCACAGACAGAAAGCTGCATGAGGCACTGGCTGCATATGAACTGTGCAGTACAGACTTTTCAAAACAGGAATGAAAAATTTCCTGTCCCTTTCAAGAAATACCTTGAACAAAGAAATAGGCATCAAACATGTTACTTGCATACTAAACAGTTTGCAAATGCGTACAATTTCTGTTCATAGATCACAGTGGACAAGAAAACTGCACAAATGCTGGAAAATCCCCTCATTTCGGGGGGGGACACATGACATATTAAGTACTTGACTTAAAGAGGTAAATGAAAAAGGCCAAAATACTTGAAAATTTCTCTCTTAAAATAATTATTAGAACTTCAAACTTAACATCTCTGCTTAAGATACTTTTATTTTCTGTAGTTAAGAATACTGGCATTATGAAGATTCCAATTCATTTGCCACATCAAATGTATTAGTTGTCAGGAATCAATGCCTTGAGTGGAAACATCTGCTTTGAATCATTTAAAATTATACATTCCTCAATAAACATCCACCCTCATGTTGCTTGTACAGTCCAAAATATACTGTAAGTGTCCAATAAACGACTAAACAGGAGCATATGCTCTCAAAATTATTGTTGGAAGAAAGTTAAAGCTCAGTCCTGCACTCACTCTGTACTCTTGCTTATCTCCATTCCCTTGAACACAGCCGACTGAACTACAAGTATTCACAACAGGCTGAATAGTTTTAAAAAACCAAAACCCGAGAGCCACAGAACACCACAGAATATCATTATAGAAATCAGTGGTTTTGACTGGAATATGACACGTACCCCTGGTTTGATTAAAAAGCACTTCTTCAAAGTAACTAGATCTTATATAAAAGATCTGCATTATCCAAAGGTTTCCAGAAATATAATGTCAGAGAAACCCTAGTGCTCTTTCTGGAATCCCTGTGATATTTCGGGAAAGAAAGGATTGCCAAACTCTAGAGTGCAGTGCATACTAGATGATACTCACCAGGATTATAGCCCATGAAAGGCTATTACAAGTTAGTGGGGAAAAAAAGAAGCATCCCCAGGACAATTGGCCAAACTGGCTCAATAACACAGGTCTGATAACTTGCAAGTTCAAGACAACTTACAAATAACATTTGGCTGATCTGCCTCCTCATAGATTGCCATAGAGCAGACACAGCCAAGCAACTGGCACAATGTCTGCTATGACAGAGCACCAAAGATTTTTGCAAAGCCCCATTTGGCCTTGGACTGACAAAAAAAGACCCTTGAGAAACAAGTCAAAGCTCTCCATACTACCTTGAAAGTTCCTGGCTACTAGAGTATTTTGGCTTCAGTACAATAATTGAAACAGTTCTTTCAATTTAAATTGGGAACAGTAGCCAGTTTAGTTGCCCCAGGGAACAGAGAAATAGTGAATTAACATTAACACAATGGGACTTCTCTGGACAATCAACATTTATTTCAAGCAGGCACTAACTTATGTTGGAAACCTGCTGAGTCAGGTAGTTTAACAAACATGCTGAAGGGCAAAGGTACAGCATCACCAGAAGGGAAAAAGAGCAGTTAAGAAAACTAATGTGTTTATTCTTTAAAAAGGAAGAATTAACTTGTTTTCCTGAGAGCAGATGGATCGAGACAGGTCAAGACAACTGGCTAGCATATAAGGAAGAGACAAAAGAAAAAATTAGAACCAAGACAAATATGCAAGCAATAGGTAACTGCACAGAAGAACAGAAATGGCCGATCTACCTGGTTTTCCCCAACTGTAAGAATGAACCTGTAAATTCTCATTTAACTAACCAATTCCTTTTTTTTTTTTTTTTGAGGCACACTGCTCTAGTAAATATGCTGGGTATTTTAGAGATGGGTTCAGCTTTTCTGGGATGCGGCTGTTTGAGTAGTAAGGAAAGGGAGGCTGAAACAGAATAGCCCGCAGAGCACTTCTTTGTCATTTTTGTTGAAAAGCTTCATGAATTACTGTGCACAGAAGAGTTCTACAATGAAAGCTAAGCATATTAAGCTCATTCCTCTCTCACAATTCTCTATTCTGTGCTCCACAATGAAACAGCACTCTACGTTTTATTTGCCTCCCCCATTCCCTCCCCAATGCTCCTTTCTTTGTCACAAAACGTACTTACTTGCCATCTGTGCTCATATTTTCTTGTTTTTCTTCCTTGAAGCTTTGTGAGTTGTCTACAGAAACACTGCCAGGAACTGGAGCTGATGAACCAGAATTATTTTTTTCAGTTTCCAGTAGTACCTCAGCAGAGCTCAAGGCTGCAGTAACCTCTCCTGTCCTCAGAGAGGTATCTGTACTTTCACTGTCCTCTCTCTGTTGCACACTCATCTCTTCCCTTTCATCAATTTCTTCCAGGTTGTATTCTGAGCTCCTTACACCTACAGTCACAGAAAGAAAAAAAAAAAAAAAAAAAAAAAAAAGAAAAAAAAGAAACAACCCACAAATCTCAATGCAGGGTGTAGATACAAAGAAAGGGACTGTGAAGTCAGCTTAAGTAGTTTGAAGAAGGAAAACTGAGGAGACTTCTCTTTATCATTCAGGAGGGGAGAAAAAAAAATAATTCAGAGTTTTAACTTCACAGTATTTTCTAGTTCTTTCCAGTTCTCTCTTTCTACATGTAAAAATACGCTCATCACCATGCTACTGTCCATTTCTGCATCTGTAACTATTGTATACCATTTTCCTTGTTCAACCTCAAGTGCTGGATTAGGATAGATCAAAATATATTTAACAATAGCAGAATCCAAAACTTCATGGAGGCAGTTTATTTTACCCAGATTTCTTCATACATCCGTTAGCTCTCCAATGAGGTTTAAAATACACATTTCCTTTATATCTCTACCGTACCTATATCACATAAAGGTATGGTAGAGAACTAAAGAGTAAACCAGATCTCAATTTTGCCCATGGTTTGAACACATTTGCTCACCGCTATAAAAGATTTCCCATAATTACCCTAAATGTATTAAAACATAGTTAGAAGTGTCTTGTGCAGTGCCCTGTGTTACAGTAGAAGCACACAAAAATAAAGTACACCATAGGAAAATGTTAATCTATAAAAATAATGAAGTTTTCAGCTAGAGCACAGTTCAAGCAAAATATTTAGTTACTGGATTAGGACACACATAATTCAGTGTACCTGAAGTTAAACTTATAAATCCACCTATATTGATTTCCAGAGGAACTAACCGTCTCTAGCTTCACTTCCCTGCCAGGAATCTTCCTACGACAAGATGATGATTCACATTTTTCAAATATTAGTAAGTAGACCATACAATTAACCTCTTGGCTTTGCAACTTGCATTCTATAACACAAAGAAAATACGAATTCCATCTATATAGTGCAATATAGTGCCGTGGAAGGCTACTGGCAACAGCTGAGCCGTATAAGCAGTGCCCTCTGCCTGACCTGACCAGGGTATACCTTTCAGCTTTGCATGTACCAGTACCTCTTAGGTACAGGTCGTGTGCTTGGGCAGTTAGGTTTCAGACTTTTCTAACTTGTATCTGTAAATTTCCAAGTGTAAACCAACGCTAAAAACAAAAAGAAAATACTGGCTTAAAGCAAGCAATGCTGGAAAGTAACGGATCCCAGAGTACAAAAATCTTAGATTCACTTTTTTTGTACAGACTGGTATCCTACAATGCTTCCAGTACTTCCAGAGAAGTACACTGTTACAGAAACATAATAGAGGGCTGTATATATTGGAGAAAGTCTCAGTACAGAACAGAAGCTTCGATTTTTCCAACAGGGTCATTAGTTAAGAGCTCAGTAATACCAAAGTTACTAATTCACAGTTACAGAGCAGCTACAAAAGCCAAATATTTTACTATTTAATTCTATTTTTTTTATTAACTCTTGTAATAAGGCTTTGTAGTTATATATTAAGTAACGTGATCAGCATGTGTCATACGCTGAATGCAGAGGTGATTTAGATCCCCAGGGAAAGAAGGGAAAGACTGCAAAGTGGTGCAGGACAGCTCCTTCCATACCAATATGCCACACTGGTATTAAAGGGACTCCTTAAGAATTTACTATTAGTAAGGGCCTTCTCTTCCTTCCTCCCTGCCAAACCCTTTCATCTCCATCTAGGAAAAGTCATGCCAGCAGCATCATACTTTGGGAGATGATTTTAGTGATTAGTATGATTTTATGTGTGCAAAGATAAATACATACATCACAAGGCACAAACAAAGCATAATAGAATGTGGGCAAACATCAAACCTGCTGAGACTATTCCACAGCCCATAACCAGCTCCCAAGAACACCATCTCCTTCACCGATGAGAACTATTATGCCATGGGCCTGAGCCATCACCAGCCACAGGAACAAAGACTAAGACCTTCAGTCTAAATACTCTGTGGAAACCTGAATTATAAAACAAAGCACAGCCAGGACTTCTGACAAGACAAATGGAAGCATTCTGGAGTTGCTATGGCTTTGTGCCCAGGCACTGCTGTCATCTCCATTGCCTTTCCTCTGGAGAGAAGTATAACAAAGGCTGAGTTGTATCTATACTGATGGGATGGAAACTTAGCTTGGGTTTGTAAGAGACATCGCTGACATTCCTGCTACATGAAAGTGTCCTTTGCTGTGCTAGGAATGCTTCCAAGCTTTGGAGTGGACTAACCTGACCTACAAATGTAGAATACCAAACAAACAAACAAAAAAACCACCTCACACTTTTTTTTCCAAAGTGCTCCGCTTCATTTGTCAGGATAATATCAGCCTTGCTTGAAGCTAATTTCAACTTACGGTTTTTCATTTGTTACTGGATCTCATTCCAGACCTGGGTCACCACTGGTGCAGCAGAATAAAGTCTGAATGCACTTGATACATAAGCAACATCTAAGAGCCATCTTTCAGTTACATCATGCAGTTAACTCCCAGAGCAACAGTTCAGTTTTTATGACTTTTTTCCAAATCCTCAGTTTAGAGTTTTTATATGCAACATATTGCTAGGAAATACTTATTGCAATACTGGCTACATACTGTTGCCTTTTTGCTTGTATACTCGATATGTAAGTCCATATACAATATAAATTGCATTTTTGTCTGTGCATAATTTATGCTCTATGAACATTAGTCATTGAGTTTTAATTATCCCTAAAAGAACATTGTTAAAGCCTGCAGGATGACATTGTGAAGACATACCTGATAAGATGACTGACATACCAACTGCAAGTCTCCTTGGAGTCAGTAAGAGTACTCTTTGCACAACAGAGAATAGGCTGACACTGCTCTGAGCTGTTATCCTTGTAAGCACCAAAGCCAGAAAGCCTGACTACATCATGCAAATCTGCCAGTGGTTTTGCTCTTGACTCTGTAGTCCTTAACAAGTTTCTTAAGAGATACTGTAACCAACAAGATTGTATCAAGGGATTTTTTTGATGGGAAATTATTTGAAAATCTGTAATTTTTTAATTATTTTTTAAACATCATTTCACCCTCTTCCCTAGCAAAAAGACTAAGCGTTAATTAAACTTTGGAGAGCGGAACAAAAATCATAATTGAAAAAAAATTGTTGTTTATAATCACAAATGTTCAAATTAATTCTCTGTCAATGTTTATTCTAGTAGATGTATGCCTTCAAACTACTTTTGTCAAGGTACAGTCTGTTTTTACACCGTGGGAAAACTGTCATTTCACAACAGAAATGTTGCCTATTCCAAAATATATAGCATAGTTCCACTTAACTTACATGTGTCTATTAGCTACGTGCTACTTAGATACCAAATTGAACGTTTGCAATTGTTCATTATAGGGCAGAAGGTAATGCTGTATTTGCAGCTTGTAGCAACGTATAACAGAGCTACTTTGGGAATGCCCGTCACAGCTGAGCAAAAACTCACAATGCTTCCAGAAGCCTGGCAATCAAAGCAGTATTAATCCAAATGGAAGGAACTACCGAGTGTATGTAAAGTTAAAATTATGTCCAATGTATCAATTAAAGAGATATTGAACTATTTTATCCATTTAAAAAAAATACCCAAAGGTACATAATTTTCCAACTAGGAATAGGACAAGTGTACAGCAATTGATTTTGCTGCAGGTGAATATCGGTCTCACAGCATGATGGGCTCTGCTAAAAGGACCCTTCATACATAGGACTCAGGGCAGTTTCAGAGATTTCACCAAAGAGCAGCAGTATCCCACGAGAAAAAGAAAAGAAAAAAAGCAACGAAGATGTGCCATGTGACTTATCACTAGATTTTAAAAAATGCATTGCATTAAGTCTTCAGCAAAGGACACTGCACGAAGACATCAGCTGCAGAACTAGAGAGTGAAGACCGTCACTAACTGCAGAGGTAAATCCCAGGGCTCAACACAGACTGTTCTCAGCCCAGTGAAGATGATTACATTTTTCTGTTTCTTTCCATTACAGCTTAAATTAAAACATTTAATTACAAAACTCAAATGCCTCAAACAGAAGTTCCTAAATCTATGGAAAAGCAAACAAGCCATTTCTATCAAGTTCAGGGCTGTTTATCTACGCAGGACTCGGACATTACAGTGACGGGAAATGCAGATATTCTAATACGGATCTACAATCTTAAGATAGAAACAAGCTCAATAAACAAAAAACTTGATTTTAAATCATAGTATGATAACTTTGCTCATCATCTTAGACTCATCAAATGTAGACAAACACAGTTTTCAACAGAAAATTAAGTACTAATAAACATCATTAAGAGCCATTCACTTGAAGTGACTACCCTCCTTCATCTGCTGCAACAACTAGGAAAAGGAAAGGTTATGACTTCGTTACTTCTTCAACTTCAGACTGCACAGTATAGGTTCATACTTCCCATTTATTAAGTTACATATTATTTCTATTAAAGGTCTTTTCTGACAATTTACAATAATTGCCCTAAACACAAACCAAGCCCAAATTTACTGATTAATAAATCTTTCTTTTTTTATCCCTTTGCCAGAGACCTAGGATGGCAGGTGACTTTTTCAACTCATAGTGGTACATTTATGTTTTACCACTCCAACCAATTTGATTGGCATCCCACATAAAACAGCTGGAAAACTACTTAAGAGTTCCTGTCAACTAGCACAGAAACTGAGTGTTTAGCCTCATATAAGGCCAGTGGCACGCCACATGCTTAGTGTTTATATATTTCATTCTTAGTGAAATAAATTGAAGAGTGATTTTTCCAGACTGCACTGATTATTCTAAAAGCTTTTACAAATTTTAGAAGACTCCTAGATGTCGTATCTTGTATCTGAACCCTACAGCCTGAGGCTTACAAACAACAGTACTTCATAGCACAAACTGCATAAATTAAAAGTATTACGTTCAGCAGCTACAGAATTGAATTTTGAACAGCTATACTTTTATGTATCACATTTTTTCCATAGCACCCAACAAATTATTTAATTTAATGTATAAACAACTGTTTGTGCATACAGTTTATATTTACAACTTATGTTTTCAAAGGCTGTTGAGACGCAGCCCAAAAGATAGGCACAGATTTGCTCCTACCCCTAAGTTATGCAGGTCACGGGCAGCACAAGGTGGGGTTCTGAAAACGAAGACTGGGCTGTAGCTTTTGAAAGGCATGCTATGAGTTATACAAAAATTAAAGAAGTTCTGGCTCATTCTTGTCTACAGCTTATGAGGGAGAAGGGAAAATAGGGATAATGTTTAGTTTATTAAGTGTAAAGCACAGAGACCAATACAAAATATATCCTATGTATTTCTGTAGACAGAAAAGGTAAAACATCTTTATGTTAGAAAGCCGTATTTGTACTTCAAAGGAAAAGTTAATTGATCTGAAGCATTAAAATTAGTTCTATACTTAGGACACATCTGTAGTATAAGAATTTAGTACTATGAATAGCTTGTATGAAGTAGATTTTATCAATGCACTTGGAAAAAGAACCAACCTGTTTCAGACTGCATTTCAGTGGCTTTTTCTTGCACTTTAGTAGGGGCTGATTCTGTTGACTCTGTTACTGCAAAAAGTCAAGTAATAAGCTTTTTTATTGCCTCTCAATTTTTCCACAAGAAGAGTTCCATACAAAATGTTAAACTCTGATCTTACAGACTGGCAAGTTCTTCAAGAAATGCACTTTCTCTTAAGCCACCAATGCTCATTGTCACATTTCCCAGATGTTTTAATCTCAACTCTCAGGTATTTTTGAACCAAAAAGAACTGAATTTTTGTTCAAACAGAAGAATTACAAAAGAACAATACAAAACTTTCTCTAAAATTCTTCCTATTAAACCCTCTCTGATCCAGAGAAGCTAATCTTTTCTCCCCACCCCAAGCTGTCCATCTGATTAACACAAACATAATTGCTATAGTTAACCTAACTGTAATTAATTTGGTATTTTCTGCTTTTTTTCTGATCCGAGTGCCCTATAACCTGCCTACTTTCTCACACTACATGAGCCAATCTCATAAAGTAGTATTCCCGCTCCGTACAATCTGAAGATGTTTGGCACTCGTTATTTTTCTTGAAGTTCTTATCTCATAAGGTGGTATTTCTTTAAAGTTTAGCCAAATTGCCATACTTTCTGTTGCCTCCCAATTAAACAGCATAAAAAGAATACCAGTCTCATTACTGCTTCCACTTTGATCTTCTGGTGCTCTAGAGGGTGGTGAGGGTGCTTTGCGCTTCGTCCTCCGCAGAGAGGAGTTCACAGAAGCAGTGTCACTGAGCGGCAGAGAACCTTTCCGTACTAATCCCGCAGGGGCCTAAGAATGGAGACAGGGGAGGAAGAAGATTATTAGCAATCAAAGAAAACCAGCAAAATAGCTCTAGTAATTATTCTCCAAAAGCATTTATAATATGCATTTGGGAAAGAGAGAGTATATACCTATTATCAAACGTATTATGTTTCTCATCTTAATTCCTCCAAGGAGTAGTTTTCAAAAAAAAAAAAAAATTTCTAGAGTAATTGAATATATTCACAGAGGTACAAGATACAGCAGTAGAAGAAAATCAGTTGTTACGTATACTATAAAAGAGAATTTGAATTCTTTTATGCCCGAAGGCTATTCTACAACCCCCAAATAATTCTTTTAGAAAAGTAGCTAAAAATCATTGTGGAAAGAACCTTCAACTATACCCCACTGCAATGACATGACACAATGCTTCCTCCTCCATTTCTTGAGAAGCAGTCCTAATTGGGCTGTATACATAATTATTAGGATTTTGTTTCTCGACTTGAAATACCTGAACTTTTACAGAAATTTTTTGAATGCCAGCTTTCAAAACTTATCTTGGAAAGTACAACTGTCTTAGAATCATAATACTTAGTGAAGTTAAATTGTAGTAAGTTGTAATAGCAGTAAGTATAATACCTGCTGATGTTAAATTGTACTAATGTCATCATTATTATAGCAAAAGAAAAAATAATTCTTAATTCATAAATAATCAAAACCATTTAAAAAACAAAGGCTACTTACCAAAGACTTCATAGTTTTATGATATAGCAGTCCAATTACATTTTAAATTGTTTTTAAAATACATTCTCTGTCTCAATAAGGCAGTGGCTGTAACTTTGCCTGCCACTCTTAACTGCAGTTTGCCTTATGCTGAAGAAACCACACCTATTATAATGATAATGCTTAGGAACCCAGCAATAAAGGCGTGTATTTTGGCCTTAGACACAGCTGCCTATTTCTGTAGTAATTCTGATTCCTATCACTTGTCTACTCGACAATATAATAAAATTCAGCAGTGACATCCATTTCTTGCTGGAAGGATCCACACAGCAACTGGATGTGGGGTCATCTTCAAAGAACTTCTCTGTGCTTCAATTCATCAGCCCACTTCGCAAAGCAGAATATCGAGGAACAGAGATGGCATAAATACACCTAAAAAGTTTTGTTTCACTGACAATCCTTTCAAAAAACATCAATGACAACAGAATTGTTGACTGTATCAATATCCATAGAATAAGATGCTTATTGTTTAGAAAGTTACCACTGAGTAAGTACAAATCCTACAGTAAGGGGGATATTAAAGAGCAAAAGCTGGAGTATTTGGTTGTACGCAATCAAAACTATAAAGAAAATTATTCACAAGAGAAAAGATACTGACACAAGATGTCTGTGAAGCAGTGTCTGGCAGCTCCTGTAGGATCTCAATAGAATACCTGAATGAATGAACTGGGATGGTGAAAACCATCCTCTAAGCTACCCTGGGCACACTCTGTCATCTGTCTTGTCCCACCTCAATGCTGGGTGTGACAGAGCCCTTAGATACTTTACTGCACTGTAAGCAGCAACACTGTCCAAAATGTTCACACAATTCTACCCATCACTAATGCCAAAGCAAGCAACTCAAACCTTTTATAGCAAAGCAGGACTCGGAGTTTTAAGGAGAAAAAACAAAGCACAAGGTGAAGTGTTCTTTTAAGAGCTGCAGAGCATACAGACACAGCACTTCACTCCCAATTAAAAATACTTGCATGCTTGAATAGTTTTTAAACAAGTCAGTTTCTAGATTAAAACGTCACACAACAAAAATCACTTTACACTGTTATAGTTTCATATTCACAGTTCCCAAATAGTTCTACAAAAAAAGAAGAATAGTATTCAGCATCTGAATTTATGCAGGAGGGGATGTCACATGCAATATTAATTCCCTAAAGGAGACTTGTTTTAATTGTTAAATCATTTTCGTCCTTGCTGTTGGGCAGTTCTCTTTTTCTGCTCTTTGGTAGCTGCTCTCCAGGCTGCACAGAGACACTCTCTCTCTGTTCAAAGGTCTGCACCCTCATCTGCTTCGCACAGGCTCCCTCAGCTGACTTGGCTGGCACAGAGTTCTGCGCATACTCGCTCAGCTAAACAGATGTCACCAGAGTTCCCTCCTGCACAGAAAGAGTATGTGTGTAGGGGGGAAATAATGTTCTCAGCATAAGAGCACAAATGCTACTAGAAGATTTTTATAAGCCTTTCTACTGCCCTTTGCATCCAAAGAAACAAACGATTTGCAAAGAGAGATTTCGAGAAAGTACTAAATGTTCCAGTTAAGGTTCAAGTGTTGAACAGATTTTCTCAGGAATTATTCAACATATGAATATTAAGAGCTTTCAAAGAGCTAACAAAGGCTGTAATGTGAAAATAGTACTTTAAACAGATGGAAAAAAAATAATGTTATTAAGATGTATCTGACAAAGTTTTGGAATATACATCTGGGTGTTCATGTGTCATACCAACTGCCAATGATAACCAGTGCTCTCTCAGTTACACTTAAATTAAAAATCATGTTAGAAACACTAAAGTAATTAACCGTGCTTGTGCAGAAACACCAACGAACTGTCATAATTTCCACAACATACGCAGGAGTTCCACTTTTACACTGTACACCCTCCTCATCCTGGAACAAGCGAGGATGGAGATGAAGCTTTTTAGCCTCAAATGTGTACAAGTTTAGCACCAAATCCCACACCACCCCAAGCAGACACTTATAGAGGCGAGTGCTTCTCAAGTTCCAGCCTCTGTAAGCAGTGGCAGAGATGGTGCCTGGCCCTTCTTACCATTTCAAAGAGCAAAGGAAAGGTAGCTAAGCCGCAGTAACTTTGCAGCTGGAATAGAAGGCGCAAAAAAAAAAAAAAAAAAAAAGTATTTGGGAAAGAACGTAGTGGTAGTGGAGCATTTCAGTGTGCTGGAAAGCATACTTCACACCAAGGGTCATACCACCAGTACCTACCTCTTTTGCTCTATAGATAACTAGGTTTAACAGAAGATTGACAGGCAACTGGGATATCGGAGCACGCTGCTAGCCATATTGCTAGTATTTCTGTCTTCCATCTTAATGACGACATTAGTTCAATTTAACATCAGTATGCAGACAAATGTATGTCCAAGGAGTAACAGGAATAACAGTTGCATTTGCTCTTATACGCGCTCGATTTACAGTATACGACATAAGCTTCCCCCAAATCCTTAAACTAAGCAAAAGCACTACAGAAGAAGTAATACACCTCTGACCTACCGGAGTGAAAGGACATATAGAATATTTTTGGAGAAGCTCAGCTGGTGTTATTCTGTCCAAACACCCAAAATTAACTATTCTCTCCTATGATTTATTTACATACGTGACGGTACAGAAGTAAATACAATCAAGAGACAAGGTTATACATTTGGTATACTGAAAAGTAGATGCATGCAACGTTCACCACAAATTCTGAATGATATCAGAACCATATCAAATGATCTTCATGCAAACTTCAGCAAGAGCGAGCAGGTACTCCTGAGCATTTTCTTCTCCCAAGTAACACTGGCTTTATTCAAGACCTCCCTGATGTTCACAGTGCTTGCTGCATCATTGCCCAACTTCTCCTTTAAAGGGCTGACATCAAGTTTCAGGCAATTGAGCCTCTGGTGTAACTTCTTAAGCGTGGAACTCATCCCTCCCAGAAATCTTAACTAAAGTTGTTGCATGATAGTGGCTAATAAATCTTTTCAGAAATATTTATGGTTTAGTTGCTTTCCACCCTTCTCCCATTCTGCCATCTTCTCATTCCCTTTCTTTTCTAAGGGGTAGATTGGACACTTCAATTTCTTTAGAAGTTAGGGTTGTGTAAATAAAAGCAAGCTATATTTCTACAGTTGAGAAGTTCTATTCATCATTGAAAATGATAAATTTTTTGACTAAAAATCTCCACTTAATTGTTCCCACCCAAGCATCGTTTACATGGGCTCCTTTACAATAACTCAAAACAGTGTAAGGAGACAAACATCCATGGGATAAAACAAAGATATCAGAGTCTACTTTTTATAAATAAAGCATTAGGAAGAAAATCAGCAATGGCATTTTGGACATAATCAAATGCTTTTCTTTCAAAATAAATTTTCTGTTAAAGAAGTGTTATTACTAGAAAATTGCATACACTTTTCATAAAAGTGTGAATATACACATCTTGCATTATACAACAGCACTTTGCAAAAACCCTTGAGAGTCCTCTCTACTTTCAAGTGTATTTAAAACTTGCTAGTTCTAAACATACTTCTGGCAAAAGCCATCTTGCCCAAAATTAGAACTGACAAATAGTAAGGGATTTCAATATTAGACTAACACGCTCATTTCCAATCTGATTTAACATAGAAATTTGCTGGACAAACATTAACTATTTAAGCTTGACTAGTCATCTTCTGAGTCTCACGTAAAAGTTATGCTACGTAGTAACTTGTAAAAGCTACCCTTACATCCACTGTACTGATTTCTCCCCTAAAAATAGGAACATATCTCTAAAACTAATTCGATAACTACTGCGGCAGAAAAAATTCCAACCCTCATACCAGAATGTAACTGCTCATATAAAGAGAAAGCAGTTTCTTTTTTAGGGGAAAAGAAGTGGAGAAGCTGTAGGAGGTAAACATTAAAACCCTTTTTCATACTGTGAGAAATTGGACTACAATACACTGTGAATTTGAAGAAAGACAACAGTGAGAACATTGTTCCCTTAAAGTTGGCTCGTTTCACTGTTGTCTGATGTTACTACTTTGGCATGTTTCTATCAAAACCAGGCAAACAGTTTATCCAGGCAAAACTGACATTTCACTTTGTCTTCCTTGTGGATGTTACAAGAGATTTGTCCATAATAAGGCACATGCAGAAGGTCATCCTGGTCCATAGAAGAAATAAAGTATGTATCCAACCTGCCAAATAAACTGAAGGGCAGGCTTCAGAACTTAGGCATTCTTAAAATCCATATAATTTGCAAGAAAATGCTTCTTGTAAAGCAAAAGCAGGTAAAAAGTAAACCTTAAGAAAAAAAAAAAAGTACATCCTAAGTTTTGTAAATTAACTTAATGGGATACTGCAATAACAGTGAAACTCCCAGACATGCTAAGTAGCCCAACAAACACACCGATCCTCCTGGTGAGCAACCTAAAAAAGACTTTAAGTCCTACCATCAGGATGCACATTTTCAACAGTGGAGAATGAGAGACCAAACTTTTATATTGTTCACAATGAAATAATTGTGGTTTAGTGTGACCATTGTACTTGATGCACTACTGAGAACTTGGATTAAATGAGTATAAATTGGTCACTGGGTTGAGAAAATATGAATGTACATGACACAGGTGATGAAATGCTGTGTAAACACCAGAATTGACTTTATTCTACAGTACTTTATGTTTCATTTCAAATTCTGTATTTAGGATGTCAATTCTTGGAATAAAGACTGATTCTTACTATGTATTTAAATAGTGCCCAGTTTCATTTATAAAGTCGCAAATCCTATAAATGACATTTTAATTTAAATAAAATTATTTTACGTTGCCCCTTGCCTAACCTTATGCTTTTAAGGGAGCTGTCTTTTATTTTACAGTGAAGTGAAACCAGAAGTCCCAATAGCTGGAGATACCTTTTTATTTATTTTAGAGACTTCAGTGGAAGCTCCAAGAAACAAGGTTCCAAATCTCTCCCTTGCCAGCACTACTCAAGCAGTGCTTGATCTCACATCAAACCCAAGTATTTGTTGGTTTCTGTTAGTGATGGAGCCCTATTATATTTTTTCTGTTCTAATTATGTGCATACAGTTTTGAAAATCAAGAGTCTGATTCACCCACGTGAAACAGAAAAGTCTAAGTTGGAAGGGACCTTTGGAGATCATTTGGTCCAACCTTCTGTTGAACACAAGGCCTTAGATTAGGTTATTGCAGGAGCCTGTCAAGACACAGCTTGAATATTTCTCGTGAGGGAGTTTCTACCACTTCTCTTGAGCGACATATTCTGATGTCCAACTGTTCTCACAGTGATTAGTTTTCTTTTTGTACGAGAATGGAATTTCCTCCAAAGCAACTAGTGCCCATTGGTCCTTATCTTGTCACCACGCATCTTTGTGAAAAGCGTACCTCTACTTCCCCTGTAACACCTTCTACATATCAGAAGAATTAGTTGAGGTTCCACCTGAGCCTTCTTTTCACTACATTTACGTTCTGCAATCTTTAAACATCATGATGGCCCTCCACTGGACTCTTGCCTGGTTTTAATCTCTATCTTGAACTGCAGGAACCAAATCTGGAGATAGTAGCACAGGTGTGGCCTAAAAAGTATTGAGTACAGTGCATTCAAGGTGGATCACATAGCCAGACCCCAGCCTGTACTGGTGCTTGGGATTACTCCATTCTAGATAGACAATTTCACATGCAGTTCCAGCCAGTCACTATCTCTCTGAATGGTGGCTCTTCTGGTGTACCTACCTCTCTACTCAGTTTGGTGTCAGCTTCAAGTTTGTTGAGGGTGCATTCAATTACATCATCTAGGTTATTCATAAAGAAATGTAACAGTATCGGCCATAGGCCATACTGCCAACTCCTCAGGAATTCCACCTGACAACCAGTCTGACTTTGAGCCATTAACCGCCACCATTTGAGCTGTTTAGCCAGCTTTTGTCCTACCTTGTGGTTCATCTGTCTGGTCCACACCTCACTAGCTTTTCAACAAAAAAATGTTGTGGCAGACTGTAACAAACACCTTGCTAAAATAAAGGTAGATGACCTCATGCTTCATCCTTGGACTTTTGCTTGCCACTAACTTACAAAAGCCTTTCTTGTTATTCTTGATATCTCCTGCCACTTCGAGCTCCAGGCTTGCTTTTCCTAACTGCATCTCTGCATGGCTAAGTAGTACCTCTGCATTTCTTTTGGGGAATTGCTCCATCCCTCACATGCTTATTTTTGCACTTCAGCTCTCTCAGTAGCACATTTAAATGGGACTGGTTATTTTTATGCCTTCTCCTTTTCCCACTTAGGGGAATGGACGACTCTTGTGCTGCAGGAAGGCTGTCTGAAAATATCTCAGCACTCTTCCAAGAAGCAGCTTTATTCTCCAAGGAAGTCTGTCATAGGACCCCTCCTAAGAGTTCCCTGATCAAGTTGAGCAATACGGACTATGCAGTCCAAATTCATTCATTAGATGATATTTCTTGGAAAAAAAACAAAATATTGTACATGAATTAATAAAATTCAAACCACAGAGCAAATATTTGCCCACATTTAAGTCCCAAGATCTGTATTAACTGATAAATCACTGTGCAATTAAATCAGAATCAAACAGAAGTCATCTTAAAAAACACATTCCCAAAGGCTTCTAAGTTCTAAGAGAGCTGCACAAAGTAGTACAAAATAGAAAATACAGACAAAAATACAACTTAATCTGGACTTCTGTCCTTCCTTCGTGAGCTCTTCAACTTCAGTCAAATCACTTTAGATGAATAAGAAATGTCAGTACAAAATAATAAATCTAAGCAATTTTGTTGAGTGACAGATTCTAGCCCAGCAGTCATACATTACTGTTAGACATAATAGGATATTAATCATTTAAAGCATGTTGACATTAATAAATTATTTTCCAAAAAATTGAATTCAATTAAAAGACAAACATGATGAGGTAAAAAAAGATCATGATTTTTTTTTTCCCCCTCCAAAATTCCTTTTATTAAAATACAGAAAGAAACCTTTGTCTTCTTCAAATGATAAAGCCTTTCAGCAGGACACAGTACACAAATTCAGAACTTCTGTTAAACAGTGCTCTCTTGTGGTTCTGTGCATCAATGAAAGAGTAAATCATTGTATACAGATAAAGGAAGTCACGGTTTGAAATTTCTTGTCACTGAATCTAACACAAAATTAATCCCTCAGACTTGCATTTCATTTAGTTCTGCATTTTAATTTTCTAGTGTGCCAATAACCTTATTTTTAAGGACCACCTTTAGATCCTGCATTCAAAGCCAAGTATGGAATGAAAAAAAAAAAAAAAAAAAAAACCACGACAATTTTATCCTTGATCTTTAACTGGAATTCACAATTGACAGTATGTGCAATACCAGGATAATACTTAATCCGTCTATTCTCTCAAGTTCTGTTGGCAGACTTTCTGCACTGCATGGGATATATAGGTTACTTAAATATGTAGCCCACATCTCATAGCTTCAATTAAATACATCCCTATTTGATTGAAATAAAACCTTACTTTAACTGGCTGGGAGCACAAGAATGTTAAGACTACTTCCCAAGATTTCCACCTTTTTCTAGTAATGTAACGTAAAGAACAAACTATTCTAGCACACTTAACTAAAACATTAAAATTGACTGGAAAGATCAAAACATCAACTACTAGATATGATAAAGTGAGACAATGTTCTCACATTTAAATATATAAACTATTAATTGGAAGAACAAAAAGGTGCTCAGAATACCAACTTACATAAGAAGTTATTTTTGTTTTGCCTTTTCAAAATACAGCAGTGTCTTTGGATACAGGACACAAAGTTTAAAAGGAACACACCTTTCAGTTTCTGTAGTTATTTTAAAACTAAACTTTTTAAAAGCAAGTACTACGCTTTTATTTCCCATTTATTTCAAGCCCCAGCAGATATTAACAGGGTTATCAGGCTTATTATGTCTAAACTTTTGATTTAACAGAAGTGAGGCAAACGTAACTAACCTGTTCATTCCTATCAAGGCTGTTCGATTTCACAGTATCAGATGCTGGTCTGACTTGGCTTTGTGCAAGTTCCTGGGGAGCACTCTGGGAATTTGGCATAGGCGGTAAAGGAGCTCTCCGTTTCTTCGGCATTTCAGATGGCAGAGTGTTTGAATCATACTGCTTGCTAACAGTGTTAGATCTTGTGATAAATGTTGGCCTTGGCTTGCTCATCAATGGAGTTGCTGGGGCACTGGCAACCTTAGGGTGCGAGAGAAGGAGGAAAAAAAAATAAAAATCCAAGTTACTTATACTTTCTGGAAAACAAGCAACAGTATTGATTGCTCAATAGGAATACATTTCCAGAAGTTTTGCTTATACAAAGTTACATCTTACTTGTTCTCTTTTCTTTTTGCTTCGTTGAAAAAAGCTGAAAAATCCTTTGTTTTCTTTCTCTTTCAGAACATCTAAGTTTTCAGATTGGTAGGAGTCTAAAATAGAAAACGGTAGTTCTAGATGTTATTTATTGCACAGATTATTGCTTTGGCATTCTTACTATTTCACTGTCTGTCATAAGCCTCCTGGAAGGATATACAAAACACATCGTAAATCACCTATATTAATAGTTTTTCTAAACACTGCAAAATGAACAGGTTTCCTACCATCCATGTTCTTCCTGTCTTTCTCAGAACTTGGAATAGATGAGTTTCAGCTGTTATTAATAACCCCAGCACTTTATCCAGCCCATCCCACTTGTCATATGTTATGGTTCATATCACAAAGGCTGTAAAAGGGAGAAAGAGCATCAGCCTCTCCAGCTCTCAATTCCTAACAGTTTAAATTCATGGCAAAGTGTGAAGTGGGACAAGACAGGCACAAGCTTGCACATGGTATGACTATGGAGAAGGACCACTGAAACTCCTGATAGGTGCTGCACATGTAACTGTCATAGTAAAGATAGTCAAGTCCATTCCGGTGTCTTGCAGAATTTATCCTCCTTACATTATCTTATTCACGCAGACAATTTATAAATCTAAAGGATGTCTCTTTTTAATTTTTACTGGATTTAACTTTCTTAAAGAAATCCCATTGAACGCAAATGTAATGAGCGACAGAAATCAGCAAGGCCACTGTGGGCCCCTGGAACAAGTATCAATATAAACATGACTAAATTTAATCAATCAATCTCGGGTAAAACTATACAGAAATACTTTCTATATAGCTGCATATATCCACTTCTGTATTATCTTTTCAAATATGCATTTATGATAAGACAGAGATAATGACTCATATCACCGTTAAGCAGATGTTATAATAGGAGCGGACGGTAATGTCACATAAGTGCTACAGTTTCACCGCCTATTTCAGTAAATCGTACCTTGCACAGACGGTAAATTTAAATCAACTGGTGATGTGGCTACAGAAAGACAAAAAGAAAGACAGAAAATGTGAATCTGAATCAAGGATGCAGTTATAAGTTACAAACACAGAAAGCCAAGCTGACTCTTCAACATTAGGAAAAAGTAACTGGGTAGTTTCCTGAAGTAAAAAGACGCGTATCTTTACTACCTAATGTCATAGACTACTTAAGAACTTGAGCCTGAAGACATGCAAAGCGGACTGGAATCTTGTAAATAAGGAGAGAGTGTCCACTTATATTTCGGAAGGAAAGAGGAACACTAGTATATAGAACAGTTTGCGCTGTAAGTTTTGGATTGTCAGGCAGTCCACACTTGGAAAACAAAGAGGAATGTATAACGAAAATATAATCTGAATAAAATAAGATTTGGATTTAAATTCTATTAAGTAAGAGTGTACCTCACCATTTACTTTCATAAAGAAAGCTGAAAATTCAGAGCTTAGAAGTTGTCTGCAAAACTGAAATGCTGAACTACTTTGTGCCAAGAGAACTGAAGTATATCTAAATTTCCTAGCGGGGCACGGCCTTGTAGAAAGTGCACATGCCCTTGTATTCTCTCCTAAGGATTTTTGGCTGTTGATTCAAATGAAGTGCACGGCATACTGTGCAAAAGGCAGCTCTGCCTCTCTGTGGATGAGAGCAGTAGCCAGACAACAAACAAGACAATGCACTATGGGCACATTTAGTTCAAGTAACATGTTTAGGCAAGTAAAAATACACTGTTTTCCAGTGAAGAAGAGAAAGATATTTCATTTTTGTTTTCTCCATGGGAAAAGGATATATTTTCCAAATCTGTCATTCTCCTATTATTCAAGATAACCGGCCTTTGGGAAGTAACTGAAAGAACTCTTAAAACTGTAACCACCGAATGGTAAGGTTACTGTATTTCAGTAGAAGGGGAGAAAAGACACAAACAAAGAAACCCAACAAAACCCCCCAAGTTTTAGAGCAGGAAGAAACCCAAGCAAATAGGACAGTGTTCAAGAACAGGAATGAGGCAGTATTACTGCATTCTATATTGAGGTAAAATTTCCTGTGAGAAACGTCTGAAAGAGAACAAATCACACTGTATAGCATCTTTAATCACAGTACAATAAACCCTTTATGAAAAAGACAGGCTTACAGCTGAAGTTTAAACCAGGCATAGGAATGTCTTTACAAATATAAGGAAGTTAGTTCATAGTGCCCCTGCTGGACCATGATTAACAAGAGAATTATTATTCCTTCACAATCTATAAAATTAGCAAACAGCACTCAGAAATATACATAAACACCACCAGAATATTTTAACACTTTTAAAATTTTAAATATTTTTAACAAAACAATTTCTCTTATGTTTCTGTTCTTCTCAGCTCCTTATGACTCTATGTCTTTCTATGAGCTAAGGGAAATACAGTGGTGCTGGTCTTTCTGGGGAAGGGGTTGCTGGTCTTTCTGGGGAAGGGGTTGCTGGTCTTTCTGGGGAAGGGGTTGCTGGTCTTTCTGGGGAAGGGGTTGCTGGTCTTTCTGGGGAAGGGGTTGCTGGTCTTTCTGGGGAAGGGGTGGGGGAAGGAAAGGAAGTGGTTACTTTTAATTGATGATTTGTACTTAGCCACCTTTACTGGTATGTAACACTTTGTTAGAAAATAACACATTTATGTAGCACTTCTCAAACATAAGTACAGGTAAACTTGTTCCAGTTTCAATTTTGCAGAAGACTGATGAAATATATACTAAAATACTAGAAATTAATTTCTTCATAAGTAAAAAACCCCAACAAAACATATACATTATTGAAATACTGTCATTATCTTTTCTATAACTGCAATTTACCGAAGTTATCTTACCTCGACTGATATCCATGGCATATAATTCTCTTAGTCCAAGGTCATTAAGAGATTTGGTCACATCAAGGGGTTCTTGAGACTGGTAATTCTTCAACAGCAGAGTGTGTGAAGGATCAAACTCACATTTACTACAGATAATGGGTACAAGTTCTTGAAGGGGTGAATGTGGACTAACTCTTATTACCGTCTTCTGTGTCTTCTTGTAGTTTATCACTACCCTTACTGTTTGCTAAAGAGAAGAAAGTTCCAATAAATACCAGCATAAATTCTTAAAGAACTGGCATTTGTACAACAGCCTTACAGTGATCACAGCAATTCCTCTTATGGCCAACTTCACCAATGTTATAGATTCAGTAACATTACAAGAGAAATTATGAAGTATTTTGTGATTCTCTTCTACTGAAGAAAAGGACACATGAAACTGTCTGCTCCTCCTTTAGCATCTGTCATTTGCCTGTCCAGCGGGGTACGTGCCCGGAGCGAGATGCCCTACGAGGTTACCTTAGGTAGCTGTAGAAGTCAGTCAATGAGGCATGTCTGTGTGTGTCTGTGTATGCACATGCGTAGGACGAAATTAAAAGGGCAGCGGAAGAGCTCCCCTGGCCCTAAGTAAGTGCTTTAGATAAATTAAAAAACAGTATTCTTCTAGATAGCAGAAAGACAAAGGTGGAAGGAAAGATTTAGGTAATACCCAGGAGTTGCTGCTGCTCAAACCAGGACATACTTCTAAAACCTCCTGCCTTCTTAAGGGTATATAAAAAAAAAACAAGTAACAGCAAAAAAGTACAGTATGTATTAAAGGAAAATGAACATACAATCAGAAGGGCATATATATCACAGCATGACAGATGGTACAAGTTGTTGATTTTCAGTTTGTGGAAGGCTGTATTGAGCCACACTTCATCTGCAGAATTTGTCAAAAGGACAGTAAGGCGTGGGATTTCAAATTAGATTGTAATGTTTCCTTCTTTCGGCAGCAAAGACGTTTGCTGCAACAAATTGAGATGTATTTTACCTAAGAGGAGGTTATCAATAACATGGAGCCAAGCACTTCGCAGGGGTGCATGGTGAGAGGATGAAAGACAACAGGAAAAGCTGAAACAAGAGGCTGAGCTACCAGCTCACTTTGTTGAATACAACAGTGATTCTAATTTCTCAATACGCTTAAATTTTAGTTCTTACCTCTGGTATAACTGGAGCAGGTTTCTTCTTATCCATTTGTTTTGGTTTTACAATCACCTTTTCCACTTCAAGCATTCCCACTGGTGTGTTGGGTTTGAATTTAATCTGGCTATTTTCTGCTGATACCAACTCTATAGTATAACTTGATGGATTTAAATGATACTGGGCACAGAGAAAGATCAGCAAGTCCATCATGGGCTTCCTGTAAAAGACAAATGGAACTGTCACAACAGATGACAATTAAGCAGGCTATAACAAAACATGCTGATAAACATTTAACCCAAGTCATCCTTTCCTTTCCGTGACTATATCATTACTGCCTGACACCAACTTTAAATATCTTCAACACATAAAAAAAAAAAGGACCACTCCCCCCCCCCAAAAAAAACCAAAAACAAACCAACCAAAAACACTAAAAAGCAAATGAAACCAGCTTGCACAGAAGTATGCCAAGTGCTTGAGCAAAGGGGGAAATTTTTGCTTGTGTGATGCGATGCTTTTCCTGAGGTCAGCAGGGAGATGTGTATTAGCCACCTCATTTGACATTCGATGGGAACTGTAGCAGTGGTGATAAACGCCCTGCTATTCATTAAGAACAGTTACCTTAAAAGCTTTAAATTTTTATATCCATTCTGAGGTTACAGGGGACTTTATTTTCATAAATTCTGAGCACGAACCATTTGGAGGAAGCAGAAGAAATGAAGTTTTAAGGTCTTGCATTAGGGATCCCAAAATGAAAGTCAAGCGTTTAATAGAGACAGAGGGAAAGAAGCTGAATGACAATATAGTAGTTGAATGCAATTTCTTGAGAAGCTCTGTGTGATCCAACAGATGTCCTTTTCACAATGAAGTATGGCAAACCGAATTTCTCATGTGTAGTCACTAACTCTGTGTCCTTGTTCTCTCGTGCTCAATGAAGAACATACAGAACAGCATATCAAGATAGGGTGAACATTCCCAGTGGCTACTGGAATAAATTTATTAAAGCCGTACTTTAAACAGAAGTGTCACAGAAGTTTAAATAGACCAAAGGTAAGGGGAGTATCCTAACTTTGCATGTTACAGACACCGAATAAGGTTATAGTCCTATCAGGTCACAGGAACTGGTCAATCCTCAAGAATTTTTTAGAGTTGGGTAATCACCTGTAAGGAGCATTTCATTTTGACGCCCTCTGCATCTCTCAGTTACAGCTACAAACAGGGAAACCTATCACCTGCTCTGTCTCACAAGGATATTATGAAAATAATTTTAAAAGTCTGTGAAGCAATCAAATGCTATGTTGAAAAGAACAACAAAGTGTCTAAGAGAACATTAATATAGGGTTTGACTGGTAGAGTTTTATCAGAAATCTTAAATTCTAGATATAATCTCATAACAGATGGAAGTATTCTGGTAGCATAGTCAAATGTGGAAACAGATAGCTTCTACAAAGAGCCATGAAGCTAAGCAGAATTCTAGATAATATAAAGATTGTAAACACAGTTGAGTAGGAAGTTAAAGCAAAATTTTAATATGATCCATTTCTGTAAAAAGACTTAGGAATGACTTAATGTTAGAAATTACTGTGAACACTGTTTCCCCCCATCCCCCCTTTAATTAACCCTGAAATATTATTCCATTTTCACTTGGTCTTAAAGAAGAAGCGTTCCTTAAGCAAACTATCTTCTGATTTGCAGAAGCAAGGCTGCACTCTCTGGTGCACATGCTGCATTTCCAGAAGATGGAAACAGTTTGAAAGCCGACAGATATATTTACTGCAGACTCCCCCCCTCCCAGCAAAGTTTCTGCCTGCTTAAGTGGCAGTAGAATACTTTCCTCAGGAGACAAAAGCAGGAGGAACAATAAAACCAAAAAACATACAGAAATTATGCTCCGAGGTGTCAAAAAGCAGCTATCAGATTGTCTGAAGAGGTATAGAAGAATGTAATATACTCACATGCCTTCATCTAGATGATATATATCAGCCTGAGGAATAGCATGAGAAATACACTGAGCAAGGCAGAAAAAACCCTATTCCTCCCTTTCCACATAGCTAAACCAGAGAGTTTATTTCAATTCTTCTCTCATATATGTCACAACCTGCTCTGATTAGCAGAAGGAACTACTCTGTTTCTTGTACTTAATGGAACAAGTACATCCATCACACCCTAAGCAGAAAAGAGCTGCAAATGCAAATTATGTCATTTCCAAATTTCACTGGAGGCAGGGCAGGGGAGGGGAGAAAGGAGCCAGAAGAAACAGCAGACACTACTGTAGTGACCTTTCTGGTTATCAGTCTATCCAATAAGTTACCCATTACTTTTATTGTGGTGCATTTTTTATACACTGACTCTCTTTAAAAGCTGCCCTTCCTCTGGCCTTCAGTTACTGGAGAAGGGTAAGAACGCCGAAGATGACCAGGACGAGAATTCACAAGCAAAGATCACAGAAAGCCGTCCTATGGAAATGTACCACAGTGGCAGGGGCAAGCCCTCACGTTAACCAGAGTCACAAGAAGTGACAGAATGATAAGTGAGAAACACAGCTGCTCAAACACAATGGACAGGTACATGCAAATTAGTACACGAAAACAGTGATTCAGTGCAAATTTGCTTTCCATTGGTACTTCCAGAAATGACCTGCTTGACTGGAGGATGCTAGACTTTAATTCCCCCCCTCCACTGGAGGCCAAGACACCTTCAACAGCTACTTTAGACAGATATTCCTACAGTTATAAAAAAAGCAATATTTTTTTGTAATCACATCCTTCAAAACTTGCAAACTATTTTTGCTGAAGCCTTCACGGATTGCAGATAGAGGAATACATATATCACAGTAAATTTAACAGCTTCCATAATTAATATTTAGTAAAACTCCAAGAAGTGGCCATCCGCTGTCTCACAGTCCATCATCTGCTTGTCCTCCTTTATCCAATTTCAGTAAAATATTTGCAGCTTCTTTAACTTCATTACATTACCTTTTTTTTTCTGGAAATCTCTGATCATAAATTTGTTTACATATTACTGCACCCCTTCATCTCTCATCTGTTTTCCTCTGATTATTCCTACCTGGCTAAATAAGAATAAAAAGTGGCTAATAGCAGCCTCTCATTACCAGACATAACTCATAATTAAATGATGAGCCTTCACCTAAAATGTATCAAACCATGTTATGTTTGTAACCAACAGTGAAAGGTGTCACTTCAAATACTGGATCAGGTGTTGAAAGGAAAAAAAAAATGCAAACTTAAACACTCCTGTCCAAAAAAAAAAAAGGCTAGAAACATGCTACTTGAGAAAAAAAAAAAAAAAAGTTGAGATTTTTACACAATCAAACTTTAGGAACAAGGTCTTCCCATCCCATCATGAGACTCACAGTAAGCATCACTGAACAAACAACTCTTTCAGTAACCACAAAAAGTATTCCTACATAGGGATGGAATACAAAATAAAAAAAAGAAAATGGAAAAGAAAAAAAAGAAATAAACAGTTTGGCTTTCTGTAGATCTCCAATTACTTAAGCCCATGGCTTCATGGCCTTCCTTGCAAAAATACTTACTAATCCTATTCTCTAAAGAGAAAGTCATTTGTTTTCCTGGAGAACAACAAAAAAACACCAAAACCCCCAGAATTTGTTAGTAACAAATGTAGGTACAATAGGTTTTGAAAAGTAGGGCAACACCACAAAGCTTGTTATTCACAGCTAGCTATACAGAGTAAACCAACAGTTTAGTAAGAATACTCTAATGACTGAAAATACTCAAGAATGGATCAAATGGAAACTCACAAAGGACTCTTAAGAAAACAAATTCAGCAAAGCTAAGGTCTTTCTGAAAGGCATGTGAAACTGAAGCCCTAAACATGCTACCCTGCATAACTGTTTGTTTGACAGACCGTTTCCAAATAAAATTCGTGTCACCATCATATTGGCCCTTGAAATCCCTAAGTTAATTTACTGCTGCATACAACTGAAACTAATTATTCAATTCTGCAAAAACTTTCTCAAACTCTGCATTTCTTCCTTGTGGACAAAAATCTAACTTAAAATCATCAGGCTGCTAAATAAAGTAAATCTACAACTTTTGGGTTTTTTCTTCTCTGGCTGCGGAAAATTCTTCAGTCCTGTGCTGTGTTTAGAAGCAATGGAGAAGATTCAGAAACTTCACTCTGAAAAACATTCCAATAAGGGGGAAAAAAACCCAACAACCAAAAAACAACCCTCACTCATTCCTTCCTCTGAACAGTGTACCTTTACTTTCTACCACTCATTGCTATTACCATGAGGGGGTTGGTTTGTTTGCTTTTAAATAACTGTTTGCCTGGATCCCCCTGCAGGAATCCTGGTCATAGGAGAGTGTGAATGCCGCTGTCAGGTTATGAACAGATGAGCTGCATCACTATCACCAACTACTACAAAACACAACTTGGTGTCTAGGCTTGAATAAGAGAATCCACCTATGCCTAAAGCTTCCCAATGAGGAATGAGCTATTTCAGCCCTCATTCGTATTCTCAGTCTCTCAGTTTTTTGCTTTAGTTGCCCATAGAACAACTCCAGGATCAAAAATTATTCTCTTGTAATTTTTTTCTCTAAAACCCCTTTTGGATTTCATTCTGATCCTCTTCTGCCCGATTCTACTCGCTTGGGATGTTTATCTATGTAACATCTTGCTTTGTTCTACACAGCTCTTGCTGTCCACTATGCCAAAGCAGAGAGCAAACCAAGCCAACTTCATCTGAGGACAGTAGAGAAGTTCCTTCTAGTGCACTATGGCATTTGCACATGTGACTGTACAAACTCAGAGTTTTGCTTTTCCTAGTATAAGAATTAAAAAGATATTCTCTGCTCAGGAGCTTTGAACCTCCTCATCTCTGATTATGATCAGGAAAGAGACAAATTAACAATTTATCTGTTTATGTCATTTCTAGAGGGATCTTGCCTATTTGTCCACAAAATGTGACTATCAAGACAGAGCAAAACTAGACGAAAAAAGAGTTTGTTTCAGAGAGGGCTGCAGGTCCTGTACAGTATAGTATCTCCCCTCACTCCGAGTGAGCCCAGCAGTGCTAATATAGGTTCTTATTTGCAAGAGAGCCATTTATGGAATCAATCACATACAGTATCTTGAGCGAAAAAAAAACAGTAACCAAGGGACAATAAAACTGACTGGGAAATATGTACGCTTCCTGATAAGTCTGTGAGGCTGTCTTGAACACTGAGTAATTATACACTATGTAATTCGACCAAGCAGAAGAAGATACAAGCAACATTCCTTTCTGGCACTTTATTCTGAGCAAAGCAAGACAGAGGGCACACAGTACTCATAAGTGTGGGCAAGGGGAGTGAAAAGAAGAAAGAGAAGTGCCTGACATTGTACACAAGAAGTCTCACCTTTAAGAAATTTTAAAAACTGAGGAAGGCACCGTATTTACAGACAGCAGTGTTCCTTGCTGTAAACACGCTAGCAAGACCACCATAAAGCATCATAGTAGTCAGCAATTATTTCAAAAAATTTCTTCTGATAAATAGAACCTTAGATTATCCTGAAAATTACATGGAGTCCGGGGCAAGGGAATCCACAAAGTTCATCCATTGCAGCTCTGGTAAACAAGCTGGTATTTGACGTCCAAGCAACAGCCTCATGCACTCCAGCAAATGACAAAAGTGTGCAAACAGACACAGACACAAGTAGCAAAAGTCTTTATCTTTCATAAGTAGTGGAGTAGGTGTAACTACACATTTACATTACCTGGTTTAAATAAATAAATCAAACAGACTGCTTGCTTTCAGTAGCAAAGACACTGGCAATACAGTAACCAACTACAATATACACATAGTTTCTCTGTTTCAACTTAGGAAAGCAACAAACTGGCATCCTAACGGCTCTGATCTATACAAGGCCTTGCATAGAAGACTTCTTAGTAGACCTGCTACGATAATTAATATAACATTTTAAGTCCGAGGATTTATGATCTCAACTCACCACTCAATGCCCAGGTCTTTCTGAACTAAAGGTGACTTGAGAGTTATACGCATAATCTATACTACCAATTAGCAGACTGAAATATGTATTTCAAATTAAAGCCAGCTTAAGCAAAATATATTGGAGGAAAAAAAAAAAATTAAAAAAAAGGTTTTCCAAAGCTGTAGCTAGAAACTATTTCTTTGAAGCATTATAGATTTTGTCTGAAGCAATGACAACTTTTTTTACGACTGCTAGTATTCTATAGGTAGTAATGCTGAGCAAGTGCTGAACAGGTGACTTCGTGCCCAAATAGGATGCGGGAATTCATCTTTAGGTCTAACAAGGAAAACTTATGTGGGAAAATTCAGTGACTCACACAAACCAGTATTGCTCTAGAGATTCGCAGTGACTAGAAAGAACAAGAGGTATGGCTACACTTCCTCACAGGCGCCATACAGAACTTCTGAATCTCAAAAAACCGTCTTCCCAAAAGGTAGGAAAACATACAAAGTATGTTTCCACACCTACCCAAAAAAGTTCAGGCTTATATAACTCATGTATTTTACTGAGTAATTAAAACCTGGATGAAGGCTGAAGTAAACTAGAGTAAGAAAAGAAAATTAAACAAAAATGTCATTTTGTGGAACTCACCTCCCATTAACTGTAGTGTACTTGATCACATCTCCTGGCAGGATCACTGATAGTTGAATGTCTTTATCGATTACATTCTCTTTCTGTTCCATGATGAGGTTGGCTGATCCTGTGTCATCAAATGGAGAAACAGCAATGGGTTTTGTTTCAGAAGGAGGAGGAGGTGCTTTAGATTTTCTTCTGAAATAAATGGATAAAAATTAAAAGTCAAGTATGTATTTATACATACGATTCCATACTGGCAAGTTAACAAGTCTCGGAACAGGAATGAGCCACACAATTCTTTTCACTCAGACTGTGTAAGTGATATGTGCGAGTATGGGATGAGAGAAGATTTTTAAACATATGATCAGTGGTGAACAGATGACACAACAGGCTAAGGTATCTACCCTATTTAAAAAAAAAAAAACAAAAACAAAAACAAACCCAAGCAAACCCAAACCCAATAAACATCAAGCCCAAAACAAAAAGTTTTTTTTTTTAATATAAATTTTAAAAAGTAAATTAATTACTTTTTTCCTCCCTCAGATTACACAAAGAACCCTGTGTTCTCCAAACAGATTTACAGGATTAGCATAAACAGAAATACTGTACTAATGCAGTAGGAAGCCAAATTGCACTGACAGTATGTTTAATGTATAGGATAGATAGGTGGGGAATAATCACACTTTTCCTCCCCAAATTTTCTTTGATTTTCAAAATCATTCAAACAAATCTTACCAGCTCTAGTTTATTTATTTCTATACAGTAATAAAATAGCACTATAACCAATACTACTCTGTTGTAATATTTCTTGACATTTCAGTCACATTATGCTCTCATATTTTCCCCTCACCTATTCTGAGTTCCTATTTTAATTTTCTCATTATCCTTTCCCATCTTAGTGACAAGCCAGTGTAATCTTGAATGCAAAGAGTGATCACTACATAGGTTTCACTTATTTCACATAAAAAAAAAAAAAATCCAAAATGGTATAAAAGGAAAACTCTCTACATCTCTATATAAGTACATTACAGTAGATTCTGAGGGCAGGACTCATGTCCTACAACATATAGTCTAGCATCCCCTTTTATTCAAATAACTTTCCACAATTCACCAATATTGTCACAGGAAAAAACAGTATTATTAAGAATTTCACCATCAGAAACAAAACCAAAACACACTGTGGAGACACATTACCTCATAAGAACTTTTTAGTTTCTTATACCCATTCTTTTAAAAAGTTTGAATTGAGTGACGTTCACAGAAAGTTCAAATGCATTTAAAACATAACGCACAAAGGTTCTAAAAATACGCTTGAAACTTAGATTCTGGAGCTGTACCAAAACTTGTTTACTTTAAACATAACCAAAGAAATTAACTTCTATAATTGTCCTAGAGAATTAAAACAAAAGATCTAGCATACAACAGTTAGAAACACACATCTTTCTTGGGAAAACAAAGTTTAAAGTCACTCACAATGAAGAGCAAACAAGGTCCAGAGCAGCATTGCAAAAGACGACTGTGTAATGAGACTTCACATGACTGATCTGTTGCTGCAAGTGCTTAGAGTTTTGAACTTCAGAACTCCGTGCTGAATAATTAACTATTCACAGCCTCTCAGAGCTAATCGGGAGTACTCACAGACCTCCAAACACAGTGAAGGAGGATTTGCCATCAAAATGCATACCTCCTCTCCGTTAATGTTCTAAATTAGTTTCGGTGCACTCCACAAACAATTCAATACGTGTGGAGTTAGCTGCAAATTTAACTTTGGTCTCTACAGCAACTCGCCTGGGTTGTTTCTGGGTTATGTGAACGTTGCAAAATGTATGAATCAAACTTCTTTTTGCTCCTCCCCGACTTTTTTTTTTTTTTTTGCATGACTTTTAGCTTTCATAACTGCCAAAAAGAAATTATTAGCCAATACAGACCATCAATACAACTTATTAAAAAAAAAACCCCAAACTAAAAACTCAACCTTTGACATTAATACCAAAAAAATCCAAACCCAAAGTGAAGCAGTACTGCTTTTCCACTTCTATACTAGGGGACCAGTACAGGTTAGGGGCAGACCTGCTGGGAAGTAGCTTGGAGGAGAAGGATCTGGGGGTCGTGGTAGACAGTAAATTATCCATGGCCCAGCAATGTGCCCTTGTCGCCAAAAAGGCCAATGGAATCCTGGGCTGCATAGGGAAGAGTGTGGCCAGTAGGTCAAGGGAGGTCATTCTGCCCCTCTACTCTGCACTGGTGAGGCCACAACTGGAATACTGCGTCCAGTTTGGGGCTCCCCAGTTCAAGAGGGACAGAGAACTGCTGGAGCGAGTCCAGCGAAGGGCAACTAAAATGATTAAGGGATTGGAGCACCTCCCTTATGAGGAAAGGCTGAGAGAGCTGGGACTCTTTAGCCTGGAGAAGAGAAGGCTGAGGGGAGACCTTATTATGGCATACAAGTATCTAAAGGGTGGGTTGAAGGAGGATGGAGCCAGGCTCTTTTCAATGGTTCCCAGTGACAGCACGAGGGGCAATGGGCACAAGTTAGAACACAGGAAGTTCCGTTCAAATACACAGAAACACTTCTTTACGGTGAGGGTGACAGAGCACTGGCACAGGCTGCCCAGGGAGGTGGTGGAGTCCCCTTCTCTGGAGATTTTCAAGACCCGCCTGGATGCAGTCCTGAGTAATGTGCTCTAGGCAATCCTGCTTTAGCAGGGGAGTTGGACTAGATGATCTCTAGAGGTCCCTTCCAACTCTGAAAATTCTGTGATTCTGTGATACTCATCCTTACATCTTTGTTAAATGGTTGTTAAATGATACTTATTGCAACTGAACTCAGAATTTAATCTTTGAAGACTACATGCCACAAAGATTTGTTTGCAAATGCTTGTGGACTCTATTTCCCATTAAGCAGACAAATGCAATTTCAATGCTGGAACTCTACTATCACAAAAGAGAGTGCTTAATCACGCACAGTAATAAATGCACAGTCCACATCAGTAAAATGCAGCTTTATACCATAGAATCATAGAATTGCTGAGGTTGGAAGGGACCTTTAAGATCAAGTCCAACCATTAACCTACCCTGACAAAAACCACTTCTAAACCATGTCCCTAAGTACCACACTCTTTTTTTAAACACCTCCAGGGATGGTGTATCCACCACCTCCCTGGGCAGCCTATTCCAAATTTTAATCACCGTTTCAGTGAAAAAGCATTTCCTAATATTCAATCTAAACCTCCCCTGACATAACTTAAACCCATTTCCTCTCGTCCCATCACTTGTCACCAGAGAGGTCAGCCCCCACCTCTCTCTGTCTAACTTACACTATAGAGAGCTAGAACTGATAAAATACTCTTGTCAAAACTTGCGTATGACAGCTAGTTAGCGCACACACACATACACACACACACACAGGGTCAGGCAGACTAACAAGGTTGGCTGACTCTCCACTTACACCACTGCAGAGCTGTGTAACCCACCCATCTACAGCACATCTGCACGTTCTTTACGGTTAGTTATGTTTACATTTCCCGCCCCATGCAAAGGAGGAAAAATCTCCAAATATACTTTCTCCAGAAGTTATGCCGAGATTTTGGCAACCTCTTATTAAACAACAGGGATCCCAATACTTTCATTTTCTGTTTCCAGATGCCAAGTCTCTCTTTTCTTCATTTTTCACCAATTCTCTCATCTCTCATTCTTAGCCCAGTGGATTTACATTTGTTCTTACAGCTTTTTCTTTTCTTGAGTTTGTGCCTGTATCTTGTGACAGGAGAGGGTGCCTGCCAGGTGACGGAAGCCGTGCATTCCCAGTGCGCCACAGCTGGTATTGGGCAGTACGAACAATTGAAGTTACCATGAGTAAATCTACAGGTGCAAATTAAGAGCAGCAAATGACAGGATGGTGGAAATAAACTTGTAGGGGTAATTTTAACCTACAACCCTCCTTTTTTCTACTATGGAGCCTCCAAGAAGCTGACACAGGTGATCTTCTCACAAAGGCATCCTCCACACACCATTTTATTCAAACACAAAAAATTAAAATCCACATTACCCAAGTAGCTCTAAGTCTACACCATCATTTCAAACACTTATGCTTCATAAAGAACAAACAAACAAAAGCCCAGTTCTCTCTTGCCTCTTCACACCTCTACCAGGTACTCAGCAAACCAGGAGAGTCGCTGGTTTTTAATGAATTTTCTGAAAAGAGTGGTTAAGGTAGTTTCTTCTCCTGAAAAGAAGAAACCCCTTGATTTTTACTAAGACAAAATACAACTGTAACAAAGGGAATAAACTCCTAATCATATAAAAATAACACTTTAGGGGTCAGAAAAAAGGTATTCAGTAAATGGTCACACTCATAGCACCTTTCATGTTCAGACAGTTTCCATATGTGCTAGGAGATATGCAGACCTAGTCTAATTTTCAAAGTAAATATTAGAAGCAGTTAGAAAAACCAAAAACATACTCTTTATTTTCACAGCCGCTATAGAACTGAAGGAAAGCTGCAGGAAGAATCAAAGTGCAGCTTATTTAGCTATGATATAGAGGGAGTTAAAAGAGAAATTTTAACCAAATAAGGCTACAACTCATAATAAGAACTCCTCTGGAGACTGAGCTGCAGTATCCTACACAACATGGGCCCTCACTCCTTCCTTGTCTCCATAGGTCCCAGCCCCATCGACTGACTGACCTTCCTTACACCAGACATTAAAACTGCCAATCCCAACCCATCTGAAGGGATGTGCTCCCCACTGTTTATGACCAGATAAACAGTTCCAGCTGCCTATTATGCTGCAACAGCTTGAATGTCATCTTCTGTTTAATCAATTGCTTAAGATAAAGTAGGAAACAAAAAAACAAAAAAACAAAACAAAAAAAAAATCTTTCTTCTCTGATTCTTCCAAGCCCTGGAAAAGGCACCCAGAGGGACACCCACAACACTCTCACAGGGTCCCACAAACACAAGCTGGTGCAGGCTGGGCAGTTTGTATTTCCCTTGTTTCCAGTGCACTTGGAGCCCACTGCTTATGCCAAGCCCTTCAGCTAGCCCTCATCTTGTGAGAGTATATTGTTCCCAAGTGAATTCATATGTCTTAGAAATTTAAATTTTTGAAGTCCCACCTGCAATTCCCACCAGTCTTTGTAACGGAATACAGCTCCTGTAAAGACATTAAAGAATTCTTTCAGCCAAATGCAGATGGAAGATTTCACCATTTTGTTAAGAAAAACAGTAAGTCTTTTAAAATCCAATGCAAGGCCATAAAGTCAACATTTTATGTGTTTCAGATCCCTCTTCTACAAAATGAAGTATCATTGCTGTATCTCAACATATTTCCTACTTGCCAAAAAAAATAAGTGTCAGTGAATGGAAGGTGCGGAAGCCCTTTTCAAAAATAAATAAATAATTAAAGTAAATAAATAAAGCATCTACTTATTTGATGTAACCTTTTTTTAAAGCCAACAAGCTTTCAATTCCTGTTAGAAAGGTACAAGCAGTATATTTTTAACTATCAGTAACTAGAGAATGGCACTTAAAATAATGAGAAATACTTGAACTTACAGTGACCTGGATATTACAGTTCTCACCAGCACTTCCACTTGATAAGGATCACTTTTCCCCCAAAAAAATGGAGAAAAAAAGAGGAAATCTATCTGCTAGATCTGTGCACAACCAAAGGCTACAACATAAACAACCCACCTCTTCACATCTTCATATCAAGGTATATTAATGTTTACAGCATTTCCCATCTTGATCCCAATTACGTGAGACACAAAGACAGCCTGATAGCCCTCTCACTTAAATTATTTTGGGTCTAACCTCCAACATCAGAACCGTCCCTCAAGTTTTCTATAGCTATCACCTAAGACAGGAAAGGTCATAAGGGACCTCACCTGCAATTCAGTGATCTCTCAGGTACTGAAAAAGTTTATTAAACATAGTACAATAAAAATTTTCTACTGCACAACAGATAGACTTAAGTTTGTTAATTTGACTTATAGCACCATGAAAAATACTGCTTTATACAAAGAGCAACTACACATATTTTTTTATATCAAACTTTACAAAATTATATATGCCAAAAATACAAGCAGCACTTCGTTTTATTTTCCCTCGAAGTCAGAGAGGGATATAGCCCTACCAAGCCCATGTCACAAGAGGAAAAAGACCACTGCAATAAAGCTTCACCTAGAGCTTTATGTCTTTGACCTTTTACCCCAAGCAATTATTATAAAGCTTTCTTGATTATTACAATAATGCTGCTCCACTGCTACGCCATAGTAGCAGACAGCCAAAACCTTGCACATCATCTGCTCAACCAAGGCACAGCTGAACAAGAGTTCAGGCCTACATTAAGTACATTTATTTGTTCTGTTTACAATGATACACCAGTTTTGGCCAACAGGTATACAAATTTTAAACCCCTAATTTTGTCCATAAGCATTCCCAGCCCAATACTTACCTGTAATACACAACAAATTTGTGTTGTACACTAACCAAAGACCTTGAAAGTACCAACTTTCCCCTTTCCTCCTGCTTATTCAGTTGCCTCTTTGCGGATTATGGTTTCACAGCATCACCACCACACATCTTCAAGATCAAACACTACTTGCTAGGAAAAAGCTTGGAGACAACTGCAGCATTACTATCTGATCTGCTTGTCATAGTCCAGCAAAAGACTGAAGTTATCAATGCAAGTTACTCAAAAAATCACTGCTATGTGTTTCAGGCATATGCACAGATAACCACCTTAAAAAAAAAAAAAAAAAAAAGAGGGGGCAAGTATTTCATAAGACATAAATGTTCAGTAATCCACATTCAGTTAGTTTCCAAATTGGAGCTCCCAAATTAGGACTTGATAATTACATAATCAAACACATGAAAAATGGAGTGTTTTACAATAGTGTCTATTGTCTACGGGCCAGTCTGAAAGGCCAATTTCATCTGCAGTGTAATTATGGATGATATTTTTGTTTTCTCTCCCTTAGTAAAATGCAGCTTGATTTTCATTTTTAGTGTTCTTAATCTGAATACTAACAATCACATTGACATATCTGTTCCACGTGGAGTACTTTTCTTTTAGCCTGAGAACAGGAATACACAGCTTTTCTTGTTTTAGAGATTTTGTAAAGCCACTCTGCACAACCTTGTGATAGACTGAAATGAAAATACTCAAGAAATAGGACCATTGCTCTTCACGCCCCTACCCCCACCAGTACGGCAAAATAGCCTATATATGAACTCAGGATTTTTCTATGTACGTGATGCCTTTTTCCCCATCTATGATCTGATACTTGGCATCTAGTCTCTTAAAGCAAAAAAAGCTTCTTCCAGAGATCAGTGAAAACACGGAATTTAACAATGACCAATGTGTAATAAGGTATATATTTTTCATTAGAGATTTCATTAAAAATCTGTATTTAAAATAAAAACCTTACTTCAACAGCTACAATATTTATTCTATTTTCCTGTGTGCTATTAGCAAAGAGCAGAAAAGTCCCTAAATTATCTGTTCATCATTATGTGGAAACATTGCATGAAATCAGTTAAAGTTAACAGTTGTCATGTTACATATAGCTACAACAGCAGATGTGCATGGTTATTGCAAGCACATATCTTAACATTTTGCAATTCTTGATGATTAGTCCACTTGCTAGCACATCTTCAAAACTATTTATTTCATACCACAACACAATTATCTGGATTTCTCATTTTCAGAGACACTTCTCTTTCCTATCTTGATTCACCCATTCCCATCTTGGCTTCTTCCAGCTCAAGTCTGAAGCTAACAGAGAAAGAACTGACTGGAAGTACTTTACTTTACACTGCCCAATTAAATAAATAAATAAAATAATAATAATAAAAAAAAACACTGCACAAAACCCCATTAATTTTAGCTTTTGCCAAAAGCAGAAAAGGCTACTTTGTTTATAAGCTTCTAGAGATTCTCCCCCTTAATGACTGCTACGCTCAGAAAACTGAAGTGAAAACATCACCCGGAACTATCTACACTACATCTTAACTGCCTTTCACTGCTGTTTGCTGCATCCTACCTCCTCCATACACACACATTTCTAACAAGTTGCTTGCAAGAAATTCTAGAATTTTTTCAATCACTTAAAGTTTCAGATCATAAAGTCAAAAGTTACACTATAGTTGCATAAAAACACTCTCTGTACAACTGTATTCTTCTGATTCAGCAACAGAATTTAATACTAACTAGTATCAGCAAAAGTCTACGCATTTATAACATTCAGTAAGAACAAGGACTCACAAAATCCTCCTCCAGGGAAAGTACAATAGCTTCTATACAACACATTTTATGTTATGGCACACTCATTGGCAAATTACAGTTCACTGCTTAGATTCTCTGATCAGGGCTTAGAATGGGAAGTCCCTAACCTTACTTACTTTCTGCTGCCTTTACAGTTGCATTGTCCCAATTTTAGCTCTAATACTCCTCCAAATAAGATGGCAAGCCATCAGAGGAACAATGATTGCAGAAAAGAGTATGCTTTCAGGAGCACCCCCAGATGAAAGAAAACCTCTGAGACAAAGAATGTCAAATAAACCATTCAGAGACTAATATAACATCTCAACTCTTCCTTCTACTTTCTTCGGAGTCACTCTGTCAGCTCCAGTTGTTCAGTGCTGGTTTGCCCTGCTATGAAACAGAATTTGTGCCATAACTGTCTGTAATTGGATTTGCATGGCAAAGCTGGGGGGGTGGGGGGTGGAGAGCAAGTTTGTGGACAGCTGTCTCCCGTGAGAGGGACCCCACACTGGAGCAGGGGAAGAGTAGGAATAGAGACCCACATGGAACTGTAAACATAGAATTCATCTAAGAACTATTTTAGTTTCATTCCTAATGGTGCTTTTTCACCATGTCTGGCATTCTCACACAAAGATTAACCTGAAAACACTTATCTGAGGACTTCTTCAGAGTCTCTAATGTGCCATCACCTCTACTTCTACCTAAGGTTTTAAGGTTTAGTAGGCCTACTGATTTTCCATACCAGTTGAATAAATGAGAATTTAGATGGAATTTATTTTCATACAGCTCTTGAAAATGACTAAGTTTTAAATCTTAGAGCTAACTGAATATATGACAATGTAATGTTTAAAAATCACGCTCAAAGAACACTTTGCTGTTGCTCATGAAAAGCACCTCCTTTTGGTGGAACTTAATAATTTTTAACTGGAGTTTGGCTAGTTGAAATGTCACATTCTATTCATCCTAACTAAGTTATTACCAGGCACACAGGTTTCTACACAAAATTTGGGTTGCCAGAAGTGCTGCAAAAAAGATTACTTTTAAGTTAGTTTTTACATACTGTAGTATTCTAATATTTTTTCTTAACATTAAGCAGCTCAAGCATTTGCTGTGCTAGCCTCACAGCATCTATATAACGTGCCCATCAGCCTTGATACTAGGCTTTCATCTCTAGATCAATATCACTGTTTGATACACAGTGTCTCTCTTTATTTCTACTATAAAAGCACCAGCTGGATGTTAAGATCAAGGCACGGTTCAATGAGACTCAAGAACTGTCCATTCCTAGGTTATCCCTTCAAGCCAGGCTTATGTGACACGTAGGACAAAATAAAGGAAAAATATTTGCTGTACCTGCTTTATAGAGAAACATGAGCTTTCAGGTTCTAAACTCATTCACTTAGTTATCTGGGGAAGATTCTGAGGTTATATTGTGTGGTAGTTCAATAGGTACCAAAAAACCCAAAGTTCAGAAACACATTTCAAGTTTAATTTCCAGGCAGAGGAACAAATATGAACAATTTGTAAATCTTTTGTGATAATGGTTTTTTTCACAGTGCACTTCTTTATACAGATTCCCAAGGCTGAAAGGAGACCAATATTGAAAATAATACTGGAATTTTAAAAATATTAAATAAGAGTAAGATGGTATTAGAAACGAGGCACTGGGTGAATAGCACTCTCAACACAAAAACGTGTTGTGCAACTGACGCACCAGCTTACATGCCAGCAGTAATGCCACGGGTGACAAGATTATTAATAAACGATCTTTGAAGATTATGGGTTTACTCCATAAGGCTCCAGCAAAAACCAAATCATCTGTGTTGTTTTACTTATGCCTATATTCAGATTACTGCTACAACAAAAACAAACTATGTAAAATACCTATGCTTCCACTCTCTTTCCACAATAAATTGGATCAAGAAAACAAGGCATCCCTGGAATCAAGACATATTTTCAAAGCTCCTGCTAGAGAAAAGTTTTTCCTAGTCAATGGGATGTGTGGAATCCCCCCCTAACTAGCCTCATAGCTCTAAAGAAAAGACTTTTTAAAAAAAGTCTTATCCTAGAGAGAAATAAATCACAGGACTGGGACGGTAACCATGACAGTAAGGTGAAAGCTTAATGGAATCTTCGGATGTCTGGTTCACACTAAAAGCGAGACAGCAGCAAATGAATCCTCCAGTTCCCTCCAGACCATTTGGAACAGACATTTGCCTGTCTGATTGTCTGTCCCCATGGCAGTGGCAGTCTTGAAAACAGAAGGGACTGTATTTGAGCTATAATTCACGCAATGTTTTCTCTTATTACAAGGAAAAAGGGGAGATTCAGAGGCAATGTAAACAAAAATGTCTATGGTACGGGCATGTTCTTAATTGTCCCCCTCTTAGCATTAAAGGGGCACCACCTCCAATATAACCTTATGTAACGTAATTAAGTCAAGTACAAATTTAAAACTTTTCTAGAGAAATGATTCACTCATTGCCCTTCAAAGCCAAATCATAACTATTATTACAACAACCTTTTCAAGCTTACTTAAAACATATGAAAGACGACCCAACTCCTGAGCGCAGATAGCCATTGACTTAGTGTTGTCTTGCACTGTCCAACAAAACATAGTTAGCTCCTCTCGAGGCATAAGAATTGCCTCACTGTTAGGAAGACAGCCAAGAGCTGAGAATCCTAGCAGGCAACAGAGGATAAAAAATACTTTATGCTCTAAATTAGCATAAAGTTTATTATTATTACTAAGAGATTATAGAAATGTGTTCTGATACAAAAGTTCCTTTACAGCACATTCTGCTGTGCCAAAAGAAGCATAAAATAAATTTAAAAAAAAAAAAAAAAAAAAGGAGGTGTAGTGGAAAATTAGTTCCAACAACGTTACTTCTAAAGAGGTTGAGAACTTAAGACTTCTGAAATAAAATAGGGTTAAAACAAAGTAAAAATACAAACTTGCATGTCCAGGTACAACATACCTCTGCAGTAAACAGATACTTATATGTATTTGCAACCTTTTCACAAAGTATTGAAAGCAAAAAATAACCCAGATTTACTACCAAAAGAAAGTAAAAAAAAAAACTTGAATGACATTCAAAACTATTAAAACTTCATATGACTCACTTAGCCTTTATTATATTTACAGTTATGAAAACAGACTGACAGAAAGGAAGGAGCAGGGAAGAGAAAGCAGTAAATCTGTAACAGTAATTGAGTAATATATAACTGGCTGAATAAACAGGAAAGAAAACAAAGAGCGGCTTGAACTGAAAGGGGGAGCTTAACCTTTGATACACTAATAAATCTAACAAATGCTTAAAACTTGAGCAAACGTATGTTACCTCCACTAGGAACAAACCCTCAAATCTTTTTTCAAGAACTGCTATAAAAGGATGTTCATACAGATGTTTTTCTCCCATGACCAGTAAGAAAAGTTCAATTAAGGGCTCTCAAATAGAGCAAAACCCGAATCTGCCCTTCTGGCCGTTATCTCCTAGTCATGAAAGCAGATGTAACACCACTGTCTTTTCAAAGCCTGCAGATGAAACACCTAGCTCTGCTCATGGCTTTTTCAGCCGCTATTCTGAACATCAATAGAGGTACGAATTGTCAATTTATCTGAGCTTTTCTGCTGCTGCTTTTCTCTCCTGTTCAAAATCACGTTTCAGAAGTAACACTGGAGGCAGGCACTGGATGGATTTAGAGGCTGCGAAAAGTAAGGAAAAGCAAAGCATCGTCACAGTGGCCAGGAAAGAGACTAACACAGACCCTTCCCTTTTTCCTCACGTACGCACATCCCTCAAATATAGCTATGTGGGTGTAGGTGTGGGTCGGCAATAGATGAAATAATACAGGACAGCAGCTAGGAAGCTCTGCAGTAACAACAGGGAAGACAAACTTTGTTTCCTTTTAGCTGCTACAAAAGGTTGGGTTCAACTGGGACAGTCTCATTTCCCAGCTGAAGGTTCTGATAGAGGAAGAATAATTGAGCCAAGCACAGTGATGAGACTTTGGAAAACACCGCAGCTAATTTCTGGGGTTTATGCAGGTGTTTGGAATAGAACAAGCTTTCTCCCTTGTAGAAAGCTCTTCAGCCACCAGGAGCCTTCTCTTAGCAGTTATGTCCTTTAGCTACCTTAGTTTGGCAAAAGTTCAAAATGTTTTGTACGTTTGCACAACCAAGAAATAAGAGGGTTTACTTAATTGGAGAACAGACATGATATTAAGCATCAGAAGAGAACAGGAAGCAGGGAAAGTTTCCTATCCCAAACAAGAAGCTTAAAAAAACCCCAAATATATATATACACGCACATACACAGATGTTATGTGACACATGAAGAACAGACAGAGTTCCTACACAGACAACCACATCAGCAAACAAGGCATCCTAGTTCATTACAGGGGGAAAATAAATAGAATTAAGCTCAGGCTAAGAAATTGTATTAAAACAAGCATTTTCTTTACTAGATTGCATAAGAAGCATCTTCACAGTTAATGTCCTGAAAACTAGGATGTAATAACAAGGTTTCTCCTGAAGTACGAACAAGGTAGCTTCAGTTCCCCAAACAGAAGCACCATGCATCTCGGCCTAACGCTCCTTGCAAAACTAAGAAGAAATGCTCTAAGTATCTACCTACCTGCCACCAAATTCTCCTGCTCATCTTTCACAGCTTCTTCCTCAAAGCTCCCTCCCCTCCCTGCATCCTCCTCGGAAAGCAAAGTGGAACACCCTCTTACCTTCAAGAAAAGGGTCGCATTTACTAGCTACTCAAACGCCAGTGCTGCTGCTAGAGCCCAAGCCTCATCTCTTATGCACTATGCGAGGGGAGATGGGTGGTACAAAGCACAGCCAGAACTATCCCAGCTCTCTTCATAGCATAAGCCCGACCAGCAGTTTTCATAGCCACCTTTGCTGCTGCTGACAGCAGAAGCTCCCTCCCCTTTGTCCTACTTTAACTTAAACTCCCTCATTGGTTGGCAACTCAGGGGCCCAAACGAATGCTATTATTTCTGCCCCAAAACTGATCCCTACCTATACACAAGAGCCCCTTCTACCCTTTAGGCCCCTTCTTCCTCTTTCTTCTGCACACTCACTGTCCCCCAGATCCACTTCTTACTGGATTCTTGCAACAGGCAAGGAAGAAAGAAGACATTTCTTCATGAAAGCTGGCTCCCTGCATAATGGTGGTAACACCAAAGCTGGTTTGGATGACCCGTTACTTCTGTAAGAAAGCCTCTGCTCTTTCTGAAAAAGGGTACAGGGCTTCAGCATCAACTATAAAGTAGGAAAAAATTCTTTAGGAAAGGGAGAAGCATACTTCTTACTAACCTGTATAACAATTATAATCATTGGCAGCAGTCTGCTCTGAGGAATGCAGAAAAACTTTCCTATACAATTATGCTGATGAATAACTTGCTGTAACTGCTATCTTCACTCCTGTATTCACCTCTCAACCTTTTCAACTTTCACTATCACAAGTTTACACCCAGTATTTTTCATTGCTGAGTTTTTAACATATTAACATATGACTCAGTGCCAGAATCCTACTGACTTTTACAAGAAGTTCAACTGAACAAGATTTCTTAAATTCTTTCTTTGCTGCTGTAAGCAAAGTGCATCTTGGCATTGTGCACTTATTTAGGTGTTTAGTCTATTTCATCTGTTTTAATGCTTTCTATGATAAATGAAAGTTATATATAATATTCAAGGAATACACAGTGAGGACTCCGCTATATTAAACACTAAAGGCATGGACTTCTACAAGTTATTACAAATAACAAGTGTTTTTCTTCCAAACAAAATTTCAGATCAAAATCAAATGAAAGACAATTAAAGACAGAAAAGTCTTACAGTCTACATGAAATAACAACACTCCTCATTGAAAATAATCTCAATAACCTCATTTGAACTTCAAGGCCCCAATTATGAACTTAAAATACAGAACAGCTTCTATACCCAGAAATGCACCACTGAAATTTCAGCAGTCCATCCACATGAATAAACTTACAGGTCTTTATACGGTCTCATGTTTGAGCCAGAAATGAGATTTACAAAAAGCTTTTGCACCTTGGACTGGAAGAATTACATACTTTCTCTAAAAACAAGACAAAATACATTGATAATTCCCTTTTACAGGCCTTTGTTTGAGCTCTGGCAATTAATGTTCTGTCCTACACCCGAATTCTGCTTTCCCTCAAAGAGCAATGACTTCAATGCTGCTGCAGATACATAATTGTTGGTAAATATTTTTCCTCACAGCAGGTGTTAGGACAAGTTCAACCAAACAAGCAAGGAAATGCTGTGTAAATACCAACATTTGCATCCTTAGTCTTGCAAAATATGTGTCACTTTACAAACACTTCCAGAAATCCCATTGACCCCAACCAGAACAGTTCTGTGGGTCAAAGTTTTAGCTGTGTATAGCAAACAAAATTATTGTTAGTATGACACTCGCCAGTAAGATAATACAAGTTCTAGTTTGAAGCCATTCTGCTGATCAGCTAAACAAGGAGAGGGAAGAAGAGCTAAAATTGATTAAACTACTTTTCTGCTTACCTCCAAGATAACACAGGTTTTTCTTCTCCATCAAAATCAAGTGAATTTCTTTCAATAGCATATGTAGGTAGAAGGGACGGAGTGTGTGTGTGCATGGCAAGCTCACTGTTTTTCCCTTCACTACTGGTGACATCAGTAAGCCTACCTATTTATAATCCCACCACCTGACCAAACAGCCTACAGAGTACATCTAGAGATTTGTATAGCCATTAATCCTGTCATATCCACTTCAGCCAATTCAAAAGAGAGCATTAAGTAGCTTTGTTATGTCTTCTGTGGCTTTATACCATAAAAAGCATCCAATCCTGTTTTCTGTGCCGCTTTTATTTTTGCAAGACAAGTTTAATGGGGAGTTTTAGAATTAGGACTCTTCCTTCTTTCTGTGCTTTTTAGCTTTCCCTGTTTCCCTGTCTGTAAGATACCTGACTAAACAGTTCAGGTGAGCAAATTTTAGTATCAGTGGAATACTTAGGGAGCAGAGGCAAATACCCATTTACCTCCAATGACTCTGATCATCAGTACTACCCACAAAATTATTGAAGTTTAGGATCTTGATGAATCAATTTCACAAACAAAAATACAATATTTATGCTATCAGGAAAACAAAAAACAACTTTGCAGTGTTTGAAGTAGGATAAATTACAGAAGTGTGACTTCAGTGTCAATTAAAAACAGAAGCTGCTTAAAAGCAATTCTCAATTCAGTTACCGCTTCCTAAAGTCAAACCTAATGCATACAGCCATATGAGGGCTGCTTACAATTAAGTCTGCCCAGGGAACGGGAAGGAATGCAGTCCACAAACTCTTTTGGGCAAGCGCTGTCATCAACAGCAACATCCTGCAGGTTCCTGTCATTGGTAAATGTGTCTTCCAGTTCCGTATCAGGCCACAGAGTGTTTTGAAGTGGCTTGTGTACCACTTCACTGAGAGGATAACATCTGTGCTGAGTGAGCAACGTTACTGACAATTCCTTATCTAGCCTCTCATACCTGAGAAGTCCTGTCACCAGTATCCATCCCCCATCATATCAGACAAAACAGAAATCTAAGTCAGTTTTACCAAATCTAAGTCAGTTTTACCTAATGTGTGTAAGGTTGAATAAAACAGTCAGATCAAATGCTGGTTGCGTTCCAAGTCAACCGCACTCTGCAACCACACTTCAAGAGTTAATAAGGCAAAGAATAGAAATCCTTGAAGCGATTTTTATTGCTTGAAAAGCTGGGGACAGTGATAATGCAGACAGCCAGACTTGCAGGACTAGACTGCCAGTAGTAAAAGTTTCAGTGCAGACAGGGTTATCAATGTTGTCTAAAATATCAACACATTTCCTATGGCTAGTATGCCCTACACAGGACAAAGCACTTGGGAATTCTACTTGGAGGCATTAACTACTATCTGCGTCTAGGGGCTGTAGCTACAAATATTCAATTAATATTTACAATAATAAAATATCTGATTTTTTTTTTTTAGTCCTACTGGTATCTTGTGGTACTAAATTTTACGTACCCTTTATCTACTTAGCAATTCCCTTCTTATGGCTTTCACACATTAAGTAGTAAATTTATCACTGTTGAAAAATCATGTGGTTTTCATTCAGGGAGTCACCAATGGAATTTAGTACTATTGACCATGATAAGCAAGGGCCCAACATTTCAGATAACTTGAAAGAGAAGAAAGGAAAGGTTTTCCACTTCTGCAAGCATGTGCCTGGCTACTTCCCTATTTCCCCTGCACCACACAACGTTACTTTTACTTTTTCCCCCCACTGATATCACTCAGCGTATGCTACTAGTTGGTTTTGGGTTTTGTTTTGTTTTTTTTGTAAGTTCCTAGAACACTTGTGAAAGGTAAAATGTTGAGAATTTTAAAAGATGGGGTGGGAGGAGAGCTTAGACAGGGTATTAGGAAAAAAAAAAACCAACATCTAAGGGAATGGAATTAAATTGTTTTGTTAGAAATTCTTTAGGATTAGAATTTTAAAATGCTTCTCAATTTTCCATAAAGCATCTACTTAAACTACTCATCTTGGCATTGCTGTATTAGCAAACATTCCCTAAAAAGGAAACATCAACAGACTAGTATCAGCACCAAAAGGGAATGCATATGAACAGATCATAAACACGGAATTTATTTTATTTCTTGTGTGTATGCTTTACAAGAAGTAAACAATCTAATTTTGCTGAATACAATGACACTATGGTGCTAAATACAAAACACTTTCTAAAGAGATCCCTGTATATGTCACATTTTTAGTACAGATATTTCATGCTCTTTAATCTACAGAGTTGTTTCCATGACCAAAAGGATATGAAGACTTGCATATACTAGTGAGAGCAGCAAAACAAAGGCTTCCCAATATTCATTTTTAGATCTTTAATACTGTCAGATTCACTTGTCAGATTACCCAGAACATAGAGTATTTCTGCGTTGGGGGGAGAAAAAAAAAAACAAAAAACCAACAACAAAACCCACAAACCTCCAAAAGCCCAATAGGCTGATACAACTCAACACGTGTATCAATTATCTGCACATGCAAAAGCTGGTCAGAATAATCTTTTTTTTAAAAAAAAAAATCCCCTACAGGGACATATCTGTGAAGCTGGGAGCTCTTTGAACCTATTGTCTCTATTGTTATAAACAAATGACTGTTTTTAAAAACTATCTGATATTTCATCTAAGCCTGAAATAGTAATGATTATTTTTTTAAAAATAATGTCCATGACAAACTAAAGTCTGAAAGCAGCAAGAATAGCAGGAAACCTGGATTACTAGGCCAAGAATAGGCATTCTTCCAGATTAAATTCCTGCTTTATTAAATACTCTATTTCTTCAGTTGCTTTGTACCTACTGAGATGACATCTCATCTGTGGTGGATCAACACAGTCAAGTCTCCAGGGAAAGGCAAATAGTTTTGTTCTATCAAAAAGAACTGGAGAAGAGAGCATAGACAGAGGCTTCCAAATGGCTTGGAAACAGACCAAGAACTTGTTTTTCTTATGCAAGTCACACATCAACAAGGAAGTTGATTATAGATTGTATAATAACTCAACATTAAGGGGAACTTAATTATTTTTCCATTATTAACATTTGGTTTAAGGATTTTATGCAGCATCATTAGACAATTCTATTGCATGTTCACTTTTCACTTACTTGGAACAGTTAGAATGCAACAAATTGGTACATGTACAAATGGTAAACGTAAGAACATTGTCCCTTACATGAAAACCATAACACACCTTTGACTATCCCTGACAATCCTCTCTAAACTTTTTGCAGTTCTATGATATCCTTTTGTAGATGACAGCAACCAGAACTGTGCACTGTATTGTCATTCTAGATTTATAAAGTGGCATAATCATGTTTTCTCTTTTCTTCTCTATTCCTTTACTAATACACATGGCAAACTGATTCGCATTAAATTTATCTAAACTGAATTTAATCTCATTTTATTACCCTTTTTTTTTTCCTGTAAAATCCTTCTGCAAGTCTTCAGAGTCATGTCTCCACTCAATACTGCGAATAATAACTTTTTACTGTCACCAAATTGCCACCTCACTACTCAGTGCTTTTCTACATTATGAACATGTTGAACTAAGAGTTTCAGCTTATATCACTGTGGAAGCCCAAGTCCTTCACCTTCATAGTAGACCATTTCCCATACCTCTGTTCTTATTTTTGGGAAAAATATTTAGCCATGCAAGGTCTATTGTCTTATGCCATGTTTGTTTAGTTTTCCTAAAAGGCTTTAGGTTAGACACCAGCAGAAGCCTTTGAAAGACTGCATCAGCTGGCTTTTCCTCATCCATTTGGTCAGCACAGCACACTTAAGACTCTTTTCGATATAGCAGTATACCTACAATGTAAATGTCTTAATGCTATAAAAATATAAAGAGTTCCTCATTTTACCTAACTGTGCTTGTTGCATCGCAGTCTACAGAACAACTGTATATTCAGCCACCAAATTTCTAGTTTGTCTTGAATAATAATGTAGTGCTTAAGAGCCCTCACCGAAGCTGCGCTAATTGCTGTGCAAACTCAGGACAAAAAGAGAGTGCCTACTTAGAAAACTTCTGGGGACAAAAGGACAAGCCCATATTTTGGGCTGCCTGTCCACAGCACGACTTCCCTTAAACTGCTGCATCACCCTTCCACCTCTCAAATACAACCTTTTATCCTCATTTTCACATCATAGATCACTCCTGTCTACTCAGGACAAAAGATAATATGCAAACATTAGCACATTTTATGATCTTACTGAGTCATATTTCATTTCAGCTGCTAGCTAAGGATCTGCCTCGCTATCCCACAGTTGTTTTAGTATTTTATTCTGTGCCAATTCTCTTCCCAAGAGCAATTTCTATAACCTTTCCCATGGGACCACCCCTTTCTTCTCACCTAATATTCTACTTGCACTACACCTACAAACACCTGACATTTAGAATCCATAATATTTCTTGGTAAGCGCATGGTAATACATTACAACTTCCCTCCTTTTTAAGGTCAAAGCGAACCACAAGTCAAGGGACTTGAAAAAGTTTGTATGGATGAAGCTGTATAGAGGAACGCAAGGAAATACAGGAGAAAAAGAATCCATAAAAAAAGAGCATACAAGCGTTAGGGTAAAAGGAGCAGCAAAACCCCCAGTGTCTGATGATAGCAAAATGCTTCAATTCATGCTCACTATTCAAAGAAAAAAAGTTATTGAGAAATTTTTATTTACTTAAAATTGCAAGACAATCCCCAGCTTCGGAGCTTGGGCAATTCAGACCTATTTGAGAGAATATGACACTGAAAGAGGGGTCATTAATTGCCCAGAAATTACTATCTTGGAAAGTCAGCACCTCTTCCTCCCCAAGTACTGAAGTTATAATACAGAAACTGTAAACTAAACAAAATACATCATTTAAGGGATAAATGACACATTACTCCAGTAGAACTAGTAGTGCCATGGCACTAGTCATTGCCACAAATAAAATACAAGAAATAAGACACAACTAGAGTTGTAAATTGGGGGATTTTTTTGTCTAATATTTTTCATGTCAACTTGGGTATGGCTAGGTAACAGATGGTATATTATGTTTTTCCTGCTTTGACACAATTTAAAAACAAGCTACAGATGGCTATAATGAAATCCTCATTAACACACTTATATTATCACATTTTAGTATAGCAATAATGAAACTTTCAGGTCTGGAATTTCCTGTTGGTTAATTAGTGGTTAGGTTAATAGCCTGAGGAAGTGCACAACCCAAAAAGTTTCCTTATTGTTTCATCATATAATTACTATATTCATATTTCTGGGAAAGCTCTCAAGACAGATTTAATGTCACAGTAAAGCTACCTTTATAACCCTCCCTCTGTTTGTGAAGCAAGTGTATTATTTTATTTAGCAGAGTGTGTAGGCAGGAAAGCCATGAACAGGCCCAATTCAGCTGCCTCTCAGAGTTTCAGCTTGTTTTTATTTGAGAGATACCAGCTTACACTTACAGAATTCTTCAAATACACATTACACCAAACACTCTACAGAAAAGCTAGGATCAACAACTCTTGGTCTATTACTACAATATTACCATAAAATCATTGATGAACGTTTGAATAATTACTTTTTTTTTAATCCCAGTTTATAGTACTCCACAAAAGTTCGAAATACAATATATGCTTAGCAGCACACCAAGATATCACTAAATCTGGGATCTAGAAAGAGAAAAATCAAGAATCACCACAAATCTTATTCTCACGTTATTTCCATAAATGAAGCTGCTGCTGTAACACAAACAGGCATAACGCTAGCGTTAAGTTAAACAATATAATTAAAATAGTAGTGAAAGATGTGGTATTCACAGCTAAAAGCCCTCTGGGGTTTCGTAACCCACACACCAGTTACTAACTAATGACACTGCGCCTTCATTACTGTGTTACCTATGGTAAAAGATTAAAGTTGCAGTGAATACCCATACCCACACCCCAGTCACACCGTCACTGGGTGGTACAGGCGTATCCCTAGATAACTGATACCTGCGCTGGTGCTATGGCACAAGAAAACTGGTAGCTTGGCAGAACCAGCTCACAAAATATTATCGAATGTTATTGTTGGGTTTTTTTTTTCTATTTTTAGCTGCCATCACCAAAAATCTACACTGAGAAAAAATGCAGCACTCTTCTACAAGCAGTAACATCCTGAGTTACCAGCAAAGACCAATGGAAACAACTGTATTGCTTTTTTGAAGTGCTAGAGGTTCCAAAGAGGATAGCTACTGCCAAGCCATCATGAAAGGAACATAATGAGGAAAACTTAACTTGTGACTGAAGTTACATAGTTAAAAGGAGAGAGAGTATCCAACTATTTAAAAGTTGTAATGCTAAAAATATCTTCTAAGCCCCAAAACTCTCTTATGACAGAGAACTGCAGGAAAAGATAATTTGGATTTTCTAACAAACACCTTATTATTTAACAAACACATTATTATTATGACTATTCTGCAAGATTCTGGAGCCCTCTCATTTCACCAGAATTTATTTAGACAACATTAAGGAGAACTGAAACAGTATTATCTTCCTTAACCAGCGGAAGCAGAAGCCACGCACAACAAAGACTTTCTGGAACACTAAATGTCACTATGGGATTCAACAATCAAATGTACCCAAAACCAAACAACTGAAAAAAAAGCCCTCAGTGTTTTTCTGTATCTGAGAATTACAGCTCCAAACAGAGTTAACTGTGCTTCCTTAAATTACTCTCAGAGGCCTAGAAAGTTAATAAAAAAATAACAGACAAAATAAAGTTCCCACAGTGATTTCCTTCTGGAAAATCCCATGCTTTAATTCAGAAACTTTCAGATCCAGTTTCACATGCAAGTTTTCATAATCATATCCATTCCTTGACAGAATAGTGTGTACTTTGACAGATCTTTTTATGGCACTGTTGCTGTAAGCAATTTAGATGTAGCTTTAATGAGAAGTTGAACAAGTTTCTTGTTCTGAATGTTTAGACGTAGTATAATGCTGTTTTTAAAAACCTGTACCTCTGGTCAGGTTTAGTAACACTCACTCTTCTCCTCCCAAAACAAAAAGTTAAAAATAATTGCAATGTTTCAATGCTAAACAGTTTGTGAAGCAAGGACACCTTGTGTTTACTTCACTCAGCACTCAGTTCTTCAGAACTGTGTATCTGGTGGTGTTCTCTCAATCTTTTGAGTTCCTGTGCTTATCAGACATCAAAACCAAACACACACACACACCCCCCAAAAAAAAAAAAAAAAAAAAAAAAAAAAGAACAAAAGCAAACTCTATACTACAGTTACAGACTTGGTCATGCAAGTTTCAGGTACTTCCTCAAAGTGGAGAAAACATGAGGCAATGGAAAAATTCTACAGTTAATCACACTGGGATCAATATTATAATTTGTAATGAAATGTCCTCCCCTTTTTAATGATGACATCAAACAATTCTGCTCAGAGTTTCTTTTACAGGACCTGAAACTGATTTACAGGAGGATATTCATTCCAAAGGGGTAAGAAGCCGTCTGGGGAGCAAAAGCCCACGGTTGCAAAGATGGCACGTGGGAAGGACCATGCCTCAGGTTCCCTGCCACCCATAAGACAGGAATGAGGAAGAAAAATACAGTGTTCTTTCTTACTTAATATGCACACAAACAAGCTCCTTAATTCAGATAAGCACATGTCTTTGGAATCAGTATCACTGACAACTAAACTGGGAGTGTAGCGTACTGACTTCTGGAAAGGGCAGCTAGTCACACTTGCAGATTCTTTCTAGTCTTCAAAAGAAGAAAGCTCAAATCAACAAAGTTGGAAAAAAGAGAAGAAAATATGCCTTCCAAAATACAGGCTTCATTCCAGATATAGCAGTGACACTATGGCACCATTAACAAAACAGTTCAAAATATCCCCAAGAGGATCAAACGTTAACAGGTTAGCACCCTGAAAGTGCTATTTGCACCATTATGATTTAAAATAAACAAACAAATAAATAAAAAAGGCTTGAGTTTGGTTTTGTCTGCTTCAAACCATAATTCTAGAGTAATATTCAAAAGTGCAAGTGCTCCAGCCATACTTGGTATCTATTATACATGTTATAGTATTGGGGAATTTTTCAATTTTATTTTTAGAAAATCTACAGTATAATCTTAGAAAATTGCTCCTGCCATGAGCTATTATGTGGAGGGAAAATAACCACAACGTATTTTACATCAGCAGAAATTGACAGAGCTCATTTTCCACCATTCTAATATTTCTAATTATTGCTAGAACGCCCACTTGAATGTAGAAACCCTCCTTGCATTACCTCAACAGTGGCTCATAGGCTCCTTCAAACTGCTACTAGATAAACCAGATATTCTAGAAACTAGGTACAACACCCTTTATTGCATGGGTGTACAGCTCATCACACAGTGCTATACCACTTGTGCAGCCTGTCTCCTCTGTGCAATCGTACAAAACAGATGCTTTACAAAATTTTCCATGCTAAAACATCCCAAGTTCTTATAAGCTCATCACAGAGCAGGACTGTCAGCTTGATCTTCCACCTAATCAGAAAAAAAATTAAAAACTACATGATGTAAGTATTCAAACACTTCTATTTGTGTGGAGTACAAATACTGAAATCCTATCAAATGAAAAAGCTCACAAAGAACAAAACGAATGAAAGCAGGAGGAAAGAAGTAGTGCCAACAGCACAGTTTAACGGAGATGAGTTCTGCTGGACCAAAATAAAAAAGAAAAAAAAAAGCAGAAAAAGGAAAAGGGGGAAAATAGGAAGATATTTGCTCAGGCAATAAGAGGCCTCTTACACCACTATAAGTTCACAAATGTTTCTAAGTGTCTTGTCTTCACGTGCTGCTAAAAAAAAACCATTGCATTATTGTAGAGTGATGTACGAGAGTCAGAGAACATTTGGTCTGCTTACCCGATAGTATCTACTTTTAAACTTAGGCATACAACACAGCAAGGTTTTATGATTCAGTGTTTTACTTTAGCCCTGTAAATTTTGCAAGCCTTCAACAGAAAGGCAAACACTTATGGTAGGTGGCTATTTCGGGCCATTTTTTTTTTTTCTATCAAACATGAAACAGACCAAGTTAGACACAGCATATCACAGAACTGAAGGAACAGCATGTATCAACACTAGAGGTTTTTGTTTGGGGTTTGGTTTTGTTTTGTTTTCTCCTCCTCTTGTGGACTGTTTGTAAAAACCAAACAGCACCTTTTAATCAAGGTTCCTAAAGATAGAATGTTTTATAGGTGAGCTCATGTGACACTTTTGTAAATCTTATTTTAAAGAAAATTATAAACAAAAGTACCTATTAAAAAAGATATGAAAGGGCCTACAGCTTGGTCACGAATTTCACTTTCAGATCAGCAAGTACAGATTTTCTTTCCCAATGAAATGAAGTGCCATCAGAGAGACTAACAGGCTTTTATTTACAATGCTGAAGGTTTACCACAACTTGAATCATACAGTATACAAGTTTTTAAATGCATTTTCTTAAAATAAAACTGCAGCCTTTTTCTGATTTATGGTATGAAGTGAGACATTTTGCTAGACAAAATTTCTAATACAGGAAGGGCTCAAGCCAGGACCTGTGATACACAAGAATGTGCAAGCACGTATACATTTCAATATTCTGTTTTAAGAAAGAATAATCAGAATTGTCCATGACTTAAATGTAAGCAATTTGAAAATCATCCACTGAACAAAAACCAAGATCTAAAGTACAATGAAGTTGTTCTTTATGTTGCAATTTATAGCAGCCTGAAGAGATTCTGCAATAAGCATCTTAAATCACAGACTCTTTAGTTTACACATCCCCAATACTGTAGAAGGCTGACGCGTGGTAGAAAGAGCAAACAAGCTTCCTAAATAAAGACGAGTAATCGAACACTTCTCCATTACTTTCCTCCACATCCACTTTTTCTACCTTTGGTTGTTACTACCTGGAAATCCAGGCTTCAAAAGGATGTATTTAACTGCAAGCATTAAACAATTCAATACAGTTTTATTAAACTAAAGTACAGTCTTTTAACTGTTTCTTTTTAAGCCTTTTGTTCATCATTTTGCTTAGATACATGCTGCTTTTATATTAACGTAATTAGAAAAAAATGCTGCACTTCTTGTCAAAGAATGGAAATCCTTCTACCAATACTGGAAGAAGAAAATTCTGCATTTTTAACTCTCACTATTTAAGATTTTCCAGCTCCACTTAACAAACAGTACAACCTACAGGTACAGATTGTAGTTTCAGATATTTCTACTGGTGGCTTTAAGATTCTGCAAGAACTCACACTCCATATTCACATGCCTCTACTTACATTTTTCAAGCAAGATACTTGAATTCAGAAAAAAAAAAAAAACGCTTTCTAGAAAAGCCCAAGTATAATTTCTATAATTAGGACCAAACGTAAACATAAGCCTCTGCTCATCAGAGAAAGCCTATACACATTAAATATACAGCTTGATACTTACCACGCTCTCACATTTTACTTTCCTATTACAGAAAAATACAAAGCTCTCAATGAAGACACCAAACGCCAGAGGTGTCTGAATAACACACACTGAGGCTTTGCTAGTCCAGACTCGATCTGTCCCCTTAGTCACTCGTCCTGCCTCCGCACAGCGCAAGTAGCTCTGGGGCAGGCAGCCAGCGCTCTGTGAAAGCAAGGAAACTCAGGCAGCGCCATCAGGCCAACAGCAGAGCAACGCAAGCATGGCGAGTTAATTTTATTAAAATAAGTAACTACTTTCGTAGCAAGAAAATACTGACAGCATGCTCAAAGCATTACAATAAAAACTCTTATAACATTAAAAGCACCGATTTTAAACACTCAAAACCGTAGCCAAACACTCCCCTTGGACTGAAGTGTGGCAGGTCAGCTTGTTGGTATAGTGGGGACAAGTGGTGGGAAGCCCTGGGAACCACTACTGAACCCCCTGCGTTAGACGATGATGATAGTGCTGCCACCTAGGCAGAAGGGGCAAAAGAGTCTACTCTGTTGCCTCGTGCAGGAAGAAAATACTGATAGGTATAACCCTGCCTTTCACCCGAGCTGTTAGTAAGACTAAGCTGGCTGTGAGCAAGAAAGCAGGTTCTGCTCTCCGAGGCAGACAAGGCAGGCAAAGTGCTGAAAAACTCCTTCCTAAATACTTGCTTGGGGTGAAATATCCTCAACATTGTATTACTTCCTATACGTGAAAACCAGTCTTAAACCTGCAGAGATTATCCCACCGAGATTTAAGCAACTCTTTAAAATGGTCCAAGGCAAAGCACAACATACCCCTCAAAGCATAATGCTGCTTTTAAGAACAAAGTCTCTCTGACATCCTTCAATTAAAGTCAACAAAAATGCAGATGTCTTGAATGCAAAATAGTATCAATTATCTTCATAAGAAATGCTGTGTTTACCTAGACAATCTAATTTTAAAATGAAACCATCTTCCCAGAAAACCAACTACCTGGAAATAAACTATCTGCATACGTAGCACTGCTGGACCATAGGAGACCACTTAACATGCTCGTTCACGTTACCACTGGGAATTGACACAAGTTTTGCTCTCCAGCTCCAGTGTGATCTTTCCTTTCCAATGGCCAAGCCAGCCATTGCTTAGTGATTTGATGTGGTAGATGAATGAACCGGTATTGCTTAGAAATCCTCTTTCTGGTTCTCCCATCTAAGCAGGTTTCAGCAGGGAGAAATAATGCTGCCTCACAGAAGTTAGGCACAGAAACGTGTTGTACTATCCTGGTCAGACCAGGTCTGCAGCCAGGAACACAGACATTTTAGAAGTTCACAAATAATCTTCCCACTGGGGAGGATGGAACAGCAACTGGTTAGTTTAAGAGAAGCCATGAAAAAAAAAAGCCACAGGGTGGCACTGCAGGTAGGCTATATTTTAAAACTACTTGGCTTCTTACTCTTTTCCAGGCAAATCAGAGCATATCTAATCCCATCTGTACAGAACAACAGACCGGCTCATTAGTTTTTCTTCAAACATTGTATTGTCCAGCAACAAATATTACTAGAATATAAATCACATCTTAAAAGAGGTACTCTACTGAAGAGATATCATTTTATAAATTCATTAAATGGCATTTAAGAGCATAACACGAGAATGCTATTGTAAAGATACTCTAAGAATTGATACATATTTTGGGTTTGTCAGTTCATTTTGAAAACATTTAAGAAAAAATCTTCATAAAGCATGTGCATTCTCATACAAAAAGCTAAAAAAATTTTCTTCGTACCATGACTTTTTATCAATATGGCAAAATCTCTCATCAGTTCTCTCTTCCTTTGAAACGTAGGACAGTTTTAACTTCTGAGAAAGTGAATGAAAGTCCGTGAAAAAGTCTTAATACTGCATTCAACACTACCACATGCCTTTAAAACATTTTTCTTCTTATGTATAAAAGAACCATACATCATTTCATCCAAAATAGAAGACTTAGTACAGCAATATTTCAAAGCCAGACTTAGGAGTCTATTTAATCTGCTTTGTTGGCTTCTTGTTCCCCAAATTTCAAATCCCTGGCATTTGAGTTAAAAGCCAAAACATTTGCAAGAAAAGCTATTCCTGTTCATTTAGTGAAGAAACTGATTTTCAGAGGAGATCTGGAGGTCATCCAGGGTTGCAACAGTTGCTTTCCACTCTATAAAACAAAAGGTTCCTTCAAGGTATAAACCTGATATTTCAGTAGATTCTAAGCTAACAGATAATATATGACTATGCACAACCATTTTAGTCGCCTGAAGTCCTAGACCATTTTAAATTTTCCGGTCAAAAGTATGACCAGCAACATCCTTCCTTGTCAATGTTTCTAGTAATAAATGAAAATAAGCAAATAAGCTTATTTTAGTTCAGTTGCATCATATTATAAACTAGAACACTAATTCATCTGCTGTCATTTGTCTTACCCCAGAGGGCAAAAATTCTAAAAAACAGGACATTTTATGCCCTCAGACAGAAGTTCAAGAGTGGATTGGTAATTGTTTAAACTGCCAAGTAATTATAAACCATTCTTTCTGCTACAGGATTGCTCCTTATATTTCTTAAACTGTTTGTAGATGGAGATTATCTTCCTATTAGATAGCATAACATTAACACATTGCCAAAGAAATACGCCAATATAGCAGTGACTTTAACAATGGATAAGGCAAATGATTATGTAATGGCATTGGTTTCCAAAGCTATACAAGTTTGATTTGAGCACATTATTTACCTATTTTGCTGACTCTTAAGCTAAAGCACTCTACATTCTAATAAACGGTTTCAGAACACGTGCCTAGACAAATATTAAATCAACAAGTTAGTCACCTGGTAAAATAAATTGATTTTGGTACCACAACTTCAGTGCCTGGAATCAGTATTTCTTAAAAATCATATATTTAATAAAAATGTTTTTAAGACCCCCCCAAAAAACACCACCCACCAAAAGCAAAACACAAAGGAAAACGCTTATTACTGAAATGGTTTAGCTATTATTATTTCCTCTGCTTAGGTTTGGAGAGCAAAGGCTTCTGCAGAAATGTTTGCTGTTAGATACTGAGTAACCATACTTGCAACACTTCATACAATAACTTCACAGTTCATCAACTATGTAAATTATAATATTGTTTACATCTAACACAGCAAGGTTATGTGCTGATGCAACTAATGGAAGTAAGCTTCATTAATTCTAAATAAAATGAACTATTTAAGTTAAAAGGAGACACACCAGATGCAATCTAATAGTGCTTCAAATAGGTTTTCTGGCCACTTCTATTGCCACCTATACCATTATTAATAGAAAGCTAAACAGAACTGTAAAAATTCGGGAAGTAGGTACTTTGCTCACCAAAGCCATACTCTTAAAAGTACGAACTCTGAGAAAGCTGATATATGAGGACATGATATATGGGATATATGGAGGAAGTAACTAGCATGTCTTCTATTTGAGTTTTGTTTTCTTCTGCTTTTTAATTTCCTTACTTAAGGCAGAGAAGTGTTCATAGTTAGTTTTTACATATTTTGCACAGGTTTGGAATAATGCCTCAGGATGGCACTAGGAACCCTATGCAATTAAATTGCTACTTTTGTTAATCACATTGCAAACAATCAAATTGCTAATCATCATTTCAAAACCAGCCAATGCATTAAGCTTTCCTAGTTGGTCATTAGTAACTTGAACAGCACTTGGTCTATGATATGGCATTACAGAACTTTTCAATTCTAAATGAGGTTACACACATATCCCTCAAGAAAAAAAAATAAATTCAAATACTAAAATTTTAACTCACAAAATCAAATACCAAAGAAAGGTTTCTGCCAATCCTAGTCCTCTCTCACCCACTGTAGAACAACAACAACAGAATATAATAATTAAAAAAAAATCTACACATCTCAGGTATCTGAGAACTTCGTATCTATTTATTTATGCAGATGACTAAGAAGTTCCCTTCATTTTTCAAATATTCTAGAACAGAAGTATTTGTTCAAGAACTCAAAGAGTAGAAATTAAACAGCTGCATAACTTTTGTCACTGCAACACAAAACATTTATGTCCAATTCTTAACAACTGCAGTATCACACAATTTTACACTCTTCCTTAAAAGTGCAATCAGTACATAGCCCAAATTTCTATACAACCCACAGGAATTAGATATAAGAAAACATTTTAAAAAGCAAAACACCACCCCCCCACCCCTCAACTATTCCTAGCCTGCACTGTGAGACACATTCTTACATTCCCATGGAAAGTTAACAGTACAAGGAGCACAGCCACATGTTCCCTTGAGGCCATGCACAACTGAACTATTGGATGAAGAACAAGTTCTGGTCCCCATCACTTACACATATACATAGATCATGGGAACTCATTTTCTCTGGGTCACTTGGCTACACAGCTGTGTGTGTCATTTGTTTTTAGAACACAAACGTCTTCCTTTAAATGAACAACCTATTACTGCAAGATAAAAAAAAAAAAAAAAAATCCAGAAAAGACAAAGATATCGGTATTGCTAATACAGTATGCTTGACAGCACAAGCTAAAAACATATGCAAAGCTCCTGCTTTACTCAACAGTAAAAATTAGTACCTTGTAAGTACAAATTCTGCCAAATTAAAAACTTAACAGTTTAGACAGGTGACTATTATCAGATCACCCCCAGAAGGAGTCCAAAAACTATGCTGCAGAAGACCCAACACACTTACAGTCTTGTCTCTGTCTCTTGCTGACATATAACTAAAACTTATGCTAGCTTACTGCATTTTTCTAGGGGAAATAAATTTATTTTATCATCTACTGAAAAGAGATATTAATAACAGCTATCAAGATTATCTAATGGATCAAAAAGGTATTTCCAGTCCTGGATTTCTATTCAGTTTTAAAGTGTAGCCTGCATACATGAAGACTTCTTTAACAATGTCAGTATAACTGGGGAATGAATGTGTATTTAAAATAGATGTAATTAGGTATTGTGGTGGCTGCAGTTACACAAGTTGGTTTGTGTTGAAAGCGTTGGGACAGCCACAGATTAAATTTGTTAGACAAAGTTGGTCTAGTATTCACTCAGACATACAGATAGGGATCAGAAAAATAGGCTACAGCTTTATTTGTCACTTCATATATATACAGAGGACCAAACAAGCTGTGACTGACTGCTAGGAGATACCAGAATTCACCTGTCAAATTAGGGATTACAGTAGGTAAAGACAGAGGAAACAGACTGTGTGATTCTGCATACCTTCACTCTCCTCCTCATAAGGTCCATCAACCTTTCACCACCTTCTATATCTAAGGACCAGCCATTGGCAACACAACCTCACTGGATCCCACTGCTAATCACACGTGAATTACTAGACCACACCTTCTAATTACTCACCAACAGCCTGGCTGAATCTGTTTTCTAAACAAAAAAGAAAAATAACATGGCTAAATAATGGCTGTTCATAAAACACTTCGCACCAGCGTGCTATTTCTGTGCAGTCACATGGCTTCCTCAAGCTCACCATCATTTTTAGTCTCATAATTCTATTTTCTGCATACTTGCTGATGTGAAACAACAGTGAACGGGGGATACATCTGTCACAGTATCATTGTGGATTATGTGAAACAGTTTATTAGACTTCAAGTTTAAGTATGATCCAGTAGCCTTTAAAAATATTCTATACCATTAGCTTTCTGGGGTCAAAGGTGGCTAATAAGGATAGCAAGTGGCTGTCAAAAGTGAAGAATCATAACAACGACAAAAGCTTCTGAGAAAACTGCAAGACAAATTTTACCACTAGGCCGAGGTATCATTTCTCTATCTTTTTACTGGTCTTTTTTAGCCCCAGTTACATAGCTGCATAATTTTATCACAACTGATGCTAAGCAATGCAGCTAAGTGGCTGGTGAAGGAAAAGATGGAATGATAGAATCGTTTAGGTTGGAAAAGACCATGAAGATCATCAAGTCCACCTGTAAACCTAACAGTGCCAACTCCTCGCCTTCTTCACTGGAGGGGTGAAACCATCTCTTCAGGTTGTCCACTCCTGTTCATATTCCTTTTTTTTTTTTTTTAAATATGAAAAAGAAGAAAGAAAAGCATCCCCACTTGCTCATAGTGGACAAACCTGCAACATCCTGCTGGGTAACAAGTCTTAGCGTTCCACGCTTCTTACATGAGGGGGCTGAAGTGAACAGAAACACAAACTGAAACTAGAAAACACAATAATCCTGCTCTTCTTGAGCTTCTGTGAAGCTCCACATTGCGGTCAGTGACAACTGTCACCACAGATTCCTAAAGAAGAATATATGTATTGAACGTACTGGTTTGTATACTTGGAATTCAAGACACAGCTTTCTTTAGAAGCTGCGTTAAGGAAAGTGTGCAATCAGAATTAATTTAACATTTGGCAGATTATTTCTACTGTTGGCAACTACCAACAGTGACAACATACACAACATTGTTATCTGAAAATATGCAGAACTTGTAAGATTAAGCTCTAGAAAACAAAGGAAAATGCTTGAACTCAAACATTGTGAGTATACATATATAAGTATGTGTAAGCATATGTAAATCAACAGAATGAGGCAAATGACTACACAGCAATTCTAGTAGTATTTAGAGTTAGATCCTTTCACCTGCAAAACATAGTCTTGCTTATATGCCACAAACAAATATGGATGGATGAACGAGCAAATAGCTTAATTTCATCAGCACAATCCCATATATTCACCAATACGACAGGCTTGGTATTGTTACGTCTGGTCTTCTAACCAGGATTTAAGATTAGTCTGAGTTAGCAGCAGGAGAGCCCAGTCTCAAGATGTACAGTAGAACTTGTTTATGATACTAGCCTGAAGTTTTTCAGCTTTTTTTAAACATGTAAGTAATTGTACGTTGTAAAACTCAAGACAGTAGAAACTGAAACAAGCTGGCTGTTTGTCAAGACAGAGCAGACACTTTACTACATTTTGGAAAAGGTACATACAAGCTATGGATCCAGTTACAGGCCTTTGTACCCCATCCTGTTTTATCATGTAGCTGTTTCTGAAAACTCTGAATATTTTATAGCCAAATTCCAACCTGAAACTCACACTTATGGAAGCTGTAAATCATCTCCTTCCTTTCTTGGCATCCTCTGCCTTCAAACGTGACACTGCTATGTTCAAATCAGACGAAATTAGCAAGTCAAGATATTTAAAGTCACATTAAACAGACAACGCTGCAATCAAACCTTTCAATTCTTTGATATGCCAGTTTTGTCTCTCACCAGTCATCTTTATTTCCAATGAAATTGTAATATAATACAATATAAAGAAACAAACAAAGGAGATCTCTGAACTACCACTGTTGTTTCACAGAATCACGGAGTCTCAGAGTTGGAAGGGACCTCTAGAGATCATCTAGTCCAACTCCCCTGCTAAAGCTGGATTGCCTAGAGCACATTACTCAGGACTGCATCCAGGCGGGTCTTGAAAATCTCCAGAGAAGGGGACTCCACCACCTCCCTGGGCAGTCTGTGCCAGTGCTCTGTCACCCTCACCATAAAGAAGTTTTTCCATGTATTTCAACGGAACTTCCTATGTTCTAACTTGTGCCCATTGTCCCTCGTCCTGTCACTGGGAACCATTGAAAAGAGCCTGGCTCCATCCTCCTTCAACCCACCCTTTAGATACTTGTACGCCATAATAAGGTCTCCCCTCAGCCTTCTCTTCTCCAGGCTAAAGAGTCCCAGCTCTCTCAGCCTTTCCTCATAAGGGAGATGCTCCAAGCCCTTAATCATCTTAGTTGCCCTTTGCTGGACTCGCTCCAGCAGTTCCCTGTCCTTCTTGAACTGAGGAGCCCAAAACTGGACACAGTATTCCAGTTGTGGCCTCACCAGTGCAGAGTAGAGGGGGAGAATGACCTCCTTCGACCTACTGGCCACACTCTTCCCTATGCAGTCCAGGATTCCATTGGCCTTCTTGGCAACAAAGGCACATTGCTGGGTCATGGATAATTTACTGTCTACTAGGACCCCCAGATCCTTCTCCTCTGAGCTACTTCCCAGCAGGTCCGCCTCTAACCTATACTGGTGCTTTGCATTCTTCCTCCCCAGGTGCAGGACCTTGCACTTGCTTTTGTTGAACCTCATTAGGTTCTTCTCTGCCCAGCTCTCCAGCCTGTCCAGGTCACGCTGGATGGCAGCACGGCCCTCTGGGGTGTCAGCCACCCCACCCAGTTTGGTATCATCAGTGAACTCACTGAGGATACACTCTGTCCCCTCATCCAGGTCATTAATGAATATATTAAACAAAATTGGACCAAGTATTGACCCCTGGGGGACACCATTGGTTACAGGCCTCCAACTAGACTCTGTGCCCCTGATCACAACCCTCTGAGTTCTGTCACATTTCATTAGATTGGCTGTAGGTAATTAAGTTTAAAAGCAAGTTCAGTGATCTCTTGTACTTCCTATTTCAGTATTGCACTCATTGCAGCAAGAATCCTTACACCACCACACCAATTTAAAATAGAAGTCAGAGTACATCAGCTGGGACTATGGAAGGCTATGGTACAATGCAAATATTCTACCTAAAAGGCAATTAGCCCAAACAGATCAGATAAAAATTGGCTCAGGTCAGCTTAGAGTACCTTCCAGCAAATACACTTGAACTTTTTCTGATGACAAAGCGAACATTTAAGAGTAAGAATCAGTAGTATCCCAGACTCTTGTAGGGATAAAAGCAGCCTTCCATGAAGCACCAGAGATGCTAAGAAAAACATGCTCTTTATGGCTTTTTTAATTTTTGTATTTATTTTTATTCCTATTACTGAGGATCTTTGCATGTCAAAATGGAAGCCTGATTAGTGAAAGAATTTATCAGGTCCTTGTACTTAATTTCTTCTTGATTTAATTCCCAGGATATCAGTTATTTTTCCATTAATTTTACAGTAAAGAGGACCCCATGGAAGCAATAAGCAGCAGGAACCAAATAAACAGAAGACCGGAACTTTAATGCAAATGTGTTTCCTGGAGAAAAGGAGTAAATCAGTGTAGATAATGTAGTAGAGAAGCAGGGAAAAAAGTTTTAAAAAAAAATAAATAATCACATGTTCTAAAACAATCTGTTCAAGAGATTTCTCTCTGGAACTTAAGTAGCTCTTCAAAACCAGTGCCCTGCTGAGGAATTTACATACTTGCCAAGCTTTTTTTGTTACTAATCAAAAGAAACAGCTATTTGCTTCGTGGATGAAAAGTTGTGACACTTGCTCAAAAATTTAAAAAACAAACAAACAAACAAACAATCACAATCATTTTAAGGAACAATACAACCTAGACAGTGAGGATTGCCTGTGTGAGTGCATAACTGAGACAAGAACTCCAGAATACATCCCCCTTCATTATAAGTTTTAAGAAAAAATAATACTGGCACTATAATCAAGAGGCCTTCAGAGTACTGTACTAGTTCAAATAACGCATAAAGCTTTTCAAATCCACCAGTTACAAGGTCGCATCAGGCTAATTCCACATCACGTCTCCTGATAACCGTGCTTATGGCCTGTTAAAGGACACCATGTGTTTGTCTGAACAGCTAGGATTTAAAATCCATCTTTAATGCCCATAGGGCATGACTACTTAAAAGTTATATGCGTTTTCCAAAATCACTGGTCTACCCTATAACATTACTTGATGAACCACTGCTACAGACACTAAGACATCTGATAACTGACAAATATGTTTTCAAATAAATTACTTTCTGGCCCCAGAAAAGGTTCTCCCTTTTGCTTGAATATAGGAAAGGGGGTTTCTATTCATATTATCTAAGGAACCATAAAGAGATAAAAATAACCACATTCTGTTTGTCCTGTTGAATAGGGGATTAAAATAACTGGCAACGTTTTGTTTCAAGTCATGAACTAGAAGTGGATTCACCAGGTCACAACTGGAAAAGGAGAACTGCCAGTCCTTGATAAGCATGGCAATTACCATTCTTTTACATACAGAACTACTCTAAGGGAGTACAGCTTCCTTACACAGCAATAATAGCATATCCTTCGATTTATACAGTAGTCCTCCAGCAATACAACCAACATCCTGTTTTCATCTTAAAGTACAGATGGGCAGTTTGTCTACAGGCTTTGTTTATCAGAGTTCCTATAACCGAGTGCCTTCTCATTATGAGAAATAGCACCCTCCAATGTAGCAGCATTTTATACTCCTGGTTCTTTCCTTCTGAAAATTCTAATGTGGTACCTACCTGCTCTACAGAGTATATAGATGTAAACTAAGTGCTTTGAAACAACGTGACTTAAGTTTATAAATATTAACTAAAAAGAAGTTACACACTTCTACCCACAAAGTCATGCAAAAACACCCAAGAAAATTCAGAGAAAAAGGACTTTCTTACTTTATGGCCTTCAGAGGAAAGGACAGAAAGACTGCTTGAATGATTTAAGCTGTAAGATCTCAAAAAGCCCTTAAAACGCACATAAACTCCTGAGATCTGAAGCAGTCTCTGCAAGTTCTCCCTGGATTTAGAAATTTCCCCTGAATATAACAGCGAATCTCTGTAAAATGCCTAAAAGACTATATGTATAAAAATTTTGGTTAGACACCTCTCAGATTATTATTTTGTAATTCTGTATCCTGTGTTATCACAACAGTCAGAAATCCAGTATTTTCCACATTCCTACCCATGAAAGTAACTAACCAAATAGCATTTCAAATGATTTACATGCTTATACTCTATAACCATGCAGTAACTCACGAACATGCCATTCACATGTTGTCACGCTTTAGAAATAGACCAAGACTGCTTAACTGTTAACCACTGCACTTGTTCAAAACAGTTTTAGAAGAAATTGTTGCTTGTTGAATATATTAAATCACTAAAAACTTAGAAGGAATGTACTGCTAATTATATCTACAAGGCATCCACATTTTTTACCAATTTCTCTTCAAGCAAGTGGTAAACAGCATGCCAGCAGAATGTCAGTGGAAACAAAAGGATAATTACTAATACCAGTTTAGGGCAAACTTCTTAATTAGAAACTAATGACCCCAACTTAAGAGCACTAGAGAACCCTGAATTTGCCTACACTGGCCAAAAAAGGCCTGGGGTAGGGTGGGGTAGGGGTCAAGAGGGAAGGATAGGCAAAATGACCACCAATACAGCTACAGCAATAGAAGCTTCAGTGACAACATGTGTAAATCAGAACATCACCTAGACCAGAGCTTCTACTCTTGTGCTTAGCGGTAGAGGCTGGGTCAGAGACAAGCTGCAGATACTTCATTTGCTTATCTCTCCAAAATTTGTCCCAGTTTCCCCAAACTTAACTGCAGTAGATCAGTGCACCACAGAATGTTGTTATAAAACTAAAGTTAAGATGCTGAGAAACAGAGCAGTCAATCAATCTGGAAAAAAAGTTAATGGGCAGCTATCTACACAGATGGTAAGAGTAGAAAGAGACATGACCAAGAGAGTGCTAAAATTCAGCTGCAAACTCAGCGAAACTGAAAATTCACTCTTACTCTACTGAGTCAAACTCTAAGTGCCAGTAACATAAACCTGCTCAACCTCTCCTCTAAGTGCCACATTTTCTCTCTCCCAGTAAGTAAGCGTTGGGTTTCAAACACTGCCCAAAGGAGAAAATCCATAGAAAGAACCCTGGCTTCATATTGGAGAAGAAATTCAAGTTGTGGCTAATGGCCATCCGTCTGTTCTTGTGACAAACATAAAACAACAACCACCAGAATTTTTGCAATTTTTATTACGTGGATATGAAGTCACTACCATAGCATTGCAAGCTTAAAGCAGAAAGCTTTAAAGCTCTCTCTGGATCCAGAAATTCAAAGCTGACACTTCAAAATCATTCCGAAACTAAAAGAGGATCCTAAGGTGAATGCAGGTAAGGGAAGAGGATCTAAAGCAACAAAAGCCTTTCCTAACCTTAAAAAGAGAAAAAGGAATTACCTCAGACTTTTGTTATTACAAACGGCTTCTCAACGACTTCTTCTAACTGAAGGAAAGGGCATAAAGAAGCTGCAACAAACTTGCTCCACCAGCACAATGGCAGCAGCAAACCTACTCAGTTCAGAAGACAGTGAAACTTCCTTCCACCTAGGCTGTCTATAAGGGAGGGAGATAGCTATGTAACCTCTGTTAATGATTTGACTAGTATAAAAAAAAAAAAAAAAAAACACAACAAAAACACCAACCCCAAAACAAAAAAACATGGTAGGAAGGGGGAAGAGAAGAGTGAATCTCCACATCCAGCACAAGATCTCTGAATGAATCAGTCTTTCTCACACAGAGTCACCAAACCACTTCTTTCTCACTGCCACTTAAATATTTAACTGAAAATATTTGTTAATCAAAGCCACAGATAAACACAATGGCACATAATACTGGTAAAACTACGTCAGTTTGAGGATGTGACTCACGTTTTCTGACGGATCTCATTTTACTATCAGAAGCCAAAAGTTTTTTAATGGATTGAGCTTAACGACTGAATTTTCACAATTTCAACAAATTCTGCACCCTGTTCAGCTATCACTTCCTAACTTTGATAAAGTATCACGTGCTCTTTCACACACATACTGGAGATCTTTCTACCACATTGAGCATTTGTTCACATGATACCACAAACTGACTCAAGGAAACATTCTCAATGTATGACTGAGATGTGAAACAAAATGTGACATGTGATGTGATGGGACGTGGGAGAGGCCGACAAATGTAGATATTTTACGGATCCCGTTGGTTTTTTTATTTTATTTTTAAATTAAAGTTAAACACTCATAAAACGATTACTTCTAATCTTGGACCTTTTGTTTACATGTAACAGAAGAATTCTTTACATACTCAACCATTTTCCTTTCTGAGAGTATGTTGTTGGCAAATGAACTGCACACTTCTCAATTAACCAGGGTAGGATTTTGGAAGGGCATTTCTGTTTTAAGTTGCTAAAGCTCTTCCAAGTGGCTCTGACAAACATCTGCTTACAAAATAAACAACTCACTGGGCACTTCATTTCCTACTACGGATCTCTGCACCACCAACAGGAAGAGGCAGCATCAGCTTTTTGGCACATAGGCAGATTTCATTCAGGAAATGTGAAGGAAAATCCAGAAGTAGTTCTATAGTGGAGACAGCATGCAGAACATCAGTTTCTTCTGCAGAGGGGTAGAGCTTTGACTGACACTGTATAGATCTTTCCACCACTCAGTCAGGGTACCAAGTAATTTTAAAATTTCCATCTACTGTCAACACATATAAAATACTGCTTGGCATTGTTCAGGATGAAATTTCAGCTTTTATGTTATGTGTCATTATTTCCAAACATTCTGAATTCTACCATAAAAACTTATTCTGGATTAAGTGCTGGCAAGCAGTCTTTAAAAAAAAAAAAAAAATCCCATAAACCCATTAGCTGGCAGGCTTTACATATTGGAGCTACAGAATCCAGGAAAATTTTTTACTAAGTAAAAGCAGGAAAGGGGAAAAAAAAAAAAAAAAAAAAGAAAAAGACAACAACAAAAGTCAGTATCTTAAAGAACACCATCAGAAAGAAAACATAACAACCGATCTATTTGTTTATTTCCTAAAACTATCATCACACCAAACACCATTTTCTTTCTAAAATAAATCACTGTATACTTTTAAGATTTCATTTAACATTTACAATTCATTGCTTCTCCCTCCTTCTCCTTCAGTCATGTGAGACTTACAGATAAAGAAGCATTACAGCAGCATATTTTGGGAGGAAGACTGGAAAGTTTGTAAGAATGTTTGGGCAGTAGAAATATGAGAACAGTCAAAGAAAGATGCTTAGAAATAAGACAAAGAATCCAACAGTTCAGAAAATGATGTCAGATCCTTATTACTTTTCCAAAATAAGCTGCTTCAGATTCTCTCCTATCCCCCTTACTATTGAAAATCAGCTCTGAAAGAACGCTTATAAAACTGCTTTGTTTTTTCATACCTTCTAGACTTTCACCTTGTTTTTCTATTAAGAAAAAAAAAGCAACCAACCAAGCATTGCCTGGTGTGTTGAGACTACCTCAATAATACAGGGGAGGGGGGAATGAACGTGCCATAAACTGCAGAAGAAATCAAAACAAAACCCACAAGTTACCTAGATTTCAAAATCCTCTGAACCGTCTACATATCACTTGGAAGAAAAACAGATCCCTCTCCCCACTCCCCAACAAACCCAACCAACCAACAAGAAACAAGAGAGAAGCATTAAGGAGCTGAAGGGAGATAGACACATCTGACCCTGTTCCATCAGTTCATTTCTACAACAACTGTCCTGATAACCTGTCATGCAGACATCAAATTAAATATATCTAATTCTGATGAAGGACAGCATATAATACATGAAGAAAATTACTACTACTGGCCCAACAAAGTTGTAAGTAAGCTCTGACTTAATTGAAAGGAGAAAAAGAATAAAATAAATCCTATTTCATGTCTCTAGCTATCACTGCTACCTTAAGATCTCAGCTCCAAGTTCTTCGATGTCTAAGGCATTACTCAACCATAGATAAATGAGCAGACAAGAACAGCAACTGCGAAGACAGCCAATGACCTCCTTAAAGTGCCATATCAAAGGGCCTGGGAAGCTCTTCTCTCCTTCAACACTGTAGTAAAAATAGTCTCCATGCCCATGTAAGTACAAGGGAATAAGATGCATTAACCTAGGTAACGTGTCATACATAATATTTAAACACAAAGTCACATTTAGATAAAGAAGAATCTATAATTTCAGGGTGAAGTCAGGGGAAGAGAAATCAGGTACAGGCAGAATGGAACACAGGAGAAAGAATAACAGATGGAAGGACCAAGTTGAAGGCCCAGGTTCTTTCTAAATCTCAAAATTTAAAAGAACTCACAAAACCAGAATCCAAAAAGCTAAAAGCAGGAGGACTGTATGAAAGAGTTTAAGGACAGCGTCATACATTGCAAAACAGTTCAAGGTAATAGGAAGAAGGAATCTCCTCCCCACATAGACTAAGAAAAAAAAACCCAAACCACCCAAAATCCAAACATGTGCCACCAATAAAAGCTGATGGGGAAAGACCACATTAGCTTCCAAATGTTAAAAACCACAACAGTTAAGGTGCCTTAGGAACCGTTACAATTCTTCAAAGTTCCACAGCATGATCTATGAGAAAGGCTTTCAGAAAAGAAGCAATAGCACATTGAAGTTTAAGATTCAGCAAAACAGGACTTTCTCCGAGAAGTGAGTACTTTAAAGACTGAATGAGGTAAAAATAGCTTTAAGGAGGGCGCCAAGGATGGAATTAGTGAGGCTGCTTTGTAATGTGGCTGGAAGGAGAGGATCAAAATTGCAGGCAAGGGGAAGTGAGAGACCATGAATCAGAGACCAGCAGAGGACACAGAAAAGTTTATGTCTGGAGACTTCATAGAGTAGATGGAGAAAGCAACAACTCTTCAGAAATGAAAGTTTGGGAACATAGGGACAACTTCCAACACATAGCAGTACCTGAATTTTGAGGAATTAAAGTTTCTGAATTAAAAAAATAAGAATTTTGTCAAAGCCCATATTTCTGTCATGGCTTGAACTTCTGATTTTACACAAATTCCTGAAAATCACAAATTCCACCTACTAAACAATCATCATCAACTAACTAAGGTCTTATTTATCTTACCAACTAAAGAAATAAAAAATAAATCCATCCATGCAAATAGCTTCTATGCTCTCAAAGCCGGAATGGTTTCATATTTAATTCTGCACAACATGCATTTTTAATGAAAAGAACAAAAGGTCTAAGTCCACAGCTACTCGTGAAGAAAGATGTACTTCATTTTTGCCTGAAGGGGTTACAACCCAGCATGATGAGTTGTAAACGTTTGTTTTCTCAACTTTGTTACTAACAGACATTTTGGCTCCTCTATTTTTATTTTTTTTTTAACTAGATCCAGAGACAAAACATTGCTCCTCCCAAGTAAAAAATGCTTTCAACATTGCTGTGACAAGGAGAGTTAAACAATAGATACCTCAGTAGATTATCTTCTACCTGCATCCAGTTCTTTTGTCAGTCTAGTTTGAGAGTACATAAGCACTGTACTAGGTTTTACAAAGGTCAAGAGCAACACAATGATACTTAAACACACGGTAAATGACAAAAACCAAACTTGACACACTATATTCTTCCCTACTGCCCTTCTAATTACCTTGATACCTACACATTAAAAGTATCTTGGCAAGAATTACACAAAGTTTCCACTGCTGCCCCCTACTGATGGTCCCATATCCTGGAACATTCTTATTTAACCTACATTATTCAGCAAAGCTCCCAGCATGTCAAACTCGGGGCTGGGGAGCAGTCAAATTGAATGCAACATATAAAAAAATAGAAAAAGCAGTCCCTCCAGGCAACTTTGTCAATAATATGTTTGTATAATAGGGACGACTGAAAGAGATCCTTGTGCCTTTACCATAGCAAAACACTTAAAAGTTACCTGCCAAAACCCCATGGTTTTGGAAGAAAACACATCTGAAAGTCTCACATGAAAGCCGGGTAAAATACCAAAAGGGAAAATTAATTCCCAACAGGAAACGAAGGCCCATGAAAAGAACAAGATTTTTAAAACAATGAATCAATATTCAAGAATATCAAATTGAAAAGGGATTTGATTTTAAAGAAAAACACCCACGTTTCTAATGTTATTTTGACATAGAGTGGTGTGAAGGTTTTTTTCAATTAAGACAGTATCACTTTGTAGGAGAGATGTAGGGCTAAGAACAAAAACTGTACCAATGTTGGTATTTGAGAAAAATTCAAGCACACGTTTCTTGTTTCACATAGAGTAATCATTTGCATTGCTTGGGAAGGAGGAAAGGTTTGTTTGTTTGTCTGTTTTTAAATAAGATCCATCTGTGTTTTGCCAACCAAGTAGCTACACTTCAAGAACAGAAATAAAATTCAAAGAGATGTACACAAAGGATTTTTAAAATATCATGAAGAAAGTGCAGTTTGGAAGCTATTTCTTCAATGAACACTTCTATAGAACTGAAGCTTCCAACAAAACCCATGCTTTCTCACAGAAGAAAGCTTATGCCTCGCTAAAAATATTCACGCGTTCTATTTTCTTTAACTGAAAATAGCAATCCTGACAATCCCAGTCTCGCAGCAGTCGACGTGTATGCAAGCTCCCCAGGGAGACATTTCATAGCTAGATTAGGGATCCATCCTTTAACCACCTACAGCACTTTGATCACTTTGATCATTTACAACCACGAGAAGCTACATGCAAGCGTACATAACCCTTCTGAACCAGATAACCTCCTAACAAATAAAAAAAAAAAAAAAAAACAAACAAACTAAGAACTCTCAATTCTGTAAAGATCTCCATGTTATTCCACTCCTGATGCATAAAAAATGTTTGTTAAACTATAAAAAAAATGCACTAGTCCATCACCATGCAGATTTTAAGTCAGAACGCATCTACTGGAACTCCAGATAGTGAATGTTTAGGTTTACTTTCATGCAAAGAGTTGCATTTTTAATTGTGGGACCTCACCTTAGGAGAGAATTCAGGTGAAACCTCAAGTTTTTAATTGCTTGTTACAGCTCAAAACAGCAAGGGGTGGTTTTCCCCCTTGAACTCTCCATTGTCGCATGCTGCACAGTCAGAGTTTCCTCTTCATTGTGCTAATGCTGGGCATGGCCACAGAACTCTACAGGAGTCTAGGAGCCAACATCTCGGCTTCTTGTCATCCTCTAATGCCCTGACGTCAACCGTCTGAGTTTTAGGGCAGGACAGCAAATGCTCACAGTAAAAAGCAACCCTTTCTCAAACAGCAGGCAGCTACGTGAACTCAAGTCAAGAGCAGCAGGTCAGCTGTTGGGGAAGCAAGTGAGAGAGCCAGGTGAAAAGGAAAAAAATTGCACAGCCAGATCTGTTTTAACTTGTATGCAGCCATGAAAGAGAACACGCGGCATTCCTTGTATGCACTACATTAACAGAGCAACTCATCATATTGACTTATTAATTTCCAGAAAAAAAAATTAAAAAAAAAAATCAGTTGAGCAGGCACTAACATTGTTACTTGCAACTCCAACGGCTAGCTAGATTATTTGGCATCTGCTGCTCCCCAGCACACATAAAACTACAACAGTGGCAGCTAGAAACAACAGCAGTCAAGCTAGAAAATCTTGCACTTTTAGCAACTTTCTTCCAAGCTACAGTCAAGAATGCCAGAAGCAGTGGTCTACTTCATGAAGGGAGGCCTATTTAGATGTTGCCAGATTACAGGAGAAACCATTTATTTTTGACTTTAAAATATTCCCAGTGAGTTAATTTATTTGTCATATGACAGGAATCCTGTAAATATCTTCAGCTTCCTCTGAAATCTAAGCTTTTGGTCCCCTACAATGGGCTCTTTTCTTCTTCTACCCAACACAGATGCGCCTACTTCACATAAACAGAGATCTGCAGGTTTACATAAACACTGTAGTCTCCTTTAAAGTTCACCAAAAAAAAAAAAATCCAGTAACTATAGAAAGAACAGAACCTAAGATAACACTGAAACACACCTTCCAGTCTCAAGCACTTTTTCCCCTCACATGCTTTTGATACCTCACTAACGACTAGCTCTCACTTTTCCTTTTCACAGAATACCATCACACTTGGACAAAACTTTGAAATAACTCTGCTGATTTCTCTATTTGTGTATTACGCTCCCACACATTTTTTCACCCTAGTATCCACATTCCTCCACCCCTAATGTTTCCTTGATCTCATTCCCACAGCAACACACTCCAATAGCGAACATTACCACTCACTACTCCATAGGCACCCACCAGCTATGACTTCAGACTTGATAAAGTTTGAGTAATCAAACCAGCTTTTAAATGCAACACTCAGTTCATGGCACCACTGTGTCATGCAACTATTTGACATTGCCTTGGTTAAGGCAAATACATTAAAAAGAACACATAATCACCTCAAGAAGTATTACATGCATGTTCAGAACTCAGCTGGCAAATTGCCCCCTGGAATGATTAGCATTCAAGTGGCTCCTGATGGGGATCCACCAACAAAGTAGCTAACTCCCAAAGTAGCTAAGTCCCAGCAAACTCTATAGTCACAAATTCTCAAAGTTCTTTCCATTTTGTTATTGCTCAATTAGTTGATCTTCATTGGGGTCGTGGGGGTGAGAAAAAATGATCTTGAAGTCCTCAGTCTAAGAGATAAGCACATCTAAGATTGGACTGTTTGTTAGACACATGCCAGCCTAACTTCTGATCCTAGACAGTGCTACCATTTAGTAGCACAAGAATAAAAGGCCTTGCACTTATTCATAAGTAAGAGTATACAATAACATAGTATACAAAGCAACAGCAACATTGCAAGATAAAAATGTAGTTTTGGCCCTGACCTAAATTTCACCAAACAGCAAATTCAGACACAGACACGCACACACACCCCTGTCTGCTGCCGTGGCTTGGCAATTGAACGCTTGGTTTGAAGCTATTGCCACACTTTCTGTCCCATCCCACAGCCCACAACAGGGAGGGCTTTCATTTATACTTGAACAAACCTGTGGCTATGTTGTGAACCAACTCGACAATGTTAAAGAGAAGAAGAGAGGCCAAGTCAGTATTCTAAGCTTGATGCCAGACACTTCTCAACACTGAGCCACAGCTGATGTCTCCAGAGATCAGTAATCTAATTGAAATTATTTGATAAAAGCTTAACGGTTACACACAAGAGAAAAGCTAAGTTTCTTCTTTCTGAAAACATCTCTTACTTCCCCAGATAGTCCTAACCATGAGAAAAAGACTTCCCTCCTGTTCTTCTTATTAAACTCTTCAAATATATTCAGTAAGCCAAGCAACCAGAGATAAAGACACACATGAGGAGTATTTCTGGCGGTAAGCTAACCAAAGCTCAGTTTGGCTCTCCTTCTCCCCCACCCCCAATACAGCCATCTCTATCTTCAGCCCCTGGAGAGCAGCTGTATCTCCTAAGCATGTTTTCATTAGACACACAAAAAGAAAATGACAAAACAAAGGGGCTTTGCTTTGGTAAAGCAGGTCAGAAGCTGTTATTTTGAAAGTAAGCATGTAGCTTTAAATATGATTTAAGGGAACAAATGAAATAATGTGAAATTATCAGAAACTTATTAGAATTTAATTAAAGGTGGACGTCAATGTGCATTCTAAGGAAACCAATCTTTCGTTTACCAAAATCCAAATTCGCTCCAACATTTTAACAGCATATTAACTTACAGTACAGTTCTTCATGGTAAAAGCCTGTGTCAACTAGTAAAATCCACTTAAATCTACTTGGTAATGTAAAAATTTATTTAATCCAGGGTACAGGTTTGCTATCCAGCAACAGCAGGAAAACTATGTTCAAGAGGCGGGATCCCAAGCACAGACACTTTTTTTTTTTTTTAAAGTATTAAAACACACATTTTCCTATCATCCCATAACGCAGCCAATACATAAAGCCAATTCAGCTCTGTGATGAACAGGAGCAGACTGTGTCCACTGGCCTGGCAAGAGCATGCTGTCATGAGTGCTGCTCAGACTCAAGGCAAGATAGATGAGCTATAAAATGCCTTAAAAGTAGGTCCAGCCAAGTTTCTTCTGCTACCAGAAGAAACTATGTGTCATGTCCAGCCAGTTACTGGGCACACCTTCTATTCACCATATTCCAAAAAATTCCAGCTAGTTCAGCTAGTTACTGGGCACACCTTCTATTCACCATATTTAAAAAAAAAAAAAAAATCCAGCAAAGGCTGTTTTTAAAAATCTTTACTGATTTACTTTGATTGTATGGTGAGAATAACACTGTCATACACCCCTGCATTTTTTCCCCAAGTTCAAGCAAACATTTTTATCCACAACCAGTTTTAATAAACATTTTTTCAACAGGAAAACATAATCCTGCATGGCAAAACACTGTCTTCCAGAATATAATTACAGGGTCCTTTCCCAAAGCTTGTCCCCATATTGAAGAGCCACCAATGATTAAGTTATATCAAAGTTTCAAGGCTAAACATCAGTGTTTGAAAACTTACAAAACGCCTTCAACACCTCTAGCCTTCTTGGCAGTCAGCATAAAGAGACTTTATATAAACTGTGAAGAGTTATCAGAAATTACACCCCCTAACTTCAAACAGTGATTTAAGAACACATCCATTGGTAAACAATTTTCAGCTGCAGCTTAACAACATTCTCCACCTGGCTAGGCAAGTTAAGAAGGGATATAATGCAGTATCATATCACTTGGTAATTCATTTAAAGAAAGTTGCTATTTCAACTGAAATTCTTCCCAGATTACACAATTTTTCCTATCACCTCAGAGAGAGAACCACAGTACTGCTTACTGTTCAAAAACATATCTATGGATCATTTTCAGTAAACTGGGAGTTGCTTTTTTCGCTGGTATATCCAGATTTTTTCCCCTCAAATCCAGCATTCAGATGTGAAAATGAGACCATCTTCAGGAAATAATTAAGACTGCCAATAAAGAACTCTTGTTGTAACAAGAAAGGAATGGTAAATTGATTTCCTAAGTACCAAATTATTTCCAAATTATACGGGAACAGCTGATAAGGGGCCTGAAAATATACCTGCAGGGCTAATGCAGATGAGCACTGCTGTTAGCTACATGTTTTTCAAAACTGAGATGTGAAGGCTGACAGATGCTTGAAGTCACATTAAGAGAACAGACTACTCTTGCTGACTTAGAGGAGTCAAGCAGCAGCCAAAACTCAGTATAGTCAACAGCTTTATGGCAGGTGACAGGCCCAGAGAAGCTGTCAGAACAACCAAAATTTTAATTGGGTGTTTTGGCTTGTTTTCATGTTCCTGCCCACAAGTCAAACTGAGGACCTTCAAGACATACTGTTGTCATCACTTCCTAACCTGGTATCATGCTCTATTATACACTCAGTCCTTTCAACTGAGCTTATATACCCAAAGTCTTAAACATGCAGTAATTATCTATACTGTATTTATACCTTCTACACTGATTAAGAACATGAACTTTGTTTCTCAATGGCCATACATAAATGTGGAATTGCCGCAAGGCCCTAAGTGAATAAATACCCCTCCTCTATGAGTCTTCCATATACACTACAGCCACGACTTCAAACTTCTCTGATTACGGTAGTATTTGCAGTAGCAAATTACCATCAACGACACCCCTTTATCCTGTATTCACTTGGTCAGAAATCAAATTAATCTATTTTTGCATATGATATAGAATCCTCAAGAAAGTCTTGGTGTTAAAAAAATACACTCACCATCTATTTAAAGGTAACTCCATCAGTCTCAGAAGCATTTTGAATCCCTCAAGTTCCTACTGAAGTTATTGAGTGAATTAATTTTCTTCAAACACACCTGACTACTTAAAACTCAAAGGGAAGGCCTCCTCCTCCTGATCCATAACTAAGGTAGTTTTACCAAGATTTAAAACGACGTTCTTTAAAGTTACATTTCCCAACAACAGTATAAGCAATTTGTTTGAGAAGCCTAACATTTAAAAACAAACAAACCCTTTTAGTTCTTTCACCAGATGCTGCTTATTTATTTTTTTTTCCTCTTCCAGCGTGGGCAGTTACCAAAGCACCGCGAAGCGCCCAGCTCTCCCACACCGCTACCACCGCTTTTACACACAGAACTGAAGGTTGACACACACCCCCCTTACAGACGGTCAGGATGCTAAACTTGGCGTTTCGGAGACCTCACAGAGGAGCCCAGCCCCACAACGAAGTGCTGCTCCCCGACAAGGTACCGCGCTGGCGGTTTCTGGCACTACTGCAGCCCGGCCGGGGCACCCGGGCGGCCGCGCCGACAGGCAGGTCATGGCTCGCCCCTGAGGGGAATGCCCCCGGCGAGGGCCGGCGCTGCAGCCCGCACGCTCACGCCGCTGCTCCGCCAGAGGGACTTGTCCCGCAGCCCCGTCCCGCCGCAGAGCCCCATTTCCGCCAGGGGAACGGGCCGAGATGCTGTCGAAGGGCGGTGGACGGCGCTCTGCCCGCCCGTTCCCGCCGCGCCGGCAGCCGTTTAACGGTCGCGCTGCTCCATCTGCCTCTGCCTCCGCCTCCCCGCTCGGGGCTTCCGCCCCGCTCCCTCCGCCGCCGAAGCCGGGGGAAGGGGGGCGCACACGGACTCGCCCCCCGGCGCTGGGGAGCCGCCACTCGCCCCCGCTTGCCTCCCAACCGCCGCACGCACCTCCCGGCCCGAGGCGCGCAGCACCGGCCTCCCCGCCCCGAGCTACCCCCTCGCACCTCAGCTCACCCGGCCTCACGCACGGCCCGGCACAACCGCGGCTCCCCCGCCGGCTGCCCCTCTGACACCGGGGGTCGGCCGGGCTTCGCTCCCCCTCCCCCGTGCGGAGAGCAGTGCTTACCCCGAGGGCGGCGGGGCGGCCGCCTGCCGAGCACGGCCGTCCATGCCGGCGGCTGGGTGAGCGCAGGTCAGCTCTCGGGGGCAGGGCGCAGCCGCTGGGATCCGCCCGCACAGCGCCTCGGCTCCCCGCCTCACCTGCTCGGGGCGGGCTGAGGAAGGCGGCCCCGCTCCTTCGCCCCCAGCGCCGCCTTGCCCCCGAGCCCAGGCATTGCCCGCTGTTTACAGCGCGGCCATGGGGCGCCTTCCCGGGGCGGCGGCCGCGGCCACGCACAGCGCTTCGCCGGGCTGCCTGCGCCGGGGCGGCCGCTCGCTGAACCACACCTTGGGCGAAGGGGAAAAAACAACCAAAAAAAAAATAAGAACCCAAACACAAAAGTAAAAAAAAAAAAAACAAAAAACAAAAAAACTTCGCGGCGAGAAACTTGAAACGCGGAACCTTCCCCGCTCCGGCACCCGCGGAGGAACAGAGGCGCCCTGTTCCCGTCCCAGCTCCTCCCTCCCCTCGCTGCCCGCCCGCCTCCACACACCCGGCTCTCCCGCCAGCCGCGGCCCGACGCCCGGCCGGTGCGGGGACCCGGCTCGGCCCCGGCCGCGGGCTGTCAGCGGCCGGCGGGGGCAGGGCCGCTCCCCTCGGCTGGAATTTTCCTCTCTCCGAGCAAAGCGTCCCGGCGGCCGCCTGGGGCTCAGCCCTTCCCCATTCCAGCCACCAGGGCGCGGGGCGAAATCCCTACAGGTGGGGACAGCCCGGGCGGGGGGGAGATCCCGCGGTGGGACCCAGCGCCCTCAGGCAAACTGTTCTGCTCGGCCATGGAAGTTAGGTCGCCCTGTGCCCTTTGGCGAGCGCACCGGGGACTTGTCCCGGGTGTGAGCGTTGAAGTTCCGTCGCTGCCCCGAAGTTTCCTGGCAGTTGTCCCCGGGGCCGCCCCGCTGGCTGCAGCGGCTGAAGCGCAGCCTGACCCACCCACGTCCCGCGTAACTCACTCCAACTGAAGAGCGGTTCCACGTAGTTCGCTATCGGAGCCTGAGGGCCGGTCAGTCTCGTCCGTGTGCGGAGCTGCTCCCCCGCAGCACCGGGGGACCCCGCACTGCTCACCCGTGCCGGCGGACAGCACCTTCCCCGCTGCGCCGTGCGACCGGCAGCTGCTACTGCACACTAAAATACAGCTCTTTGCAGGTAATATTTTGCCCAGTGCTTAACACAAGTCGAAAAATAGCTAACGACGAAGCATTTATACTTTTTTTTTTTTTTTTCCTCCCATAGGGAAAAAGTAGAACGTTGCATTCTAGTATAAATGTCCTTTTTCTGACTAGTTCTAAAATAACATATCTGGAAACGTATTATAGTTGACCAGTCTGTTTTAATATTATTCATAATATGGACATTATCTAGTATAATACTGTATATAGTTTTAATATAGAAATTGTACCTTAATGACATTTTGCCTTTCCCTGTATGCCCTTCTCATTTGTACTGTGCTTCTTCAATAAAGATTTTCTTCTGCTTTTATTTTTTGCTTCTTCAATAGAGATTAGATAACCCTGAAGCTGCCTGTTTGGACAGACCCTAGAGGTTGTTCACACCCTGAATAACCACATGCCATTATCAGGCACACCCCATTAATCTGTGTACGTTTCTTAAACCAAAAAAATTAATCATTGATGAGTCAGAGGGCTTTTCCACGGTCCAGTTTTCAAAAAGAGAGTGTTCAACAAATTGATCAATAAGAAACTCAAGATCAAACCCACTGAAGGCCTTTTGTAAGTTTCTGACCTTTTTTCTCTTTCCACAGTCCATTTTCTTTTCTCACACTCCTCAAATTGTTTGGCCAATGCCAAGGTTAGGATGAAGGCTGACAAATAATTCCTTTGTATGTTGACTGTTCCTGTTTCCAACCAGCTACTTCTCGGGCAAAACCATTAATTGACTGCATCTTCCAAAAGGTAATGAAACTCACATGTTGCACAGGTGTGAGCTGATTCAATGCTATAGTGCTCTTTCAACTGAACTGAAGACCATTGTGGCTGATTGTATATTAGTTAGAATAATTACATACGTTGCTGTGATGTTGTCATCCCTTCTAATAAACTTTACTGGACCACCAACAGATAAGGAACTGTGATACGATTCACTTTAAAATCTCATTTGAAAACCATTATATGCTATAGTCTAATTCTTTTGGCAAGTACTAATGCCATGAAGATTGCAATCTATTGAATAGCTCACATGGGCTAATAATAGAAACTCAGCAATGCCAGGGAGAAAAGTGACATCAGGGAAATAATCTAAAAAAATTTGTCAGTGGTGGCAATTTCCAATAGAGACTGGGGAATTATCTAAAAAAGCAGTTCACTGAATAATGCCAATCTCACTTAAGAGGGGAGAGGTTATGCTTTTCTTCTTACACTACTACTCTTATTCAAATCTCGGTTGTTCACTACGTACTTCTGAAATGCTGATCAATAGAAACACTGTAGGCTCTAAACTTGGGTGCCTGCAGGCCATGTTCCGCAGTGACAGTTTTATGATGACTAGACTTAAAATAGTGGGTTTTACAAGATACTGGAGATACCATTTGTCCCAGGGACCTCGGTTTTTAAAAACAAATTCTAGGCTCTGATGGCACTTTGCTTTTTAACAAGAGAAAATTAGTTCTGTGTTAGAGTTTCATAAGATGTTGACAGAGCCAAACTCTTTTTTTTTTTTTTTTTTACTTTTCTATTTTTAAAAAGTTCACAACTTTGTCCTGAACTCAAAATGTTGCTCATATAAAGCAAATGTAACTCCCATACACAATAAACAGAAGGCTGCAAGAGGGAACACACCAAGTAAACGGGCTATTAATACACTATTCATGTCTCTCCAATTGAATAGTCAAAAGAAAGAACTTTTAAAGAAAAGTTCCCTGGCTTTTTCAAGCTGATGCGTGAAGATACCATTGTAGTAGTTAACGAAGTGGCAGGTTATTAATTGCACAGTTGCAATAATGTCACCTTTTGTCTATGGTATGAGGTAAAACAATCTTTTAGCTGGAGGCATTATTCCATGTGACAAGCTGCCACCCGCTGCACTCAGTACTTGGTGCCATTGTATATTCAGTATAAATGTTTGCAGTAATACCCAGTTCTGATTACTGTTAGCATAACCTTCAAGTTATGCTTGTAGTGAGAACTGTTAACTCCAACTGCTACTTGAAGGAAAACCTCTATCTTAGGTAGGGACGGGAAGTTCCAGGCAGCTTACTAAGTATGGGGTTTTCATAAAGTTTAAGTTACTATAACCAAATTCCTGCCTGTTCTGAAAAAGCAGTAATACCCCATGGCATTTTTTGTAACAGTCAGGAGTTGTCCTAGACGACGCTGGGAAAATCTCCATGCCTCCACCCACACAGTAGGATAGTGCTGGTGGTTGCTCTCCTCTGTTCAAGAGGGTGCCAGAAGTGTGGAATACAAATATTTTGGGATGAAAGATGCTTGTAGAAATGTAATAGACCATATGATTTTCAAACAGGTATGCCTATTATTGCCCGTGGTTAAAGCTATTAGAAGTGTTAAATAGACCACAGAAGTCTTACGATATTTTCACTGTTGTAAAGGTCTGTTTATAAGGGGTTTCTTTTAAATTTATTCATATGTAACAGTTTATTAGTGGCATTTCGTGATTTAAGGATGTAACCTGAATGCTCTTTTAATGTAGTTTTGTGCATACAAAATCATACTGTATCACACAGTAGTTGTTTTGAATATTGTGCAATGTAGGCGTCAAATAGAATATGGAATTGAAGGGTGTTTTCATTGTTAAATTAATTTTATGATGCATAATTACAATATATTAGAAAGCTGAGCTGTTTTATTCTGCCAGCATAGCAAACATGATAAAAATCAGTTTTTTACCCTTATAGCAGAAACATAAAATGAGGAATTATTACATTACTCTTGCTTTTCTTTAAATGAAAACTAAATCTGTATGTAATTTTTTTCTACAGAGCAGGCAATCAGCTTACATCGCATCCTGTTGAACAGTTGCCTTTTCTGTGTTTGCATTCCAGCATGTGGGTGAGGTTTTGGGAAGCATGCACACACATGCATATAGCCACTGAAAGTATTGCTGTAGGCACAGGGACAGGTTTTTGCATCTATCTCAACTGTGCGCTTAATTGAAGAACACATCTCATCTATAAATACACAAGAGGAGTAGTAAGCATTTTGTTAAAACCTTTTTTTTTCTAAGGACCTCAGAGAGCATTTCTAAATAGTAAAATGTTACCACCATAAAGAAGTTAAAATTATTATTTCTATTGCTTACGTTAAACAACCTCAGTGCCTGGAGATTATGCAATTTGCTAAAGTTACAGCTAGTTAACAGCACAACTGGGACAGCACTACTTTATAAGACAACTACTTGTATCCTCTACTCTCATCAGCAGATGATCTTAAAGAAAATTGGATGACAATAATAAAAGGCATCTGCCTGGGTGGATCCTATATATTTAAGTACACAGAAAATTATAAAACTGGTTTTAAAATGAGTAGGCTCAAAATTTGCATCAGAGATTTACCAAGCAGGGGACTGATACATGGATTTGGTAAACATCTGAGCATAAAGACATCATATGCAATATGTTGATGGATTTATATTCAGTTTATGTTAGGGCTACTGATTTTTTTTTTAATTAGGATAGGATAGAATAGTTCAGTTGGGAGGGATCTACAACAATCATCTAGTCCAACTGCCTGACCACTTGGACTAGATGATAGTTGAAGTGCAATGGAATATATAAAAGAATGATTTATCTCCTCTTACACAAGGAAAAAGTAGAAAATAGTTCAAGTCAGTACTGGCCTATCAGTGTGACCCAAAGTAATATTAAAATTACCCTGCAGCTGGGTTTGTACTGGTGTACTGCTTTGCAATGGAGTCCAGTTACAGTAACTGAAGCATCACAGACTCCGCTAACCTAAACAGGATTACACAGGTAGTACCATTTAGTCTTTCTGTTTAATGTCATATTTTAATAATTTATATGTAGGTTATGTCTATGCTGGCCATCTACACAAAGACAGGTTTCACCCTGAGAAGCAGATGGCTCACATTATTCTAAATTGTAAGCAATGCAGGTGTCTGTTTAACACTTTGGCCTGACAAATGGACTACAAATAAGACTACAAAGCTGTACTCCATATACTGTCAGATACAGGACTAAGTAATTTTTGCCTTTTATAGAGGGTGTTCCCAATAGTTGCTACTACATATAATAGAAAATGCAGGGTTAGATCCAAACATATTTTCTTCTTTTATGAATATTGTCCCAAATATATTTTGCTCCTAATGTGTACATTATGAGCATTTACTTTCTTAGAGATACATTGTTCTTTTAGGTCATATTTAAGATTAGTGTGATCCTATGGTGCATTCCCATTGCTACCATTATGTTTTAACTCTGCTGGTGTTCAATTTTTGCCTTTGGATCATCAAGGTGAATGTTTTACCACATTACGTGCCATGATTTGTAAGTTATTTTGCTTGTTCAACAGTATTTTTGGGAATGCATTAAATAACAATTAGTGAGATATTCATGTGGAATAACTTTGCACTTGAGTAATATTAGAAAGCTTCAGATGATGCGAAGTAGTGAGTGATTTAAGATATAGAATCACATATGCCCTGAAGTATCCTGTTGCAATGTTAATTACTTTTTAAAACAGCTTTATCTAATGCTTTCAAATCATGTTAACCACAATAGTTGCAATGAAGGATAGATAAGAGTGACTTTAAATGTTAATCTTACCTAGGGTTTAGAAGAAACTACAAGTTCACCAAATCTCTAAATTTACAAATTAGGAATGTTCATATATAACTAGGGAAGTATGCTGTGCAAAAATTCTCAACACCGAAGGCTGTAAAGTCTAAGCACTAAGAAATTTTTATGAAGAAAAACATCTTTGGAAAAAATTATATTCATAATATTTGTTCAAGTGATTAGTAATACATTAGCTTATGTCTTATTGAATCATAAAATAACACTACAAGAAACATAATCTCCTTTTCCTATTAGAAAAATACACTTTGTTCTGAAAGAGATTTGAGAATTTCTTCAACAGAGATATAGAAAATGTAGCAATAAATAAGCTACCAGTTATCTTAGGTCCTGGAAGCTCCATTGCTCTGGTTGTACTGTACCATGAAAGAAAAATGGTACAGTAATGTAAATGTACCTGATTACCCTCTGTGTCTCAGTTTTCATATCTAAAACATGTAGCCAGTGGGGCTTCCTGTTCTCTAGGTATTAAGAATCCCATATGCTTCTGCATGACAGTGATAGAGGCGTATAGATATCTTAGCAGGGCAGGTAAATGGTGATAATTCATGAGCATCAAGTAGGATGACCTGGTTTGATTGTCAGTTTTCCAGCCATGCTTACAGTTAGAAATTAAGGTGTCTTTCCTTGTTAAGTGGCCATCTTTGAGGAGTGTTCCTCATGTTTCTTTTCAACTGAAATTTCCCAGTTTATTAGCCCAGGAGAAGCTTTATGTTGGACAAATTCATATCTCTTGGTACTTTAGCTACCTTGCTCAGAACTAGCCTGGGTAACTTTATAAGGCTCAGGCTTTCTGGACATCCTCTACATACATTTAGGTGGAATCTGGTGCCATATGCTAAGATGCTTTTGAAGCATGGAGAGGGAGTTAAATACTTAACTCAGATGTTACGAATTGCGTGTTCTGATTAGACAACTGAATAAATGGGGAGGAGAAAGGGAAGAGGTGCTCCTCCTCTGGAACGCTAACGAGAAGAGACGCTGCTCTGTGAGCAGCGCGCTTATTCACGTATGCTTTAGGGACATACTGCTGGAATGGACTCCCCCAACAGAGGTCCAAAGGCAAGTATTTATCATGTCTGTTTTAAGCACAAGATGGTACTGAGATGTTCAGCACAGACAGATCCAAGATAATTCTGGTCGCATATGTGCATACAGTGAATTCTAGGGACCTGGAGAAATCTATTTGTTGAAAAAAAAAGGCTCATCCCACCTTCAAATGGTGGCAAGGTCAAGAACACAACACTGCACCAAGTTCTATTTAAGTCATACTGTAGGCACATGTACTGCTTCATAGATCCAGAAATTGTTAGTGCTCTAAGCTTTCACAAAGCTGGAATTGTTTTTTCAATAAATATCTCAATAAAAGTCATGAACAGATACTTACATAAAGGTTTCAGTCAGAGTACCTGGCAGAGTTTACCAACTGTGATAATTCCCACAACTTTTTCAAACACATTTTCCAAGTATATCACTTATCGCTATGATTCTAAGAAGCACGAATGAACACAGGACGGGAGCTCAAGGCTGTGTATTACAGCTGAATGTGGCTTTATGTCTAGTATTTGCCTCGTGGGGGCAGATGAAACATTGGTTGCAGAAATTCTTTGAGGTCTTCAGCTGAAAATTATTACTGATCTGAGTTTGAGAGTTTGCATAAATAATTTCAAGTCATTTCAAAGCCCAGCTTTGACTCTGCAGTTTGCCAGTGTCTCCTTACAGAATTACCTCGTTAGTGAGCATCTATGTGTAGTGTGTAGTCAACACAGCTTGTGCAGACACGTCAAAGACGGTTTGAAACTAGCAGCTGCGTGAAGCTCAGCATGGGCTAACAACTCATTTTCAGAGCCAGGTTTCCTAGAGAACATAGAAGAGAAATTCTTTATCTCTTTGGCTATGCTTAGCAGCAGTATATAGGACAGGATAGCTCAAGGGTAGCACAAATATTCTCTAGTATGTATGCACCAGTATATGTATCACTATCTGCCCTGTAAACAAAAAATGGTAATTAAGCAGCAAAGTAGTCTTGCACATAACAATAAGTCCATGGCAACGTGGACTGAGAAAGCTGCCTAGCCTTTGTGTGTGTTGTATGAAAATATAACTTGTGTGATTGATTTACCAAACTGCAGCATCTTGAAAAGTTTCTAATTTAAGCGGTTAAGTTTTAGCTAAGTTTAATTTTATTTAAGAAATGTATGGAACATTTTCTAGCATTAGTTTTCCCTTTTTTTTTGAAATGAGAGATTGTGTCTATACACCATGGGAAGCACTCTTCCTGGCATCAGAGCTGCTGTTATTTCATTCTTCCTTCCCTCCAAACTGCTATGCTAAAGTCACTGCTTATTATCCACTGAGTATGGCACGGCTTGGAAAGTTTCAGTCTTATCTTGACACAGTCAGGAGGGAAAAAAAGGCTTAACAATCTAGTTTGGTTTTGTTCTGTTTACTATGGCGTAAAAACAAATATAATGACACTTAGAATGCTCACATGCTAATTACTATGTATACATGCAGCAGTTTACATTGCTTTTTACTGTATATTAACATCTATTAATTCACTCTAGTTAAGTACTATGTACTAAACAGAGACAAAGGTTGCATGAAATTATCCAGATATTTTCATTAAAAATAAAGTAAAAAAATAATCAAGGTAGGCTAGAGCTTTAAATGCTCCATATAGAACCAGCAAACAGAAATGCCCTTAGCTCAACCAACTTAGGCATTAGACCAGGTTTAGAAGACCGTGCAATGTTTTATGCATAGCAGTACAATTGCATAATTAAAAGATGTGAAGATTCAACTTTTAAGTAGCTCGTTAAAGGTAGTTTTAACCTTTTCCTTTGAAATGAAAAACCCAACTAAGAACAGCAAAAAGATTTTGAATGCATCAGTCAGTCCCGCTCCATGACCAATGCGTAGCTCCAGTGTCACACATTTGTGCCAGGAGATGTGAAATTGCCATCGTCATTCTATACTGGAGCCATAGGCCACTCAGCCGCTATAACAGCACTACAGCTATTTCTGACTTTGTGGAATGGGGCCAATGTTTTTCCCAGAAAGAAAAATTAGAAAATGAAAAGGGCACCAGTTTTATCTCCCCTATCTTTTCCTGGAGAAGACTGGGCAAGTTAATGAAAAAGAAATCCATCAAGAGTTATTAAATACAAAGCACCATCTCTGGCTCAGGAAGTTCCTGAACCACAGATTGCTGGATGATAGGAATATTTGTGGAAGTATATATGCTTTCCCTTCATTTATAGTGTTCCCTCAACATTCATTTTAGGCATCGTCGGAGACAGGACACCAGGCCAGATAAGACATTCGGTCTGACATAGAAAGGCCATTCTTATGTTCTGAGGTTCTTTAAATATATTCAGAGGCCCGCCTTTAAAACAGAAAGGCCTCATTTTTTAATAAAGGTAAAGGAGTGTTATAGACATCTGTGGTTTCTTTGAACCTACTGTAATTATTATTTCGAGATTTTGCCTTCAGTCCTATTTTTTACATGGTAATGCACCACACCTTTCAAGCATTAGGCATTGGAAGAGCTGGTAAAGGCAGTTTGGTGGTGTTAGAAGGTAAATTACAGCTCTGCTGAATGGCTTGCTTGGGTATTGACTTTAGAAGCTCTATGTAAAGTGGCAATGCTGAATGGCCTTATTAACAACTCTGAGGCCAGTGTGTGTGAAAGTGACAGCACTGGGACAAGGAGATGTTTTATCTCTCCCTTGCAGTGTATGAAATGCTTATTGACCTGGGTGAACCTTAAAAGTCAGCCCATTATAATCAGATACAAGTTCTTGGGCTTCATTCCAGGCTAAGATTCACAAAGATAAACATGTCTATGCTAATTAAATGCATCAGAGTGTATTTAGGCCAAACAGTTAAAGAGAAAAGATTGAAACAGGGTTGAGCTGCCCAGATGCAGAAGCAGGAGGGAAAAGGGGAAACAAAGAGTCACCATAAATGGTTTTTACTCTTTTTTTATTTTACTACTTATGAAACTGCATTTGAGAAATAAGCAGCTGTAGACTCTGGTCAACATGATATCAATTTGGATTGAGTCACACACCATTTTTCAAATGAACTAACTCTTGTCTCTTGATTTTACAGACTGAACCCTGCTGTATAACTCGTTTTAAGTAATTCGAGATGCACCTTAGAAAATCCTTGGCCCAAGGGCAGAAAAATTTTAAAACATTTAAAGTGAATGAAAAAGAACAGGGAGTTAGCGCTGCATGGTGGCTCAGCAGATAGATTCCTGTAAGGGCAGAAGAAAATTGTTTTAAAACATAGACTCTGATTATCAATGTTAAAAGGAAACATGACATTTGTCAGCATAAAATATGATGAGAGGAAGAGAACTAAGATGTAAAAATGTCCGGCAAGGCCAGACTACATGGTTAGGTAACATGAAGGTACAGGAACAGATTCATGGCACAAGTTAAAATAATGTTCTCGGGCTGGACGGATGGTTAACCTTGCATACTGAGGCTTTAGTACCCAAGTCAACCTGTCTTCTCTAGATCAGAATGACTATTAGGCTAGACTGTATAACTATTTGTCATCATTTCTAGCAAATAACTATTCCTCTTTTTTTTTTTTTTTTACTTTTTCAAGCCACCTTTTTTCCAGTTCACATGCCACTGGTGAAAAAAATGCAGAGTGCATAAAGAAAAGCGCAGTACAAATTTTGCCATGATTTCATCCTTACTGAAATGTCATCCAAGAGTGAGAGTTTAATGCTGGTACTCTTCAAGGTTTGCACTCCGACGACTTTGATTAAGTGTTTGAGTCAGGAAATCAGATTTGTTACTGTCTTAATGTATGAAAAGAACAGAAGCAAAGTGATGCAGCTTCATCAAGCAGCTATCATTCCTATGTAAACCTGAAAGGTAGTACATGTGAATCTGAATTTAGGTCTTTCGAACTGAAATGGCAGGGACAAGTAAATTTCTAATTACCTAGACTACTGCAGTTTTTCGTTAGAATTATAGAATATAAATGAAATTATTTTTGCCCATGTTTTTCAATAAAATAACAGATTTTTAATCTTTCTTATGATAAAAATTATATCTGCTAGAATAAAAGTTTACTGACAAAAAGTAAACTCTAGTTCATAAAGATTTACACCACTGTTAATGTGAATAATATCTTTATTCAGTTAATATGATGCTTATGAATTGCAAATCAGACTACATATATGTTCTGTTGAAAACAATGCAAACAATAAAAGTGAATCTGTTGCATTCTAAGAGTCAAGGAATCACAAAACCATGTAATGTTTCTCCAGTAAAACATAACAGAAATGACTCTCTACAAAGAAGAGAACCTATTCTACTGATTCACCAATGGAGAAAAGTCAGACACCATGGATAAACTCCAACCTACTGGGGTTAAAGGCAAGATCCTTTGTGCTTCTTAGGGGTGCAAATTTACCTGATGTTTCACAGTTCAAGCATAGATGTTTTCAAGGTTTTCCTTCTTCCTACCATTCAGGCTAAGTCTAAATTTTCAAAGGCCACAGATATTTAAGTCCCCATGTCTCTTTAAATTAGTTCACAAAACCAGGTAAAACACAGGACTTAGACAGGGATAACTTAGATGAGGACTAACGAGAAAGGGGGAATTATCTTAAACTATTTCAAACGTAGGTGGAAGCTTTTTCATTTTTTTCTTTCTTTTTCCTAATAAATTTTATTATTGTGGACATGTACCTTGCTTTATACATGACATAATACTGTCTTGTATACCTTTTCTTTTATTAAGCCTTCTAGTCCTGATGCTACTAACAGCAGTTTTTTTCATGCATAGTTTGTGACTGAGACTTTAATCAGAAGCCTGTTCACCTGCACAAGGCAGACAGCTGGAAACGGCTGTCCTATCTTCTGAGCGAATTTGTACCAGGATTTCCATCTGCTATATATGTACCTGGAAGGGTACCAATAACGATTACTGATCATTGCAACTAACTGATGGCTCTTTCAGTCTCATTTTTAAACACATTCCACAGTTTTCTCTGAGCTCAGAGAAAGATCTGAACCACAGTGCTGAAGGAGAAAAAAAGCCAGGGGGCAGATTTCAGGGTAACAATTTTGTAATATATTGAAGTTCTATCCTTACACATGCTCATTTTTCAAGTTTTAACTCAGTCTCTCTCTTAACTTCAAATTAAATCACAAGATATGTTCTGAAAGTTACTCCTGTGAAAGAATCCTAGAAATGTGGGGCCTATGATAAGAAAAGAAGCACTTTACAATCTTCAGCAAAAGAGAAAACGGGGAAGATAGTGAGGGCAGCATTCAGAATTCATTATCGCAGCCACTCTGAAGAGAATCTTCTCTTGAGAGCTGTAGCAATTACCATGTAGCTAACTCTTACAAACAGGAATCTAAGTTGTACAGAGTTCCTTAAAAAAAGATTAAAATCTGGAAGCTTTGTCTGATGACCGTGCAAGTCAAATATTATCCAGGTAAAAAACAAGAGTACAGCACAGAAAAGGTATCCAAGTTCAGTATGATATGACAGAGAACACCAGGAATCTGTAATGTGCTTAAATCGTGACAACTTTAACCTGATGCTGGGAAGAAGAAAGCGAAATAATATTTCTGAAATCCTTCCATGAAACACAGCTTAGTCCTTGTGTTTATCCAGCAAACCTGCCTTTCCAGAGATCTCGCCAGGTTGCACCAGATACCAGCAAGTACCACAGATCGCAAAATGCCATAGTAGACAGCAATCTGATTAGAACTGTAGCATTTCATTTGCAAACAGTCTACTTCAGTTACAGATTAACAGAAAGGATTTAATTTATTGAAGGAGAAAATTAGTAGCTGGGAAAAGCAAGCTATGGAAAAAGTCATACTGGAAATTACAGGAAAACCTCAGGTTCTGATTGTAGTATATATTTTAGCTTTTGCATACAGTTTATCATTTTTATGTGAGAACTCTCATCAAGACCAAGTATACTTCCCAGAGATTATTAACGGTTTCACCTTGTCCAAAGAAAAACCACAGCGATTTTACTGATTTGTAAAATTCATTTCAACACCTCTTAAGTCAGGCCTCAAACTTATATAGTAGGCATGACAAAAAATGGGACCTACTTGGAACAGTGGAATTATAATCTAATCTATCAAACTTTTTATGATTGCCACCATGGAACTGGTGGTAAAGAAATGGGGTGGTGATGCCTTTTGCTAGAAATCTGGCTCCTTATCTGCCTCAGCATCTACTTCACCAGCAGATCCTACTTGAATAGTACTTGTGTTTAATCTGCAGTACATGAGACATAAAAGAGGAATAATAAGATGGGTAGAATCCCCTGCCAAACTTAGAAGAAACAGCAAGTTCCAACAACTCCTTCCGTTCTCTCTTCCACTACCCAGAGGCATACAAAAGTCAGGTAACTGTTGCAATTTAATCCCCTTAGCAACATCTGACCCAGCAGGCCCAAGCCTATTTTTTGTATCCCCATACCTAGAAACATGTAGTAGGTGCCATAAACCTAATTTACTAGAATATTATAGAGCCCATTGTAAGGATGGGGGGATTCTACAGAAAGAGATCCCTGTGTCAGCCAGTGAGAAAAGCTTTCCTGAATTTCTTCCACCTGGCAATCACTGTAACCCTAGTCACTTTTCAAATTGTTAAGGCTCATAAACTATTTTACTGAAAGTGTGGATAAGCAGAAAGGCCTCTGTATTAAAAATATGATTGAGAGCAGCAAGTCGTAGCACACCATCTGCAGCGATTGCACTCAAATATTTATTATGTAAGTTCCACTAAGGAATAATCAATAAGCTTTGTCAGAGAACTGATGAGAGTTCAGAGGAGAAAGCTGTGTGTCAAGCAGCTTGTGACAGTATAAAGAGACTACAGAAATATATGCATCCAAGGGGAGAGCTGTCAGGCACTTAGAAGCTGGCATATAGCATTCAGTCACTCTCAGTTTCATGAATACGCGCTGGATTATTACATGAAAGGAAACGGCAGTTCTAGCGACACTCTGTTCTGCCAATACAGGTGCGTCTACTGCCAAGGATGACCTTCCTGACAAGCACCTTATCCTCATTTCAGTGCCCTGGATTCTCACTGATATACTTCACAGTCACTTTGACATACTGAATACAGACTTCCTCAGAATATTGTCTTATGGCTTGCGATAAGAATGAATGCCCAAAAGTAGAACGAGTAGTCTCAAAAAGAGGCAGAAACTCCTCCTGTTCCTCTCTTTCTCTGTTTCTTAAAGCTCTATTCTCTACTATTATAGACAGCTAACTTTCTAACAGTCATCTTCTTTTCCAGAGGCATCTAAGGATCAACAACTATCTCATGAATAGGATCTCAAGTGTTCTGTGCTTCAGCTCCTCTCCTGCAGACTAATGCTGCGCTGCCGGTGTTTGTTCAGCAGTTGCCATTGTCTGATACAATGGGCCTGGGTTACCATTTATCAGACCTGTTCTTCCAGCTAGTCTACATTCCTTGCCCTCACCATTTCCAGGATGGGGAGATCCTTTATGAAGATACTTCCCAAAGGGGCATGCTCCCCTTTCAAGAAAACAAGTAATCACTTTCATAATAAATATAAAACTGATACAAACGCGTTGAGAAGTATTTCGATCACTAGCCCCGATATAATTATCTCTTTCCTCTTATGCTTCTTGGTTCCAAGAAAATAAAATACCATCTTTCTACACCAAAATTTTTGTATTTGCAACTCTTTGCAAGTTCAGTGCCAGCTCTGTGGAGTAGCTTTATTGAAAAGGAGCTTAAGCGTTTAGCACTGTGCAAAAATCAAGTGTAAAAAAATATTAACATGCAAAGGTTTAGAAATTGGTAAAAACAATAATTTTAAAAACTTTATAGCTAAAATGAAAACGTAGTTCAGCAAGCAAAATGGTATTTTTGCATACAAAAACTTCTGACCATCTCTTGCAACTCTTCTCACAACCACATTTTTCAGCTGTTTCATACATCCCGAGTTATAGATTCTCGGACTCTTTACAGAAGGCAGGTACGCTCAGTAAACCAAGTATCACAAAGCTCCTGATTCATGCACGCTTAACTGAGATAACCGTACATAATCCCTTGAATTCACCGTCAACTGGAATGACGTACTGAGTAGTATGAATGCCCTCTGCAGGTAGAACAAGAAACCGCAATAATTCTGGGAATGATTCCCGTTTGTCTATTTATTAAGTAGGTACTAAATAAACAAGTCTATATTAGTCCTTATTAGCCTATACTGACATTGTCTGAAAATTGTAAATGGTACAGTGGTATCTTCTGGTATCGTTGATAGACAGTTGATAATCTATCACAGATTTTTCACCATTATAAAGCCAGGCTGTGTCTATACCGCTGAATTATATAGGAACATGGAGCAAGATTGAACCCCGCCCCTTTGTTCATGAATGCTGCTTAATTGTTACAACAATCCTGGTGTGGTTTGACTGTACCAGCTAGCATACCTTCCGTATAATGCTATCTATGAGTGTTTACCAGTCCCATGAGCTGCTGCACAGCCTTCACATCGTTTTAAATATTTTGATCTGAAAAAAAATCTTTCTCTCTCGCTCTTTCACACACACACACACACACACACACACATGCACATGCATACACAAATCATGCCTAGAGCCAGAGCAGTACTCTATTTTCTTGAGGGGACACCAAGGGCCAACCGGTATGTATTGTGGACATACCCAGTTCTGTGTCATTTGGCCTCTGACCAGTCCCCTCTCTCCAAAGCCTCAATAACCTACACCAAGAGACAGGTTTTGAGGTAATCAGTACTGCATTTTCCTGAAGGGCCAATTCAGTGTGGGGGACACCATATGTTAGGTAGCCCACAGCATCATTTAAAAATAGCTTCTTATTGAAGCTGTTATCAAAACAGATGCTAAACCATCAGGCTTATATAGGCCTGCTCTGAACCTACTGTTGTCTCTGTCCGCTACATGTTGCCAGAGGTTTCAGAGCCTCTGTCACAGCGATCTCCTATTCTCCACAGAAAAACAGCAGTCAGCAACTATTGCATGCCTGAACTCCGTGACATTCAGCCCCACGACCTCCATCTCAGCATATCCATGCTGGTTTTCTGATTGGCCAAGTCTACTGTGGATGAGATCAACAAAAATATAAATACATGCACTCAGTTTAAGAGAAGAATGATCTCATCCCCTAGCCAAAGATGAATGTGAATAAAACTGTTTGAAGACTATTATGAATTTAAAGCAGGAAACAAGGCTTTTAAACACAGTCTTTACTGGAATAAGAGGACTGATGGGCACCATGTGGAGCACAGTAAAGGTCATACGCAAGAAGAGTAACAAAGCAACAAAAGTACTAAAAATCAAAACCAAGAAAGGATGGCAGTGTGACAAAGAAAAGTCTATGGCCATGCTTAATTTTAACAGTCATCATCATCATCCTTGTTATTTCCAAAGGAGGTCCTGACCACTTCCATGACAACGTGCCCAAACCATCTTGCTTTGGGGTAGATTCACTCTAATGAATGACCTTGATTTCAAGCTGCACAGGAGCTGCAGTTCTAACTTCATGTGCAGTACAGAGTAACAGCTGCATTCAAAGACTCTAGCTGTATAGATAAATGACTTGCTGGTACTTATCCCTAACTCTGCCATGGAAGTTCAGGTAATACATACAGTTGACAAAATCAATATACACCATTACAATACTTGTCTGCTCACTAAAAATATGAACAAATGACTTCATTCCTATATTTGAGAATGCACAGAGAGATGTTCTACATACAGGAGCCTAAGCTGCCAGCAGAATAAGAACTGAGGAACAGAAAACTGTTTGATCAGCTTTGAGTTCAAAGACATGTCACAGCATACGTGACTTCCAAACTGGATTGTTGTGACACTGGCAGTTACAAAAATACCTTTCTTTTTCTTTTCATGCCTACAGCATACTTGAAAGTCAGTCAGTCTCCATACATATGGCTTTGGACTTGCTGGGTAGTCTATCTCATTCCCAGTCTATCAAAGATCTTAAGTCATATTCAAAGTCCATGAAAATCACATTGTATGTACGCTTACACAGTTTTGAATTGAATCCTAATATACTTTTTTTTTTTTTTTCTGGAAATACAGCAATCTCAGTAGGTTACACAAAAAACCTAACACAGAGACACACTTCTCGTGGATGCTGCAGGTGTGCCAACTACTAAGGATTATACAGAGCAACTATAAAAGCTGTGATTATTTGAAAACGCTTTTTTGAAGCTCCTTTATTAATGCCTCTCCTTTTACATGCAACCTAACAGAGAACAGGTAAATCTTTACTTTTTCCCCCTGATACAACTGTTGAAACACTAATAGAAAGTTTATCTTTAAGACTAAGTCTGTAACAATGGGATTAGCAGCAAGGGACAAGGACCAGTACCTTGATTTATTTGCATGCTGTGTAAATTATCTGTTTTGCAAGTTTTTCCTGTTTCTAAACTGCATTTTCTCCTTTCCAGAGAATGTATGTGTGGTTTTGTTTTTGTTGTGCATCTGTGCGCACACATATAATTTCTATTTCCTAAACTCCACTGTAGTGCGTAATCTACTTGTATTTTCCTGGAATTTACATAAACCCAAATTTGTTACTTGCTATATACTTCTTACATTAATTGTGAGTTCTCCAGTCTATCTCCACTGATATGCAAGCTAGCACTGTATACATCCCTGTCCTGCCAAAGACCAGTCTAATTCATTCTTCCTTTACAAAATGCCCCCACCAGTATACCATTCATCACATTTTTGATTGTCAAATCCCTTTCTTTTTCCAGTACAGCTACCTCAAGGCAGTTACTGCCAATGTTAAGCTTTTACTATTCAAACAAACCAGCTTCATTAACTTGCCAATACATTTAATTAAAAACAGACTATACACCTTGGGTGGGGTTTACCAAAGCTCCCAAGCCAGGTTCCTTCTCACACTCTATTGAATAAACTGAAGCGGATATTTATCAAGGTGTCTGCAAGTGAAATATCCAAGAAAGCAAGAACTGTAAAGCTGCCAGCTTTCAAAGTACCTGAGCATATCATTCGCAGCATCTAGAATATGGCATGTCAACAGGTTGTCACAGCTGTAGACTAACTTAACAGGATGGCAGAGCATGTTAAGTTTACTGCGTTTTAACACAAGCCAATGCTTGCCTTATGAATATGAAAATAGCATTGAATTTTCTGATTTGCAGAAAGTTTTATGGTTAATATATTGTGTATAACATTCCCAAGGCTCTTAAGATTAGTGGCATATTTTTGCAGCTTAACTTCAGTTCAGACAGAGCCTTTTTTTTTAATTTAATAACTATCATCTGCAGCTTCTATCACCCCTCCAAATATCACTATAATTATTCTTAAATCTACAAGGCAAACCATCTCAATCTGATTCGGAGGAAAGCTAGAGTTTTAAGATAAAACTGTTAACATTTGAACTGAAATTAAGTAATGTAGTAAGATAAATTATGAAATTAAAACCAACAATTATTGCTAGAAGAAAAATAGTAAGCATTCAGAGATTGATTTCCAAGAAGTATTGGTTATTCTGTTCTTCCATCCTTATTCACATTTCCATTTAATTAAGAAATGTGTGTGATAACCATTCTATAAAGAACAAAAAAGAGAAATAAATGAATTGAAAATGTACCATCACTACTCAGTTATGCTGCAATTAATTTTTGAGCACCATCTGCTGGTCTGCTTCCAAAACAACAACCAAATTTCTCAAATGCTGGTAACATCTAGATACATATCAGGTCTGTATTGACTCATCATTTATTTTGTCACATATTTATTAAAAGTTCACACGAGTCATGCACTATCATCATACTAAAGAAAATAACAGAATTCATGTAATAATGGACAGCTACAGAGGAGATATGTTGGAAAGGTTAAAATAGCTGCTCTGTGGTTAACACAGGTTGAGATAAGCTTGTCACAGTGATGTTTTTAAGCTGAAAAGGTTTCTAAAGTACACTGAAAAGGAAAGAGACTTGGCCACTGTTTTCATCTTAACGTACCATATGTCACCCCTACCACAACTCTTGTCAGCAAGGAAAGAAGAGATATCACTGCCATCTTTTATTTCTTGCAGATTTTCAGATAATACTGGAAAGATTGTTGTAGAGAAATCTACCAAGACAGAACATTAATCTCAAATACATCATCATGATTACTTCTCACTCGCCTCTTGCTCCTAGCAATACAGCGCCATCTGCTTTTCCTGTCTTTTTCCTTACGCCATTCCAGAAGGAGAAAGACCTAAATTTTCCTCTAGGACAAGATGACAATGTCCCATGTTATGAGCCTGGATTCTGATGGAGTTAACTATTAGCAACTCTGGAGCTTTATTCTATCCTCCTTCTCCCTAGAACACTAAATAAATACTTGTTTAATTTGCACTTTACAAAAATATTTTGCAATGTCAGAAATCTGTACTTGCTTTCTGTTAAAGATAATTTATTTCCAGTTTGAATAACCTTATAATGTCCAGTTTAGAAGAGTGTTTGAATCTTGCCACTTTCTCTCCACGCTTCTGACAAATATACTTAAATACCACAAACACATACAATTAAGTAAAATATTTTTTAATATCAAATCATTTAAATAAAAATTAGTCTCAGTATCAAACTGAAGCTACAACCCGCAAGGCCTGGATAGAAAATGCTGGTCCTTTATATGCTGAACAGTTATTTAATTAATTAGAGTTCTGAATTATTGAATAGTCACTAACAATTATCAATTGAATTATTAATTTATTCATATTCCACATTTTCTTTGTCTACTGCCCAGAATATTGTAGTCAATCTGGGTATATTCTGTGTAGTGGTCAATGTCTCACAGTAGACTGTTGTCAGAGTAAAACCTTGATTCCTACAATATTCCAACAAACGCTTAAACTTTTTTTTTCTTTTTTCATGTTGAAGTAGGTAGGACCGCTTCCGCATTTTTAGTTAACCATATATGGTCAGGATTGAGACTCTGGAGCCCTGTGGAGGCTCACAAAAATTTACATCCAAATAAAACAGCATCCAGAAGGCTATTGTTCATGAATGGAGTCTTTTTGGAATTGAAATATGCTTAATACTTCAAGGAACACTAACACTTTATACAGGAGAAAAAAAATTCAAGTTGTCAGTCTGGATCAAGATGGTTCTAAAAAGAGAAAATAAAATTAATTCATAATACCCATCAGTAATTTGCAAGAATCCCACAGGCATAGATATAGAGTTTCATTTAAAATAATACTGACAGTAGAGTTAGTCCAAAAGCGAAGATTCTGGAATAACATGAATAGAAATGTTTCTGCAATTCTTTAATATTCCAATTAAGACATTATTTTTGCATTTGCAAAACAGCAGTTTAAAGGTTTGTTTTGTGCTCTTTTCTTTTTTTCTAAAAGGGGTAGGTATACTATGATGAAAATATATAAACAACTTCTTATTTATCATTGTTCCACAGAGAAGGGAAGTTAACTAAAAATTTTAACACAACAGTTTATCTAGTTGCCTGGTTGTATCTAGTACTCTTCATCTTTTCACACTAACAACTTCTTTCTCTTGTGTCACAGTGATGTTCTTCATAAACTTGTACCAGTCTCATGATACTCTGTCTAGCACCGAGTGACATCCTGATGCTTGGGATCTGTTATTTTATAATTCTACATTGGCACCATCCCACTTATCATAGGAAATGGATAGAAGTTGTTGTACAAGTTACTAAATCTCATCGTAAGCAATAATTACTTGTAAAACTTTCTTATCTCAACAATTTAAAAATACAGTCCAATGAAACGCAGTTTACGTTGTTAAAATACTGATGTTACAAAAGATGTTCCAAGTGAGTTCCCAGCTTATATCTAACTATAGCACAAGCAGCACAATGTTGAGGGTTTTTTGGCTCTAGTTTTGGAAGCAGTAACCATCAGTTGGGAGTATTTGCAATTTTCAACAAAGTTCCTTCCTCAGTTCCAGGAGGTTCCTCTTTTGATGCCCCACTGAAGTTTCAGGATGTTTTTCTTGTTGCATCCTGCCTTAGTTCCAAGATATAAGCCCTCTTGGAAGCCCCCTACAAGTTTCACAGTTTTCCAAGGAAAAAATTTACAATAGAACATCCATCTACGGAAGAACTGCATCCTAATAAAAGAAGATGGGAACAGACTACCAGCAATTAATAATACAAATTAGCATGCAACAGAACTTGGGAGAATATTTTAGCGCCAGTTCTGCTCTAAGAAATCCATGGTTCTTTACTGTTAACAGATTGAGTTATGTGTATTACAGGAAACAGTATTCTTATCTATTAAAGACAACTTGCATTTTAAATGCTTATATTGATTTCCTGGTTCAGCTGACACTTAATAACAGATGTTGCCAAAGTGAAAGACTAGTTTCAAGTTTCCTTGCATTTTTCTGCATTTCCCTGACTTTTTAGTCAATAGCTGCAATGGACTTCAGAGTAGACAGAGGTCACTAAATCAATTCCAAAAGCTTGAATTTGTTTACAGCAAGCAGAATTGTTAGTATTTTTTACTGTTGGTATTCTTAGGCAATACAAGATTGGGCATTCACAGAAAGCAGATGAAAGTATCAGTCCTTATTTTAAAATAAAAAGCTTCCTGTGCCATGTTATCTGTATTTCCCACGTGCAAGAAGTGAAATAGGATCTCTTATCCAGTTTCACAATGAGTAACTTCTTCTTGAAGTACAATGGCATTGGCCTTCAGTCTACCTGCAGATCCACAGGACTGACAGCTACACTTCCCTCTGTTAAAAGCTTCTCACGCTCTTGTCTCTCTACCTACAAAGTTAGAATACTGATCCGGCTCACTCACTCTCATGGTCTTTTCTTATCACAGTGCCCAGTAAAGCACTTAATGCAATAGACTGGGAACACAGCATTGAAGAGAGGAATTACAAGGAAGAAATGTGTATTATGCTATTGATTCTCACTGCTTTGGTAGCTAAATGTAAATTAAGAAAACTGGCGGTGCTTCACACCTTTAGGGTCTAGCTCCACTTCTTCTCTCCAACGTGCTGGTTTAAGATTGCTGCATCCACATGCTTTTTGCACAGTTGGGACAAGCCCAACAGAGTCTAACAGCAATGACTTGATATGCCACATATTATATGTTTGCATTTCAGCGTTAAGGACTACCCTTCTTTTATAATACCTGGATTAAATTACATTTGATTTCTGAAAGACTGAAAATGTCAACTAACCTGCGATAACTGGGTAACTTCACACTTGTCCCACCTATCCAGGTAGGCTTCATGATGGTGTATGAAGTCTCTGGAAGGACCACCATGCTATGAACTGTTCTTTGATAATCAGATTTCTGCACAAAATCACAGAATCATAGAATGGTTTAGGCTGGAAGGGACTCTGAAGATCATCTAGTTCCAGCCTCCATGCCCTGGGCAGGGACACCTTCCACTGGACCAGGCTGCTCAAAGCTCCATCCAACCTGGCCTTGAACATTTCCAGGGATGGGCATCCACAACTTCCCTGGGCAATTTGTTCCAGTGCTTCACCATAATGAAGAATTTCTTCCTCAAATCTATTCTAAATCTCCCCTCTTCTGGTTTGAAGTCATTACCCCTTGTCCTGTCACTACCTGTCCTTGTAAAAAGTCCCTCTACAGCTTTCTTGTAAGCCCCCTTCAGATACTGGAAGACTGCTATAAGGTCTCCCCAGAGCCTTCTCCTCTCCAGGCTGAACTACCCCAAATCTCTCAGCCTGTCCTCATAGGAGAGGTGCTCCAGCCCTCTGATCAGCTTCATGGCCCTCCTCTGGACTCGCTCCAACAGGTACATGTCCTTCTTATGTTGATGGGTCCAGAGCTGGACACAATATTCCAGGTGGTGTCTCACGAGAGCGGAGCAGAGGGGCAGAATCCCCTCCCTTGACCTGCTGGCCATGCTTCTTTAGATGCGACCCAGGATACGGTTGACCTTCTGGGCTGCAAGCGCACGTTGCCGGCTCATGTTGAGCTTCTCATCAACCAACACTCCCAAGTCCTTCTCCTCAGGGCTGTCCTCAATCCATTCTCCGCCTAGCCTGTACGTGTGCTTGGAATTGCCCCAGCCAACATGCAGGACCTCGCATTTGGCCTTGTTGTATATGTGTATCTTTTTGTATAGTTTAAAAATCACCGTCTTATTAGAATAAACTATCTTTTTGTTCATCTCGCTGCCCAGTCACTGGATGGGAACAGATTTAATATATGCCGTTAAATATACGAATGGAGTCTAACAGCATCATTTGTCTCACACTGCAGGCAGACCAGCACTGTTACAAATGTTTGGTGTCAGCGTACAGCATGCCACTAATTTAAAATGCTGCAAAACACTGTGTCATGGTATTGTCTTATATCTTACCTCCTTCAAAGTTTAATTTCAGGGATTTATCTCTTCTCTAACAGACAGCTAGCTACATAGTCCTGGGAAGGTAATAATCTTTCTCTGAAAACTCATGTTATTTTAAGACAACTATTATTCTGTAGAAGGCCAATGCCAAGAATTTTAATGTAAAGAAAAATAAATGGAAAAGACTTTGCTCTTGACACATCAGAGCACTGAGCTGGGATATAAATGGACCTGATTCAACATACAGACAATCCTTTCTGTGAAAAAGTAAAACAGAGAAAAGATGGAAAGAGAAGGAGCAAATGAGCAGAAGTGAATTTATGTGACCTGAACATTGTTTAAATATGCTCACATTTTTCATCCCTCTTCCAGGTTTGGTCTTTTTTTTTTTTTTAATGTTAGTGCCTAGTCAAGTGACTTCTTCAGTCAAGCAGCACAGGAAGGTATTTGTATTTGCCTCTTCTTAGCCAACATCTCTCTTGCAATACAATAGAAAAGAGCCTGAAATTTATTTGCTGAAGTTCATTAGAAACATTCCTTTTCTATGATATATAAAGGTAGGATGAAAGGAAAAAGCTAGTGCTCAGTATAAGGGAAAGAGTTTTAAATAGAAGGCCCTGTAATCATGTAACTTTTTTGCCCTGTAGGATCTATCTTAATGACTTACATTTTATCCAAGCAGTCAGTTTTGGTTTTAAAAGAAACTACTTGTCTTTTGCCCTCAAAATTATCTTTCAATATGAATTGATATGAAAGAAGGCCAAAATTAGACAGCTGTCGCTTTGTCAAATGTCACGTGACCCCAGTCATGCCTCCTTTGATGAGCTAATTAGTGTTCCAAGAGGTCCAGGACTGCCCTGCATTTTAACACATTCTGTATAATAGGCAGGGTACTGCTTTTTCACAAAAGCTCTCACGCAGTGCTACAAAAACTAGAATAACTACTAACTGCTTTGGCTAGGTAAATAAGGTATTTGACACCTGTGTCTTTTTCAGAAGAGCCACAAAATGCCATGAATCAAGTATGAGACATCTAAACGTTCCACCCCCCTCCCCCAAAATATTTGAACCAAGTCACCAAATGCAGTGAACCAAGTACGGAGACATCTTCTAAGCCTTGTGTTACAACAGCACCTAGGAGGCCCCTGTCATCAATCAGAAGCCACTGTACCAAGCAGCATATGAACACAGAAAAAAAAATAAAATAGCCCTGCCTCTAGAAACAAGTCATGAGAGGTGCATACAAGATACCACCACAAAAATCTAAGTCTTGGCAAGACAGCAGTATCACCACTGTCACTTTTTCTGCTGCCATCAAGACAAAGAACACTGCTGAAGAGTCAAAGGAAAACAGGAGGTAACTGGAGCAGGCTGTGTGCAATTATTTCAGTATAGAGCTTTCTACTTGCTACAGCTGAGCCTGCCAAGTATACTGCTTGTGGCAGACATACGCTTCCCATTGAAAGCTGATCTGCATGATCCCACCTAATGCAGTTTTACAGTGACATCTGTAATTTATTCCTACAGTACCTAATAGTCACTTTTCACTTAGTTTCTAACTTTCTTTTTGTCTTCAGCTCATTACTCCAGTGCTTGTATGAATTAAGTATGTCCATTAATTTTACTGGGAATTTCCAGTGTTTCATGGCCATTGCCTCCTTTAGGAAACCATGTAAAAATTCAGGCATTCCTGAAGTTGTCTTGAATGCCTGCTGCATGTGATTTTTACATCAACTATACCTTTTCAATACAATATTGTCTTATGAAGCACCTAGAATCAACATTTAGCTAGGAGGGAACGGAAAAATAAACAGAAAGAGGAATAATCAAATAATCTAACTTTTCTCCATCAAGAGTATTGAGTCAAATGTCGAATTTGTACTAAGTGTGTACCTGAATTTCATCTTCTCCAATAGCACTGAATGACAGAAACTGGAAAGCTTGTACTTATTTCCGTCACTGGCCTGAATTCAAATCCTTTACTTTGTAGAATTCATGCTGATTCTAAAAAAAATACAAGCAACAACTGTTGAAACGTAGCATCTCGGCTGAAACTCAAGAATTGCTTTTTAAAATTACATCTCCATGTAACAGAACTACTATGAAAACATAAAACTTCTGTGCATTATTTTTTTTTTATTTCTCCCTCCTTCCTGCTATGGGAATGTGTTCAACTCATGATTTGCACTCACAATACATGTGTTTAGTCTGTTACTTTCTATTCAGTGTTCACACCAGAGTCCAAATAAATCCTCACACTACACTTAAGTTTTGTTTGCTACAGTCACAAATACTAAATAGTTTATCTACTAAATAGATAAATACCCTTCCCGTATCAGATCTAGATAATGTGTGTGATATAAAGATTTTGTGTGTGAAAAACATATAGAATTATGTCCATTTAGCAAGCCTGAGCCATTCTGCCCCCCTTCCATAGAGAAACTTGAGGAAGAAGGAAAATTCTCTAGGGAGTCTATGGTATAACATGGGTTTTGCTTATCTGACAAACTTTCCGGAGAAAATATTTTATGAATGTACAGAAGTCTGTGATTGCTAAGAAGCACACTGCTCTAGAAAGTTAGAAACTGTCTGCTTAGCTCCTAAGACTGGTAACTGTACATCTGGTGTCCTGAATTGCCTTCTCAGCTGGAGAGAGGAACTTGGAAGAAATAGTGAGTCACACTACCAGCTTTTGATGTGAAAACCCTGCCATTATGGAACATTGCTGTTCTCCCTCTGCCTGGACTCCATGAAGCCCTGTCACCATAGAGCATTTGGATTTGGGGATATCGCTGCTTCCAGCACTCCTTCCACTTTTGTGGACAGCATACCTCTGCTTGAAGTACTATGACAGTGGTGAGATCCTGCACATGCTGAGGCCAGCGAGAGCATCCCAAAGGATTTTACAAAGCTAGGAAAAAACCCAGTCTGCAATGTTAAGAAGCAAAACCAAGATACAAATATGAAAAGATACTGAAATGAAAAAGAAAAATTTATCATACTGAAACATAAAGAGCCAAAGGTTGTGATTTGTTCAGTAGCTAAGTAATGCTAAATACATCTATCTTATGAACCAAATCTGCTTTATAAATACAAGTCTAAAGTATACTCTTCAGGGCAAAAGTCTGTTCAATAGTATAACACAAGGAGTGACTACTTTTCATTCATTGAGCTCCATTAAAACTACCAAATTATAAATTGCTGCTCTTGCCTTATTTTTTTAGCCACAGAAAGACACTTCTGTTTGAACCTCAAATTAAGCATATTCACTAGTAATTCTTCAATGTGGTTGTACTTTTTCTGTAGTGTTTCCTTCTAAGTTTACACATCTTTCTGTTGCATCAAGGTTTACCTACCGTCATGTTTGTAACAGCTTTATTTTTATATCCTTAAAAGCTTTCTGTATTGCCATTGAAGACAGCTACAACTCTATTTTTGGCAGTCTTAACTGTTTCCAAAAAACACTATCACAATTTTTATTATGAAATAAAAAGGTGCTTATTTCTGTATTCAGACATCCTAGGTCCTAAGAAAGCATATAGCAGGTTATTGTTATTTGTCATTTCAATAAAGGTAAGTTACACTATGTAATAATGGAAAGGAAGGAACCATAGCTTCTATAAAACCATTAGCCAAATAGCAGTTAACTTTAAATTCTGGCATCCATGATGCCTGACTTCCCTTTTTCAGTGTACTTATGGTTAGGAGAGCCCCATTGTCACCTGGCAAATTCATGAATGAGCATATGATTACATGAATGCACTTAGTTTTGGCAAAAGAAACTTTTAACTGTAAAAGAAGCTTTACCAGCAATGAAAACTTTTAACGGACCATTATTACCTCAGACCTTACACTTTTCAATTTACATAGCATCATGAAACAATTTTTTTTAAAAATCTGCATTTACAAAGTAGAAAGGCATAGAAAGACTTGTCCTTCATAAAGGACATGTAAATCTGATTTAATATTGACACAGCCTCAGTAGAATCTTTAAGTTGAACAGGCAATACTAGAATGCATCCTATAAATTATTCCATTAACCCTCTAAAGCAAAGACAGCTTATAATTAATACTTGAAACAGGGTAACATACTTCAACAAAAGAAACTTAAAAAAAAAATAATCAGAAAAAAAGAACAGAAAAGCTCATGAGAGATTTCTGATTCATCAGAAAGATCTTATTAGCTGTCACGAGGAAATATTACTTAACGCCATTCGGCATAGAAGAAGGGGAATCCATCCAGTGACTACTCACCCACAGCTAAGACAAATCAGCTATTGCTGGACCTAAACTGGTGACAAATTTACTCTGTCAACAGTACCACGTACCTGGACAGCAGATAAATTATCACCCTCAAAGCTGACTCTACATAGCGAAATCAAAGCAGAATAGCGCTCCCAACTTTTAGTTTTACAACTTAAAAAGAAACAAATAAAACAAAAAAAAACTCCACCACCCCCAAAAAAACCCCAATACTTAAAACACTTATTATGATACCATTGAGTTAAAAACTGTGTTATTCTTATGAGTATTATCACCATCCAGTGATCCTTGCTTAAAGATCTACTTAGCTAGAAGTCTTGAATGAAATAGCTTTGTCATGCAGGATGAAGTGAAAACAAAACCCATCACCTCATTTAGCAGCACAAAAATGGAGTATCATTATATATCTAGTTGTCAAGGAATAGCTGACAAAAGGAACTACAATGATCACAGCAATGGAAAAACTAACTCAAAGTACACAGTTTGATTTGATAACAAAACATTTTCAAAATCTCAGCACTGATATAAAGGATACTCATATTACTCATTCTTAACTTCAAACAACTCATATTCTATAGGCATATATGTGTATATTTTTATATACACATGTGTATATAAGTACATATACATACCCGAATCCTTAATGTTAAATGATTTTTGGGGAACATAACAAATCATCAAAATTTAACAAACCATGACAAAATCAATAGCCATACATTGAAAAGAATCAGAGGACTAGAATAATAACCAAGTTCACAATGTTTTCTTACCAAATTTGCTCAAGCTGCATATGCCTGGCATATAGAAATGTTTCAATCCAGTTTCAGAAATAATAAATAGGGTTATAAATGTAAGAATCAAGCTGTGTTTGTTACGCATGTCATTTTCTTCTCTGTTAATCTTGACTTTTTTTTTTGTTTTGTTTTTTTTTTTTTTTTTACAAAGACTGTTTACTTCAATCTTTAAGTTCACCTGTGTGGATTTATTCATGAAAATCTTTTAAGACCACAAATTGTAACAGTTACAGTTAAATTATATCAGTTACAGTTCAGTCAGGATACAAATTGCCCTTGATTCAAGAGCCAGTACAAGGGATGCTTTCAGCGCTAAAGGAGAGTTATTGCAAAATCAAAGGCAGAATTAATAGGGGTCTTTCAATTTAACAGCAGAATTTTAATACACAGAGCGAGACTCAGACTTTTTTTTTTTTCAGGACTTTAAAAAAACTTCATACTACAGTGTGCTAATAAATATACATTAAGAGGTTTTAAAATTAATAAAAACTAAATGACAGCAATGAAACATGGGAGATGTTCACATTCCTAAACATTTCATTATAGCTTTTAAACAGCATTGCAGACTAAGTTAAAAAAATGCAGCCTTTTTTGATAGGTTTGTAAGTTATTCAAGTAATGTCTACTGAAAAGCAGCTCCGAGAATGTCTGTTCCAACAGCTAAAACTTAAGTCTTATCTGGAAAAGGATGACAGCTTAAAACCAAGTATGTAAATACCGGTATACAGTTTAAAATTCTTAGTGCATATCAAAACATAAAAGCTCTTTGTTCCACTGTGTCTCCACTGACACGTATGGCTTGTTGTGAGATGTACCTGATCTAGTTTGGAGATTGGCGTGCTACCTACCTATGGTGGAAGCGTACTGTTGCGAAAAGAAACATTACTAGAGAAGCAGTAGAACATTTCTTTTCCATGGCTACATTCCTGGGGATGCAAGATAGTCAAAACAAACCCAACTGTCATCACTAGCACACCGACAGCAAGAATCAGGCAGGATATGAGGTTATCTGAATGGTTCCATCGCTCTTTGGACAGCCTTAGATAACACGCTGTTGGGATGATAAAAACGAGTGGGGTAGCACTCAGAACTCCCTGTGTGTGGGAAACAACAATAGAAAAAACCCTCATAAGCATGTATATTTAGATATGAAGGACAAAACACTAGATTTTCAAATGGTTGTGATTAAATTGATGCAACAGAAAAGCCAGAGAATAGAGGCCTTTTCCAGTGTTGCTACATGGAAAACTCTCTTTTCAAAATCACAAATAACTTGCAAAAATATCTGTAAAACTATTTGAAATAATTCAGATTTATTTAAATGCTTTTGCTTTGCTGACAGAGAATAATATTTTACGTTGCAAGTACTATTAAATCCATGTAGGAGTCTAGATATATTACTGCCTTAAAATTGGAAACATCATGTAGGAGTTCAAAGAATTCTGATCAATTTCTACATTTATGACCTGATTTACATTGACTTCCCTATGAAAGCAAAGCTCCCTTTGAGAGAGTAGAATGCCCCCTCTTATTAAATATTCAGCTCCCCTTTAAATGCTCTCTTAGATGGGGACAGATAGAAAGCACCTGCTTAAATGCTTTTTATAGTAAAGCCACTGCAGATTAACGTATGAGTTACATGACAAAAGAGAGCATTTTTATACAGAAATTTGGAACATTTACTTCGCCACATACTTAAACACTATGTTCCAACTTAATTACTGTGAGGTAGTAAACCAGCCTACTGAGTATCTGCATTGTTGTTCGTACAAACTTTTGTATATCTTTAAGGCAGAACCTGCTAACAGTGATCAGTACAGCCATCAAAAATAGGTACATGCACAAAGTATCTTCTTCATAAAAACTGAGATTCTTGAGTATGTGAAGCAACACAAATCAGCATCCCAGTGAAAAGAAAAGCACAGCAAAATCCATGGACCCTTGACTCCTGTATGACTGAACAGCTTCCCTGGGGAATTATCACAGGGCAAACACAATGGCTTGTGTTTTGTTTTAAAACCAGAAAGCAGGGAAAAAGTAAGCAGAGTCAGAGAAACACCAGCAAATGCCATCAGTGGTGAAGAGCCCAAAGACAGCTCTTCTGTTGGACGGAAAGCCTGCTGAGAAGACAGATCATCTTACTTTCACATGTATAAATTCTGCTTATTCACTTTTCCTCTACTAGTGGATATCAAGACTGAACAATCTTTCTAAGCGCAATTACATGTAACAAATATATACAGCTGTATTGTCAAATTCTCTCTTAAAAAACACCCCACAAGATATGAGCTACCCACTGAAATGCCTGCCTATCAACTTCTATTTGTAACTGAATCAAGCTATCAGCTTGACTACTGAGTAATTGCTTAGGGCTCTCTGTGTAAAGATACTGCATTGATGGAATGTTTGCTTTTGAGTGATGATTTTAAAACAATTTCATTCCAAATAGGAATCATACATATTTATTCATGCTAGAAAGACTCACTGGCAGTTCTCTGGTGTAAATTTATTCTTGACATACTATACATATAATAAATGTAAGCCACATACACATATATAGACATACATGGGCACACATAGTTAATTAGGTTCATTATACCTACATGCAGATATTTGGATGGAGTAGGCATGTGTGTACGTATTCATGCTGTGAATGAGAAATTTTAAGGGAAACATGCATCCTGACCAAACCAATAGGAATATTATTTATTTTGAGCTTGTTATAATTTGGAAAGGATTAACTGAGAAGCAACTATGTAGGTAATTATTTCAAATGGAGAGTAATTGGATAGCTTATCTGAACATTCAGACCTGTTCTATATTAGTGCAAGCACGACCTCCTAAATCACTGCTACCAAATCACTCATTACTGCTTGGTCAGCAGATAAACTGCACTATGGATCAAAACAGTGTACATGTATCACAATGTACATACAAGTACATGTATCATGTAGCATAAAAACCAACTCCCTCCATTTTGTTCCATCAGTTTTAGGTAAGCATGCAATATACGGCTTGAAATTGTCAATGAATGCATGGCCAGGGACATAAGGAGGTAATTCTAAAATATGTCTATAAAGAAGCAAAGGCTGCCCTTAAAAGGTTTTCTCCACCTTCTAACTTTTATATCCTTTTATATACTTTTTTATACTTTTATATCCTCATATACTTTTATATATTTCCACATCTGCTTTATTTATAAAAAATAGCTGACCTGAAATTGAAAGTAACTTGTTAAGACAAACAATGTTTATCATAAATGTAGATTGGATTTTTTTGGTTTTTAAACATTTCCTTTGACTAAATGTACATTCTGTGCCAAAACAGACTGACTTAATCCGGAAACTAGTAGTCTAGGATTCCAATAGACTATACGCAGTTCCAGCCAAGCAAAAAAGTTACATAAATGTGTTGGAACTGGTTCAAGTCACAGGTGCCTTGTGTGGCCTGCCTAGAAAGCTCCATCTCTGCTACACCAGATACAGAAATATTTACTGGCAAAGAAGTTTTCTCATAAAATTTGTACACTTACGAAACACTTAAGAAATCACTCAGTTTTACTCCTTGTTAAGCCCAAAGCAGAGAAAAATTCCAGTTACTATCTCTGTGGTCTCACTACTATCGCTTCTTTCGGTTCTTTCTTTTTTAACCCCTGAATTTGTTTTTTGCCCCTTTGGCACAAGGCAGTCATTAAGATCTGTCCCAGTGTTTAGTAATTTGCCAGCTTCAGCAGAAGCTGGGATTACATAAAGAAATGCCAGATTCAGTCCTCCAATAGTTAGGATGAGTATTTTAGCAATTTCCACTGCAGTTTAAATACATTTGATAAGTCATAGCCACTTGCCGTATCTCCAGAACTGTTCTCAAAGCCCTCTCCAACCATATGAACTTTACTTCCTGAAGTTACTTTCTCCTTTAATTATCCAATTTTGAAGCAAAGAATAATTCCTTTTGTTTTTCTACTAACATTTTTACTGACTACTATGTCAAATTACATCAGATTTTCAGTAGAGCTGTGGGTTTTTCACAGTTCTGTGTTATAAACAAGTGATTTATTAAATAAAAGAATATACAGGTTCACTTACATTCAGTTCTAAAACTATTCCAAGGCAATCATACACTAATGATACACCAGTCGCCACAGCAATGATAACTACTGTCACAACAATATGGAAAACTGTTGAGAGGTTCCCATGGAAAAACACATTGGCAATCACCTGAAACAGAACCACAATTTTAAACCTCGATTTTGCTTTATGTTAGCAAACAGCTTATTCCAAATCTTCTAACCTTATGAAACCAAAAGAATGGGTGAGAATACACTGACAGAACTTTACCTATCTTGCTTCAAGAAAACAAATTCATCTGCTTCAAAAAATAACTTGTTACAAGCCTTACTAAAATTGCAGAACAGTTGCAAGACTGACTTAGTTACACCTGCAGGATTTAGGGTATATTTACTTTCTTCTCATTTGCCCACTTCAGCATAAAAACCACTTACAATTATTTACTGAACAGATGGATTTCCTAGATGGAGATACTTTCACATAGCAAGCATGATGAATATGCTATTTTCGGCTATTCTCAGCATAATAAAAACAGTGGCATTTATGCAAAACTTGGAATTTGAAGCAGTCCTGATATTATTAAGTAATTATTAATATAACATTGGATAATAATAAAGGTAATACAGCATTATATTGCCAGAATCTTAACAGTACAACTAGTACCTCATACTCGTTGCGTGCAGTAGGTAGTATGTGCTGATATTTATCACAGATCAACCACTGACTTCAGCAACAATATGTATTAATGTGTGAATATTATTAATATATATCAACATTGTTAAAGGGAGAATGTAATAAATTCTTACCTCTCTGGTCACAAAACATTCAAGGGGGAAGGTCAGAATTACAGTAACTCCGTAACAAAACCTTCCAAATGTAGCAAGGTTGTCATCTCTACAGTAGTTTTCAAATATATCTCCTGAGGCACAGCAAAACATCAATTAGTTTGAACTTCATGTCATTTGCCTATTTGCAAATTGAAGTGTAAGTTACTGGAGTTACTGTAGAAATTGAGACTTTCTGGTCCCCCCTCCTGATGCATATCAAGAACCTGTAGCTACAGTCACAAATTACATCCAGGAGGAACTTTCACCTTATCCTATTAGTTGCAGTGTTTTTATTTCAAGTAGCATTTACCTTTCAAAATTATTTTAACATATACACATTAGAGTTTGTCATCTGTTATCTTCCCCTTAGCACAGATTTTGCACAAGATGCTGGTGTTTGAATAAATATGTGACACATTCAGAAAGTAGGCTTGTATGTAAAAGATACATTTCCTTTAAAAATGTAATTCCTGGAACAACAATTACACAAGGAAGACTCGGGAGTTACCTCTGGAGAACTGCATTTCCCTGATACTATCAAGTTATAGCTGGTAAACTGCAGTGAAGAATTTCAAATATTCTGACCCCAAAAGTCCATTATAAATGTACGGATTATCACCTAGCAAATCTTACATCTAAAAACAAAAGCATTGCTAGAGAATTCAAATCGTCATCTTGCTTAGCATTTATCACAAAGAATCTGGAATAATGATCTCTGAGGCACAAGACGCATGGCAAGACAGCAATCATCAGATGATCTATAAGGTCTTTTCTACCCGATTACTATACTGTCTTATGATTTACTACTTTTTAGGATCACAATGGCACCGAAGAAGCAATAAGGCATACTTTAGAGAAAATGGCCAAAAGATTTTGACAGGGGAGACACAAGGTAAGATGGAACCTGCTTACAGTAAACTCATATGCTGAGGGATAGCTGCAGTCAGAGCTTTCTATACTTGAAATATCTCAGCCAATTTGCACTTAGTCTAGCGACAGCTGCATCTAGAACAGTAAGGTATTCCGCATAAACAGCACTGGAGGCAGGAAAAAAGGACAGATCAACCAGTAACCCCCATCCTACAATTCCTCTGTTCCTCAACTACATGCTGCTGCTCATCCGGAAAGGAAAAAGCTTGGAAGCCTTCTCCTACAATTTGGAACAGCACTATTAAATAACAGAAAAAATGCTTCCTTATGAAATATGTTATTTTTAGTGAAGAAGCTAATGGACTGAACGAATTTATGCCTGTTCTTCTGAAAGCACTTTCTCCACTTTAACAAAATGTTATTAAATAATATGATGTAACTGATTATATACATTTAGACACATATGCATATTCATACATACAGAGAGGTAACAGCAGGATTAGTTACAGCAGAACTGCTGTTGTAAAGATAGGAAATATATCTACATCAGAGCTAGGATTCTCTGAGGCTAGGATCTCTAAGTCAGAGCCATATTAGCACACATAGGAAAAGGTACAGGAGAATGTACAGACATATGTGTCAGGCACCCTGTAGAAAAATCAAGGCAATTTTTGTTCTTCCTGCTCTCTGCTAGTGGACCATGTGGTTAAATTATAGATGTTTAGTCCTGAGAAGTATTTCGATTATGGGAGCATTCAAAGGAAACTTTCACCAGTGAGGCTTATGCTTGGGAATCTGACACCTAAAAGCATGTAGCTGACATCTTTGTACCCTGTTTTGGCTGTTGGGTAACTACAAGGAACGTCCTAACTATTTCTGTCCAAACACAGTATGATTTTGGCATTTTTACAATCACTAAAATATTAACAGCAAAAGTCAGACAGAAAGGTGGGAAAGTAAGGATTACAGCAAGCACCAAAACTGAGTTTACCTTCTGTGTATCCTGTAAAAGTCATATATCCACATGCAGCGAACACTACACTGATAACAAGAGCGAGCGAGACAGACACATGTGTGACTCGAGACCAGTTCTTTAATGTGGGTTCTTCCAGAGATCCATATATTAAAAAGCTGTTATGGTTGCAGATGAATGCTGAAACACACATGACAGTTAAAGCAAATGTATAAATTCATGCTTATATGCATATAAAATAAATTCACAGAGTGTATAAACCAAGGTAAGAGAGATGCAGCACAGTTTGAATCCACTCATTATTAAATACAAACATTAATCCTGCAATGAGTGGCAAAGATAAATGGCTTGAACTTTTACTTAATTCTTTGATTTAATGAAGGTTTATGTTCATCCTGAGATGATTCTGATTACATTACTCTAAAATGCCAAGCTACTTCCCACCCTGCACACCTCCACTCCACCTCTATCTTCCTGCTCTTCTTTTGCTTAAGAACCCAACAGCAGTTTTGAGATTTATTTTTTTTTTTTTTTTAAAGTCCACAGAGCCATATGCTACTTTTCAGACTTCCTATGACATCCATTTTAGGCAGCAGCAAGCACTGGGAGGCCTCAGATTATCACAGCATTAAGAGGTAATATACCAGATCCTCCAGGCAGGAACAAATTTTAGAATGAGGATAAGGAGGCAAGTTGAGACTTACCTGAATGGTTCACTGTGAGAAATGGGAAGCAACAGCTGCTCTCCAGTGAATGTATGCATTGCAGCCTAAGATTTTTCTGTTAGAGGTTATCCAAGAGAAGGCAAAACAATCACAGCCTACTCAGTTCATCAATTAGACTAACCCTATTGGTGCAGGGTTTTTTAAGATCACCTAGACAGCTGAGCTGGATTCACACGACACATCGCTGTCTCTGCTACAGTGGTAGTAGCCTGTATGGCTGGATGGCCAATGGATGGGGATAACATCCTAAACTACAATTAAATTCACCTATGGATGACTCAAAGTCAACTTCATTTTTCTCTAAACCACCTTAACATGAATATAAAAAAATTACAATTAAAAAAATGAAATTTCTAGGTCCAAAATATTAAATAATTTCTTACAGTTGATCTGACTATTGAAAATGCAGAAAAAATTACTTACCGAATGACATCACCCCAACAGCTTGTACTGCATTTGATTTTGCAAATATCCATGCGTTTTCTGATTTGGGTCTAAAACAGACATCTGTTTTAATAATTATCCTCTTTTCGGTGATCAGTTATGAAAAATAATTTAAAATACTATGCTGTAATACAGAACTGCTAGTCAGATCTCCAAAACTCTCTGAAGTAGACCAGAGTGTTCATCAACAACAAGCTGAAACTAGGGAGATACTCTTCTCACCGCCCTTGTTTTGATTAAAGTCTTTCTGTAACCAGTTCTTACAGCCAAAAATGTCAGCCTGTTTCAGTGACCAGTTTTGTAAATAAACTCTTCAAGTCGTCATATACCAAGAAACAGTAACAGGGAAGGTAAAAGCTGTTACTGATTCTGACTAAGGTTATCTCAACCCAAAATCTCTTCTGACTATTTAGAGGCAATTTCTTCCTTTGAATTTGCACACGTAATCCACGCAGTTTAGAGATACTTTCTTCTTAGGCTACAAATCAAGTGAGGCAGTTTGTCTTTCTTTACACCTGTTCCAGCTATTCCTTATAGTAAAGGGATTAATCTAGTTCCCAAAGGAGCGATAAAATAAAGTATAAGACAGTATATGAAGACTTTTACAATCAGCTAGGAATGTAATATCCCCCACATTTGCTCCTCTAAGATATGGCCACAGTTTTGGACCTGGGGTAATTGTAATTCTTAAAGGAGAACCACAGAAAACCATCAGCGATCTTTGTTAAAATCCATCTGATGCATGAACTTCCTCTCTGAATAAAGAGCCAAAACAAAGAAAAGGGAAAGGACACAGAACATCCTTATCCACAACTACAATTTGCTAAAAATACCAGATGAAATTCAAAAGCCAGTTGAACATTATATTGGTAATATTAAAGCACAGACAAAGCAACAGTACAGAGAGCTTGCTCTTAAAAAGTTGGCTGCTGCTAACTTTGCTCTGTTTTTATTTAGAGGGAAAGCTGCTGCCACCTGAGGCCTTAGCTGTGATTTTTCTACTGCCCTAGAAAGCAGCATGACACTCATGCCGGTTCTGTGAAGGTAACAAGCAGCTTTGTCCCTGGGAACTTTGTCTCTCCCTCTGTCTGGTGATAACTAGCTGGTTTGACAGCCGTTTTGGCATATGCTATGCCAGGTTTCATTGCTTTCAAATGTTTAAACCATACCCCTGCCCCCTAAAAAGAAAAAAAAAAAAAAGATGTTGCTGGTTTCCCTTTCAGAACTCATATCTTACTACTTCTTGAGAGCTCAAACAGTCAATCCTTCCTTTTCCATATTAAAAAAACAGATTTACCATACCTAATGCACATTCAGCTCAGACTTACAGCACCTTTTCAGCTCTTAGGCTGTGGTTGCTAAGCTTTGCTTTGAAGTGAACAGAAAATGAGCACCAAAATCAAGTTAAGGTTTTGTCCTCAGATACAGTATGTTGTCTTGACTATTGTAACATAATGCTTCTAGTGTTAAGCAGCTGAATACAGCCCTCCTAAAACATTCTCAGACTCAGAATGTAGATGTAATAAATACTATGGATGAAATAGAGAAATCTGGCATTTGTCTTGTGACAGAGGAGTTCCAACTCGATACAGTTGCTGTAGTTCCTTACATGGAGTACCCTCCCTTAACTTGATGCCACTGATTTCAAATCGCTGGAGATGTCTGTGGACAATTCATACACGTAATTTTGAGGGTATTATTTTTCAGGAAAACATTCACATCTGATTGGAAAAAAAAAAATCAGTAATATTCCAAAATAAAAATAGAATATAGAAAGCTAACATCACAACTGTTCCATTCCATAACCACTAGAGGTCAGCTTTGATATCAAACATACAGAATGAAAATTTGGTTTATTATCCTTTGATAACAGAATTTGTGAAAGTCTCCTTACCCCCTTCTCTATTAATAATTAACAATTAGATTATCTAATACCCTGTAAAGCAAAATACTATTAAAATGCACAGAAATAAAGAATGCTTTCGCCTGAAATACATTTAATTTCTGTGAAAATGGTACATCCTGTGCAACAGTGTAACTATATTATAAGTTCCTATAAATAGGGATTAGAAAAAATGGAATGTAGAAAGCATGCGAATTTCAGTAGAATTTAATTTCATTTTGAATAAAGTGGCCAAACAATCAATAAAAAAAAAGTAAGTCACAGGTGCTAGTTTTCCCCCAGCACAGTGTTAGCTTATGCACTAACAACATGCAACAGACCAAAATATAGCTTTGCTTTATGGATGAATCGCAAATCCGATTAGGAGTATTATTTGGGGGAAAAAATTCCAAAAGAACAAAATCCTGCTTATTTAGCAGCGTAAGAAGATAAATTCCTTCAATTCTAGTTGTGGTATGGAGGAAGAATTTCAGATCCATGATTTGAACACTATCAGCAGATCGCAATGTCATACAATGCACATTGGTACAGATGACATATGCAACAGTATATGGCTATTTCTTACAGTAAGTCTTATACTGATGCATGTGTTTTGAAAAACCTTTTCATACCTTGGGAATAGAGGGATCTTGCACAGATGTGATATGTAAACTAAGAAGTGAAAGCAATACCGTAAGAAATTTCATTTCTGAGCGTTTAGAACTAAGAGTCAACAGCTCTAGAGTTCTGACCATATCAAGAACAAATCACCCCCAAGTCCAGTCTGCAGGACATACAGACTTATGCAAAGCTCCTGGAAAAGGGTGCAGGTGACATGAAAGTGTCTATATAAAATTAGACGTCAGACTGGGAAAGAGAAAATGGTGTCAGGAAACAGTAGCTGTTGGTTATGGAAGAGCCATACGGTGAATAATCAGTTAAAATGACTTACAAGGCAAAGGGCAGCTAATGGAAATACCAAGTGTCAAGGTAAACATATACATTCATATAAATACATGCATCTGTGTAGGCAGATACGTACATAGGCTGAAAGCGTCTATCACAGGAATACCAGGTAACACTATACCTATATACCTGTTCTGCTTTTTCAACCCTGTTGCTACTGTTCCAAGATGGACTTTTTTTTTTCTTTTGAGAAAGATCTTTGCTCTGACCAGCTTGACCTAATTCTTGTTAGGAATTGTTAGGGGAAGATATTAACTGCTGCTCATACAAGAATAGCAGTAGCTGCAAATGTCATGAACGACAAAACCAGCTAGCTTACTGCTCCTCATTCAGTGTATAAAAACACAGGCTATGTCTGCATAAACAGTTTTTTTCGTGCTGAAGAAGGAGAAGCAGTTAGATGAAACACAATGAAAGTTAACAGAAGAAATACATTTGTGATACTGAATGCACTTGCTGAGAGCTCTACTGCCTATCACACATAGTAGAAGTTGTAACACAAAGAAAAAGCGGAGAGGTAGTATAACCGTGATTCTTAGAACAAAAATAATAAAAGATTGAATACAAAGACATTCTAAGGGAGATCCCAGACTGGTAAAAGTCTCAGCTGAAAGTAAGACACCAGCAAGACAGATGACGATAAGAACTGTCTGTAGGAAGGTAGTGAAGTCTAGCGATGAAGAAAGTCTAGAGGTTAAGAAAATAAGATTCTACTCAGTCTTCAGTATACTTAAGGCAAAGTATAGCATAACAAACATGCTAGCAAGTTTAAAAAAGTTTTGAAAATATTCATGTTTATGAACATAAACATGTTCCCCTGTACATAAGAACAAAGTAAAATGAAAAAAACAAATGGACCAGGCAAAGGTTAAGACCTTTACCCTAACAGGGTAAAAGGCATTTCATATCCACATCATGAGTAAGAGTTGAGCAAATTCATTTGGCAGTGTAAAATAGCATATCTTCTACTTCTTGTAAAACTTTTACAGTACAATATTCCCCATCTTAAGATCCATGCCATGCTGCCATGCAAAAATCTGTTCTGTCATTTATGTAGAAATGCTGCCAAATATAATACAGCAGCAGAGTGCATCAGAAGCACAATATCTTTAAGGAGGGCAAGAGAAACATATGCCCCTGATCTCAACCCAGCTTGCAGACATGAAACACTGGCTTAAAAAAAAAAAGTTCATTTCTAGAGAGGAAGCAAAGGTATATGTTTGACAGGGGAGCTACATGTTGGAAAGAAAATACTTCCATTGTTTTGGATTGAAGATCAGTGACAGACTGACAAGTTCAGGTGTAAACCAGCAGTTATCAAAATAATCCAGGAACACATGGCAGATTAATTCAGGTTCAATTCAATGATTTAGACAGTTAGGAAATTAATTGTAAAATTGCAATTCAATTCTATTCTAAGGGAAAATACCTTTTTAGGTTTTGTTTAAACTTAAAAAGTTTGAAGATACTGAAAAAGTTTACAGATGCTGAATATAACTTCAAGCAATATAACTGAAAGAAAATGAGAAATGCTCACATCAGCCTTGAATTTTATACTAATCAAAGTCATCTTGGTTGCTAAAGAACACAGACAAGGCAAAGCTATACGTCAACCCCACTTAGTTACAGCTGCTTTAACTCCCCTTTCTTCCTTAAAGAACTACTTAGCAGCTCTGTAAATATGGGGTAGCTTGTTTTCCTTTGTTAATTTCATCACACATTAAAGTTTATCTGTGCTTACTATTGGATTATTTATATGAAGGAAAGAATCAGCTTTCTACTTTCAAGTTATTTTCCTGAACACTTAGTGTTTCATCCCTGTGATCAGCTGCCCGTTGAGTAATTCTCACATCCTATTTATGTGTAGCAGATGCTCTTTAAGATTTTCCTAGAGATTTATGTATTATGCAGATACTGATATCATCACATTCTTTCCAAAAGAACACCAAATTAAAATGATCCATCTTTATAAGCTATGTATTATATTGCTTTTTACAGCAACGAATGTTAGTTTCAGCTTTGAAGCATGAAGTTATTTTATGCAGTATTAACATACTGCACATTTACAGTTTGAGGTAATTCTAACCCATTGTTTTTGATCACTGTAGAAGAATACCCAGCTATAAGCAGGTGGAAATAAAGTAAAGAACAGATTATCAAAATGTATTTTTATCCAACATCTTAAACTACTGAGAGTAAACACTGGGTCCAGAACACTGGATTTTATCTGCAGATTTATTATGTTCTTCAGGCAACAGTAACCATATGGATTATACTAATCAAAAGCAAAACTGAAAGAAAAAAACCCTCACTTTCCTATTTGTCATAAAAGGAAATAAATTACACCAAATAATCCCTCTTGATAAATACATTAATTTTTTTTCCTGAGAATGAACAAGAAAATAACACTCCTATAATGTCCCTGAACAACCTGCTCCACTCCCAAAGCAACTTAAAAAAAAGTAAATAAAAATGCAACACTCCAAAGACTTGTAATTGCCGTTTTTCAGCCTACAGTTTCAAGCACGTCAAATCTTTAAAAACAGCAATAACATTGTTTTGCTGATGGTATAACACATTGCAGGCAGTTTCTATGAAAGATAATATTCTCTGTTGTCCAAATAATAGATATAATTTTCAACTAGAACATGGATTGCAGTTAAGCAAATAGGCAGTTTTATCACTCCCAGATAATCTTCTTGTACCTCTCAAAGGGTAAGTCTTCACTTTGAAAAATCTAAAGGTAAGTGAAAACTGATTATTACTTTGAGAGTAATTATTGAAGTGGGAAGATATCTGAATGGGGTTCCAGTGGAACCTGACCTGAGTCCAGCACTTTTGAATGTATCTAGCAGTAACTTGAATGATGGAACAAAAAGTAAGAACATCCTTAACGGAAAGCATGAAATGTGCAGTTAACGCAAGCATGCTAGAGAACAGGGTGAAAAAAGAAAATTCATAAATATGTTGGTAAATGGAGAGATCATCTGATAAAGAAGTATTCAATTGTGTAATGACAAATTCTACAGTTATGCAAGGGCAAAAAGGCTTCACAAGAACAGGGTGGGGGGAACAAGCAAAAAAACCTCAAACTTCAGGAGAATAGAGCAAAGAAAGGAAAAACTACCAGCTCACAGTTCTGCAGAGAAGGGCTTGGTGCTTCTGTTAGACTGAAAACTCAAGGCATGCCTACAATGTCATACTATTTTCCAAAGAGGTAAACATCAAACTAGGTTACATAAACAGGAGCATGGCAATCCCCAAGAGGTAGAGCTGAAAGGGATCTCAAGGCACTTTGCATGTAAGATACATCAATCTCTTCTCTGCTCCTCAATGGGAATACCGCAGGCAGCTGGGACACCACTTTAGCGCTTTAGTTCCCAGAAAACTTAAGGCAGCAGTTGAGAATGATCACAGGATATGACAAGAAGAGAAACACTAAAGGAACTGTGTTTGTTTAGTCTACAGGAAGGATAACCAAAGGGGGCACAAGTTACAGTTCTTTACAGGTGTTTTTTAAGCATTTGAAAAAGAATTAATAGCTTGCTGTTCATATCCACTGTGGTTAGGCCAAGAAACAACCAACATGAAATGCAGTAAGAGAGACATACGATACACATTTAAGAAGAATTTCTAAGAAAAGTCTTCTTAAGAACTGGAATGGGAAATCATGGAATTGCCAAGAACAAACTAGACAATCACCTGTCATCAATGACAAGCATACAATCATTTCTGCTCTGTAACAACAGTAGGGATTAAATATTCTGTCTTGGGCCCCATCAAGCCTTTATCTAGGATTGTGTAAATTATTTTCCCATATGACAGATCCAAGAACCGTGTTTCATAATCATGATTTTTTAAAATCTCTTTGAAAACTCCAACTTCTATTTTACTTTAATAAGGACTCACAGTAAACACATTATTTACTTGTTTTACTTGGTATAATACTATGATTGGACCATATTAAAATATATTAGTGTTTTTTATTCTCACTGAAGAAAAAAAAGAGATGGCATACCATAATATCATTAACAAAATATTAGAAGAGAGTTTTAACAATTAAAGTATATCTCTATTTCTAACTGTAAAATACATATAGTAAAAATAGACATTGATAGAATGTTTGTGATGAAAAAAAAATCTCATTAACGGTTTATCAACTTGCTAGATGCATTTTTGAAAACAAAAAGTGTAAAGGCAAAAATGGAAGTCTTTAAAGAATTAAAAAGCAGAACTCCAAGAATTACTCAATACCCAACATTACTTATCATAAGAAAAAATAAAGCCACGCATTCAATATTTTTCAGTGCCTCACAACTGTTGAGAAGAAATGTTACCATAGTAACAAGGTCATCAGTAACCATTATATATAGCTTCTTCCTTTTTTGACAAATGATTTTGAGATTACCCTTTCAAACAGTCCTTTAACGCACAGTATGAAAAACATGCTGGTTCAGAAGGGATGGGAGAGGGGGGAGGCCCACACTGTTCTGAATGCATCATTTTTATGGATGATAGACAACATCATCTGGTACAACTTTAGCTATTCTAGCAATCTTCCTAGCACCATACATGAATGTCCTGTAATTAACCCATGTATCACAGCAATAAGACAAATGAACAATTATGTGTAACACCGCTGAAACAATCATGATGGAAGAATCCAATTCCTACAGAAACATTAGAAATACTATATAAAACTATTCCAATAAATAAAAAAAGCACATTCAGAAATTGAGTTTGTCACCTTTATTAATATATCTTCACATTTAAAGGATAAAGAAAAAGGGACAAAGCAGACCTTCTAGGCCATAAAGGAAAGATAACAGATTTATAACACTTTCTTGGAATATAATTATAAAAATATTGCCACAACATGCATTCATGTATACTAAATTGTCTAGAACACTCCGATGTCCAATGTTAAATACTACTTTCAGAAAAAAAGGTCTGCATGTTTCTATTATTGCTTTCTCAAAAACAGAATGAAGTTTTTATTATTGTGTTCTCTTTTTTCTTTTAATTATTTGTATTCTATTTTTATTATGAAATCATTATATTAACAGGAAAAGAAATATTCCTAAGATACTATCTATTTAAGGTCACAAATATAGGCCATCTGACAATAATAGACAAAAATTAAAGACTTCTCCAATGACAGACAACCTCACATGCCCATTCAGGAGCCACCTGCTATTAGCTATATTAGCAACAATTTCCAATTAATCTGTAGTTTTTGGAGACTTTTTTTTACTTTGCTTATGTGCAACAGAAGAGGAAAAAAAAAAAAAAAAAAGGATACAGTGTGCCTCAGCAGTTCATTTTGTATTGCTATCAATACAGATTTATTTTTTCAATTATCCATCTCTCCCAAAACAGCCATGTTCCAAAACTATGCAGATATATGTAATAGTGAAATAACAGATTATGTATGATCAAAAATTCACTTTGTGGCAAGTGTAAGAATACTTACACTTGTGGACTGAATGTTACTGTTCTCACCATCACAATAACCAGGATAACAATGGTTAAAATCAGAGAAATAAGAGATACCTGTAAAGGGAAAAACATGACTTCAGTTAGTAAGCTGCTGAAACGTTGTCCTCTTAGCTGCATAATGTGTTGGGTTGTTTGTTTTTTTTAAAGAATAAATAAAACCCAAGTGCTAAATATTGCATACCAAATATCTATAATTAGAAATCTTGTCCTACATCATCATCTTTTAATTTATTATTCTTTTTGAGTAACTAGCCAATTGCAACTATTTGTCTATAAGTAATATTCCCATTTAAACATTTGTAAATCACTGGTGCTCAGCATTTACACGATCAGGCCTACACCACCCAGTACTTTACAAGTTTTGAGTTCTACTAGCAGTAGATGGAAAAAATCCAGTGATTCATACAGAGACTAAAAATTTGCTTAAACTATTCCAAGTTTTCTGCTATTTCTTGGGACAGAAGACAGTCTTAACTTCTCAGATATTTAACATGCTCTAGCCAGATGTAATTGAGTTCAAATACATTAAGTTATGACTGGCACTTATTTTGTAACAGCATATAGAAAAGTGAACCAAAAAATCAGCCGCTATTCTGATTTACCTTTCCCAGTTTTGCTATGTCTCGATACAAAGACAGAGGCAAGCTAAAGATGATGGTGGTAAGAAGAATTATGAAGTGACGGTCAGTAAGCACGTTATCTGGTGCAACTAAAGCAAAAAAGAAAATAATTTATTTCTCTAAAAGACTGACACGAGGAACAGATTAGTTACCTTTGAAAGGCTAGGAGTGACAAACTTTGATTTTGACCAGGCTTTTATCACCTTTATTCAAGCTCAGTAACACTGAAATAAAGGCAAGGCATTAACTAACCTTGAGGAAATCATACACAGCATGTGCGTAATCACAAGAATTCTGCAAATTTAAACCGAATGCATAATATATGGAATACATTATACCAAACTTTGGAAGTCTGGCATTTCTACATATAAATTATTATTAATTTCTTTCATCTTGCCTGGTTCAATGTTGGCAGACTGCAAGTACACTTTCTACTACTCCTTTTTGCCATTTACTCTTGAGGATTTTTTGACACTGTGTGTTGACATCAATTACTGTGCTGTTGAAGGTAGGCAAATTCTTAAAGAACAATCCTCAAGTAAGTTAATTTTGAGGGTTTTTTCGAGCACCTCCTTTCTTGCTGTCAACTGACTTCCGCTTGCAAAATACAGATTACCATGTGAAGCCAACAACAATGTTATATCCCCTGCAATCAGTGGGATCTATTTGTGTAACTGGTGTTTTTTTGCAAGCCAATGACAACTTAAAATAAAACATATCTCAGTTTCAGTCAGGTTACCATGAATCATGGGCTTGAATGAAGCTTGCTGAATAATTATGGCTGGAAAGTGGTGGGCAATTGACAGGGAAAGCCTGTGTTCAGTTCCCTCTATTCTATGGGAGATTATAACGCTTTCCCACCTCTTCTCAGGAAGACATTCCACCAGCCAGGTGAAAGATGTGCCATGCTGGGGGTTCCTATTAGAAGTCATATTGTATATAAATTATTAGATATTCACTGTCACTATCAACCTGATCAGGTATTCACAGAAGAACAGAGCGTGGCATTTAAAACTGCATCCACATCTTGCAGACTTCACCTGCTGAAAATTACAGTCCTCCTACGGAAATCAAACAGTTCATACAAATACTAATTTCTGCTTCATTGCAGACATGTTCTTTTTAGTTTAATTTGCGAGTGAAGAATGTTTTAAATTAGCTGGCTTTGTGCTAAAGCAAATGGCAAACATGCACACAAATTACTCTACTGATTCTGCTGTAGAAACTTACAGCAGAGGAAGGGTATCAAATGCATCAGTTAAAAATCTCAAAATGCCACATCTGTTTTTGCAGTGAGTATCTAAGAGAACTGAAAGTTACATATGTAGTTCCTGACCAACTATTACAGATATGCTTAAGTAAGCATTAAATCCATTATATTATTTGCTAGTCATCCAGAATTATTCACTAGATAAAGTGCAGTTTCAGTATTCAAATGATTATTATAGCAAGTATCTAAAAAAGATGACAAAATATGATGACCTTATAGATATACTACTGTGAAAGAGTCCGTCTCTTTCCTTAGCATTTCATTGAAGCATGTGGTCTCTTCACTGACACCGAGTCCAATGATAACCAAGGACTACGATTCATTGTTTCTATTTCAGAAAGACTTATTAAAAAAAAAAACAAAGCACCACTCATACAAATATGCTTCAATTTCTTAACTTATACTATATTTTAGAGTAATTCAGAAGCAAAGTAACAGGTAGGACTTCTAACTGACACAGGATGCTAATCCCTAAATACTTATGCTATACTCCTATGCAATACATTTTCCCCGTTCTGAATTTTTTAAATGCATCTTACCTCCAGGAATTCTCTGAAAAACTTTAGTTAAAGTGTCTCCTGTTATTATGTTGTAACTAATCATAGCTTAAAAAAAAATAAAATTTTTATTAGTACACATCAAATATGAAATATTTTATAAACCTTTAATAGACATATTTTGTAGATTTCAGGATTATATACCAATATCCCTCTTGTATGAATTCTGGCTAGCACCATCAACTTCTAAGTTTCAGGTTTAAAACAAGCAAAAATAATTCTTTAATGCTCGCTTTTTTTTTTTTTTTTTCTCCACAGGTGCAATCTAAACAAGAATCCAGTCTGATAAGCACGGCCATTGTGCTGTCTTGCCATATAAACTTACTTCAGAAAAGGGAGAAAAGGCTTTTCAAAATTGTTTTTTGCTAACAGTAATTCTTTGTCAGTTTACTTTCAAATTCTTGTTTCTATGTAGTAAAGTTCCTGTGTTAGTCTAATAATCAGTCCTACAATGAAATGCACAGGACTTGCTAGCTCATGTAAAAAGCTAGCAAAATCTTCAAAACAGAAGAAAGGAGGAGAAAATAGCTAAAGATATCAGATATGGACTTCCATTCCTTCCTCTCATTAATAAGAACTGTAGCCTTAACATTCATATTTCATTCTTATCTTCTACACTAGAAGTGCATATATGTGTGTGCACGCAGAACGTATTTATATACTCATGTGGTCTTCACCATTTAGACAGCATACATATAGGTATTGATTTTAACTAATGCATACAATTTCACAGCAGTGAGTATTTAAGTCATTAATACTACTTACAGAAATAAATTCAAGTACATACATATGCATAACTAGTTCCACGATAAGGACTGAGATCTCTACAATTGTTTTCCATATTTTCTATGAAGTAGTAATTACACCCTTTTAAGTCAACATGTGTAAGACTGTTCCCTGCAGTAATAGTAACTTGAGTCCCTTAAAAATCTCAGCTACCTGTAATAAATTCAGGTCATTGCATACGAGGCTGAATTAATGCTTTCGAAGAGCAATGACAGGACATTATATTCAAACAAGATCCTATCAGTGGCTCCTCCAATGACAGTAATATTACATATTTGGAAAAACATTAATTCAATATACTCCTAAAGTCACATATTCCTTTTGTTTCTGACACATCAAATTTGTGATCTGTTACTCATTCTAGAACAGAATGTCTTCTTTGCTATTTCTTATAGCAACTTTTGTCATTAAATGACATGTAATCATGTCATTTCTCTGTAATTCATGTGTAATCATGAATTTCTCTGCTGTTACATTTCAGTTCATTTCTATTATTCTGGTCCTCCATTCATTGAATTCTTCCTCAGTCATGCTTTAGAACACACCAAGTAATTTTTAATTTTCTTTTCTTCGTTTTTATAGGAAAAAGGCATATACAGTATATTCTTTGCAGAGTTCTTAACATTTAACCAGTGAAAGAATAAGGCAATGTGAAAACGCTTGTTATTTATAAAACACAAAAATTTGTATTTTATATGATCTTACCAATAAATGGATATAAAAATTGAAGAGTTGAAAGAATTAGATAACCTACAAGACCATATGTTTTTCTGACCAGCTCTTGATAGCTGTTGGTACTGGAGAGGTTTCCTCCTTTGATCAGTAATATAATGGAATAATCTGTTAAAATATCAAATCACTGTTAAAGACAGTATGAACCAACTTGTGGTTGGTTACTGCTCACCTTTTTCACTCTTTAAAACAAAAACCAAAGAAATCTGTAAGAAGGAAAACAGTGGCACTGAGAACAGCAAGGATGAGAAAACTCACAAAGGATCTCAATTCACCAAAACCAGGAGTTACAGGCTCATACTAGAGGGGAATTCCAGCTTTCCCAAATAGGGACAGCAGAAACAGACTCATTTGCATTGCTTTCCAGTATGGTCAAAGGGAATGAGAACTGTCACAAGCATCAAAAAAGTAAAATTCAATTAATAATAGACAGGGCTCCTGAACGGATGGAGCATCTGATTATATCCTGAAAGCAGGTAAAATGTGAGGACTGAGTGACTCTCAATCACTTTACTGTGCTATTTAGCTAAGTTTGTGAAAGATAAAGCCTGGTTAGTATTTCTTATCTTCTCCATCGTTTACAATAAAAAAAATTAAAATATTTTTATTAATTTTAAAATAAAACACACAAAATTATTTGTCTGGAAAACCATGAAGCAACGTGGCTTTAGACAGAGCTGATGTCACAGGCGGAATTACTCCCAGCTTGAACTTCAACTTTTTATGAAAAACAGTCCAAAATGTTGCTGTTGTGTCAAGCTATGCTTTAATAGTCTTTAGATTCATGGGATTTTCCAGTCCAGATTAGTTACAGCACAGAATTTATTACCTTAGTGCAGATGTCTTGACAGACAGTAGCTAGGCCTTGTCTATTCCTCATCTGGCTTTCACTTAGCTTGTAATCTATGCTGTGATAGGAACAGTTCCCTTCTGTGAGTATTGGTGTTTATTATCTTCTGGGGATGACTAAAATTATGACATTTTCAGTCTTTAGAAAGAAGATTTCCACTGTGTGTTAATGTGAAAGCCAATCCAGAGATTCCCATGAGCATATGCAATTCTTACACAATAATTGGGAGCAGACAAAAACAGAAATACAGAATTGTTCATTATCAATTAGGTTGCATACTGAGCTGATCTTGTACAAACATTAAGTCTTTACAGCAAGGGATCTTAGACCCACAAAACTTGAAAGAGATTTATAGTTAAATGACCTAAAATTGTATTCCTCTGTCAATCTAGGACTACACCCAAAATAATTCAAAAACTTACCCCAAAATGAAATACAGTGAAAAATGCTAAATAACAGCTATTTCCCAATTTTTTATTAAAAACTATGGAAAACAAACGCTAATTTTACATATTTAGCCCGTACTTTAAATGCTACAAGTCAAAAAGTTGTAATCATTGTTATAATTTGCTTGTGTAAGATATACTTAATCACATCTTTAACATAATGAAATACTGAATTTAATCCACAAGTTCTGGGCCTATGGCTATAAAGTCTTCCAAATACTTAGAAATGCAAAGGACAAATCAGTTTTCCTACAGAAAAGTAACTGAAATTTCTGAGCGATGTTTATGATATGATTTCATTAGTGTATTTTGCCATCAGCTATAAAGAAAAATTTCCCTTCGTAAAGAACATATTCCTTATGTTATACTGCTCTCCAGTCAAACCTTTATCATTTATGTAGATCCTTAAATGATATTTTAAGCAATGAAAAGCATCAACTGCTGCTCAGCATATGGGTAACAGAATTTGTGCCATTCCCATTGACTTAAGTTTGTCGTTTTAAGACTCAAATCCACAGTCGTTACAAAAATTCTCCTTTGATGACAATGGATTTACTTATGTTTATTTACTATGTGATTTTAAAACTTGTGTCTTTTTGAAGGTAAATCCATTATTTTTTTGATGAATGATAATTAAATAAAATACTCAAAATCATAGTACAACCAAAGGCTTTTGTTCTGTGGTATATTCAAAAAAGGTGATATGCAACCCACTCAAGGATCAGTCTCTTAATTAGGGTAGAAACGGTGGACTAAACCAGGTGATTATGAGGCACAAGTAAGAGCTATTCTTCCAAATGTCACCTTGACCTAGCCTAAGAAACTAGGCTTACGAAAATAAAATGCACACAAAAAGCAGCTTTATATGTTGTTCAGTATAATTCTCTACTTTTACTAATCTGCTCAAGGGATTACTGAGGTAAGGAAAAAATTTGTCATTTTTATTGTCATAGATATTCCCATTTAAGCTATCATTAAGCTCAAGAGCAGCTAAACATTGCAAGACTAATTTTCACTTTACAATAGAAACTGGTTTTTGAGTACCTGTGATATAGGCAACCCCAAGTAAAAGCAGTACCCCTAGTGGAAAACCAGCTTCCTTCATTGAATATGGCAATCCTGTAAATAAGAAAATGAGAGATTATAGAAGAACCTTTCCAAATACTTATGTGTTGACAACCAAAATAAAGAAATATTCAGATTAAAAAAAATATCTCAATCTCCCAAATTGGACCACCATGCTTAATAACCTAAGAAAGATCATTTTCAGTGAACAAAGCGTTGCGTAGGTATAAAACTCATTCAGCACCTGCCCAACCAGCTCTCTCTGATCATTATGGCAAAAGATGCTGAAGTGTATTTATCACTGAGACGTGACCTCAGCTGACATCTCTGCATTTTTGCATAGTAGCATAGTAAAGAAAAAACTTTAGGAACATCAGAAGAAAGTAAAAAGACAGTGTTATTCTCCAAACTGGAGAGTCACACATGTATAAACAAGGCTAAAAACAGGATACTAAAGAAAACTATGCTTACCTATAATGCCTGATCCTATGATAGAGTTGATAATGTTAAATCCAGCTGATGCCACATCACTGTTTCCTCCTTTATTCCTGGGTTTACTAACAAGGGCTGTGTGGTCATCTGTTTCTACCTTTTTAAGGAAGACAATGGTAACATTATACATGAGAAAAATAGGTGAGAACAAGGATTTTACACATATTTAATATAGTCCACTCAAGATTAAAAGAAAAAGCACTCAGATTTGTAGAAGTATTTTGATAACTAAATCCTATTTTTTTCAGTGAGAAATCAAAGGCGTGTTAGGCATCTAATTCCTTTAGAAGCCTGACCCATAATCTTCTGTAATTAATTCTTCTCTGAAAAAAAAAAAAGTGGAAGGACAGAAATCTGCATAAATTCAAAGGCAGGCTGTTAAACAAACAGCTTTTTCGTCACGTTGCAAAGGCAGAAATGTGAATCAAGTATTTTTGAAAATATCTTGGCTAAAATGACTGGTCAGTAAAAACAGGCCCCTGAATCAGAAGAATGAAATCAATTTCAAGAGTTATTAGAAAAGCATGCCAACACCTGAAGATGCTCTAATTCAAGGTTTTATCCAGCATTTTAAGTATTTCTATGTCATCCAGTGTTTTAGTTCATTATGAATACTTAACAACACTATAAAATTGGCTAGTCCCAGAAAGTTTCTGTGGGAAGGTCTGGTACAAACTAAAGTTCAAACCACAATCTGTAGCCCGTGGCTTCAAAAATGAAAGCTCTTATCTTCAAAAAGCATTTCTTCCAAAGCATGCAGTGGTCCTGTCCTTAGATCACCACTCTATTGTCAGAGAACATTTTAGAATCATCCATTAGAAGGCCATTATTTTAAATGAAGTTGTGTAATTCAAAAGAGGAACATGCATTTAATGAAGTAAATGCCCACCTGTGTTCTACAAAAGCAAAACATTGTGTACTTACTGTGAAAATAAAACCACTATTTCACGGATGCAGGAGCCTATTTAACATATATAGCAGGTAGTACAAACTCAGATGCTTGTTACTAATACTCCTGGTAAAAAAAAATAAATGACCGATAAATCTAAGTCCTCTGTAGATAGTGGTATAAGCTGACAAGCATAAGAGTGCCTCAAGGAGAGCTACATATTTAAGCTGAACCTTTAATCCTTAAGCAGTACTAACACAAGAAAAGTAAAACTAGCTCAGATCAAAGACCAGTATAGCCTGGTATCCCATTTCTGAGAGTGGCCATGAAAGGTGCCTAGGAAAGAGTATAAGAACACGAAGAAGAGATAAGTTAGCAAATAACTTTCCTGTCCCAGCTTTGATCAGTTTGCACGTGCCAGACTTCCCAAAGCAGATGTGTTCTTGGTGCATCACATCCCTTAATGGATTGCTCCTTGAATTTGCCCTTTTTTGATGCCACATATATTTTTAGCATCTACAATGTCCTGCAGCAGAGTTCCACATCTTAATTATGAACCATATGAAGAGACAGGTACTCTTCTTTGATCTGAATCTGCTATTAAACAGCTCCACTTGGTGTCCCAAAAATCACAGACAAACCAAAGAACACTTCCTACTTATCTTCTTCATATCACATGCAGTTTTATAGGTAATATGCTCCCTTAACTGTTTCCCATCCAGGCTTAACAGGTGTTACATTTTATTTCACCACTGATTTGAGCAGCAGGAGCATCACTGTCGTCATCTCTTGAAATTTTAATGCTTTCTGCTACTTACAGCACAGCGCATGTGAAATTGCACTGAACTAGAACAGTCCAGTTCCCTCAGTTGTTACAAGAAAAGGAACACAATGTGTACTGTACAGCTCAAAGACTCTCCATGAACCCTGGTGCCTTCCCTGCTTGAAAGAAATTTGAATTGGCAACAACGACAGGGCAACTGAAATGGTGACAGAGGTGATATGGCTCCTGTGTCAAGATGAGCGGTCTCGAAGGCGTACTTGGCCCACGGAAGGAATGCCTGCAGGGGGGGCAGCCAGGCCAGCCACGCAACTTGGAAGGCTGCAGAAGAGGTGAAGGGGATGTGTTTGCCCCTCGCATGGTCCTCTCCCAGGGATGGGCTGCAGGCCATGAAACAGTCAGAGCCACCTACTGTCATATCCATAGCCAGGAGATCGGGCGCTTGAGTTCTGGTCCTCAAGCGAGACTGAATTTTAGCCACACCAAGCAGCCACAGTACCCCTAGCTCACAAGAGTAAGACCCCTCAGATTGCATTTTTTTTTTATTTTTTTTTTTTTTTACCTGCGCGGTACCTACGCCTCTTCCTTCCTCATACGACTTCGGGGGAAACTGAACAGAGATGGAGAAGCCATAGCTGCTGTCGGCTGGTCAGCAGAGCCGGGCTGAAGCGCCCACTCGCCCCGCCGCTTCACGCAGCTGGCGGCTATAACGCCCGCCAAAACCGGCCGCGGAGCCCCTTAGATCCCCCCCTATCCCCGCCCAGTGTCCCGCGACGACGGGCCGAGCAGAGCAGAGGGAAGCCAGGGGAATGCCGGTGGGCTTGCCGAGCCCGGAGAGCCTCCCGCCTCACCCCTCCCTGCCGCCGCTGATCGCAGCCTCAGTACCTGGTGAGCAGCGGCCGCCGGCGGCGGCGGCTCCGGCCCGCCGCGCTCCATCGCCGGCTGCCCTCACAGCGCCGCCGAGCTGCCGGTGGCCGGCTCTGGTGCCTGAGCCCCGCGGGCCCCGGGAGAGTCAGGGGAGGGCGCGGAGAGGCGCGGCGAGCAGGCTCTGCCACTCCTCCCGGGCGGGCTCCCCTCGGGCGGGCTCGGAAGGGTCCCCCGGCACCTCGGCGGGTTTTGGAAAGGCGGGAGCTTACGGGCCTGGCTCGCCCCCGCCCTGCCTGGCACCGCGTGTGCACAGAGGCGCGTTGAGTCGGGGTGAGGCGCTGCCGCGGGGCTGTGAGGCGGCGGCTTAGGGCGTCCCGGCCTGAGGGGAGCGGCGGCCCCTCCTCCGGTCGGCCCCTTCGTTTGAGACTTCCCAGCAAGTGAGCGCTTCTGCCTTGTGTTTATTCGACCCCGAGGTTACAAAATATATGTTTAGCCTGAATGCACCAGGAAAGGTTTCTCTGTAGGGTGCGGAGCGATAACTGGCTCCCGTGTCGAAGTTTGCTTATTTGTTGTTGCTTTTTAATATCCATGTTATTTACAAAGCCTCGCTGCTGCAGTCTTTGTGTCTTTTTCCTAAGGGAGGGCAAGCTACTGTAAAGAGTGCTAAGTCAGCAAAACAGGGGTAAGTCAGATGAAAGAACATAGTGGGGTTACAGTGGAAGTACAGGAAGAGGCCAAACTAATTAAAAGATGCAGAATTGCAGTGCTGAAAGTCTGGTAGATACCTCAGTTACCGTGAGCTGAGACCAAGCAGCCTCCAGCAGCAACATGCTTTGTAAACTGTAGAGCAAGCCACGCAAAGAAACGTACATCTTAAACAGAAACATGTAGGAAGTTGTAAGCACCAACGAAAAATTGGAGACAGTCATTAATTCTGTGAAGTGTTACTAGATGTAAAATTTAGGGCCTACAAGAGCCAAAAAATAACTTTGGGAACTTACTGCAATCACTGGAGGGCCCCATCGATAGAATGTAGACCCAAAATCTTCAACAAGATTAAATCATTATGGGAAAAAAACCCTGAGAGATGACAACTAAACAGCAGAAGAAAATAGAGCATGCTAATTTCCTTTCTATAGTTTTCTGAACTCTTACATTTGATAATACTTTGCTAGGGTGAACTGCAGTGGTTAAAGGAGTGCATATGCTGTGCATCAGTAATTTTGTCCTTAAAGATCTATGATGCATATGATTTAATACGGAGAACAAAGTGCACATAAAAAGCATATATGACATTTTTGTTCAAAAGCTTAAGCACATTAGCTTCAGCTCCTTCAAAAAAAATTCTCTAATCAACTGCATGACAAGCTACAAGCTGACATGTATTCTTGTGTGACCAGTCAGATGACATGACTCAGCAGAGAAAATTCTAGAGGCCTAAGATGTAAAGTTCCTGTTGTTTGGTAGTAACTTCTTTTTTTTTTTTCTTGGACTGTACAAAGAATTCTGTGTAAAAGCAGGGAATTAAGCTGTTTTAAAGCAGAGTGTAATAAAGCCTAGAGTAGGTTTTCATGGCAGTAGTGTACCAGATTCTATGTTTAAGTACTGTAGCAACTTCCTCACAAACTTCCTTTTTATCTTATACCCACATGCTCTAGAATAGTCCTTCTGAGTTCCGTGATTTTGTTTTAATTCCAGTTTGGACTATGCATTTGTTACCTCAGAAAATAATTTCTGTTTTGTGCAAATGTTTTTTCCCCCGTATGTCATTGTTATTAATCAGATACATTCTTCAGGCATTTATTTGACACAAATTAAGTCAAGCTCCCACTATGCAGCTCTTAATATGTGAAGGGGTTGTTGCCTGAATGTGGCACCCGCTTATTTAAGAGTCCTAGAATTTTACTTCTATCAGTCACACTGGCACGATTCTGAGCAGTGTTTGTAAACTTAAAAGCTTTAATTCAGTATACTAGCAGTGAATTAGGGAAAAGAATTAGCACTTCCCAAAAGATTATGCAGAGGGTCTTTTTCCTGTACTATGAAAGTAGTCTTTGATCACTCAGATTGCTCTGTGCTCCTTGCTGTGCTTTGGGATGTGGTTATTGTATGGAAAGCTTAATGCTGGTTTTAATCTTGGCAATGAGACTAGTAGTACATTGTGAATTAAAATTACAGGGTGCGCTGAAAGTCCATAGTCAAGTGTTTGCATTATGTTCTTTGGGAGTTTGCTGCAGGACAGTTTGTACAATTGTTTACTCCTGTGGTAGTGGTAGAGGGCCAAGCTCTGAAGGGTGCCAACACAGACCACAGGGGTAGGGTAATTATCAAAAAAGAAGGTATCTTCCAAAAAGAAGGACACAAAGGAAGTTGTATCCAAAAAAGGAAACAAAAATGATCATAAATCTTCATGAAATATGGAAACACATTAAGGCAGGCTAAAATGAGTTACTGCAACAACCAGCAGAAGGGAATCTATACTCGTAACTTTAATATTTATGAGAATAAATCTTGCAAGAGAATCCTGAGGATCCACAGAGAATCAAGGTTGGGCGGGAAGAGCAATCATGATAAAAAACAGACAAAGTAAGGAGGTTTTTTGTTCACTGGAGAGTATCTTGGAAAGAATTCCGCAGCAGGACTATTTCCATATGGAGGATCAGACAGAGAATATGCCTTAAACTGAATTATTAATAGAGTGAATGGAAAAGATAAGCAGTAATGATTTGGGATGATCAGATGTATTCATCTTGGAATCCTAAATTAATTTATAGCTGGGGAAAGGGGTTGCTAAGTTTTTGCTTAATATCAGCGGTACTAGGTGGTATTGGAAGATGGTGAATGTGATGTAAATATGACTGCCTAAAAGGTCTCCGTGAATGATCCATGAAACTACGTAACAATATGCCTGACTTCTCCTGACTGGGCAAGGTAGCAGAAACTACCTACATCCTACTAACAGTAGGATGAGATGGCACTGCAGTGTGTTGGCAGAGCTTTGTGGAGAAGCCTGCACTGTTAGAGCTTTTGCTTTGCTAGTGTTATTGCTTGAGAACTAAATTTCTAAATGCCAATAAAACCACTGTCATCTTTCACAAGCGTTAAGTATATGAAAGCAAACAAGGGATTTAAAAAAAAAACAACAAACAAACAAACAGAGAAAACTCAATACTATAAGCTCTTTGTGTACTCCAAGGATGTGGTCTAGATCATCTGAAAACATATGAGACAAAAGAAAGACAAAGACACAAAGCAGGCCTAGAAAAGGAAAAGCCATGCAATGCGAATTGACAAACATAAGAGAGATTTCATTTCCTTTTATCTCTTTCTTAAAATGAATGAATAAAACGGGAAAAAAAAAGAGCAATTTTTTTGTAGGGGGTGATTATTATAATCACATGATACTTTCATGTCAGACTCATCAGTCCTTCCTGAAAAGGTCAGTAACCTTTTACTTTTTAATAGTGTCTTTGTCCACGAGGCACACATATTAGAAAAGAACTACTGTTTTAAACAGTAAATTACTTTAGCTGTAAGAGACCTAATAGTCTGCCAGTAAGAGTGATTATGGGCTACTTTAAAAAAACATTTTTCTGAGAAATGTGCCTTTGTAATGTGTCTGAGCAAGATGAAATGAAAACTGCCCAGCTTAATCAGGCACCCCTGCAAAAATGGTCAGGGCTACAAGAGGGATACAACCTTCTGATGTTACAGCTGTAGGCAGTCTGCTTATGTTGCTTAGTTGACAAGATTAATAAACACCAAGCACCTGGTCTCCATAAAGAGTATATAGAGCATTAGAGAAACTACTTAAAAGAATTACTGGTTTGAGGAAAATATTTACACTCTAAAAGTTCTAATCTGGCCTTCATAAGAACCTGCAGTCTTTGTGAAGTTAGTGGACAAATACTAAATAACTAAGCTGCCATTTAACAAAACATAAGTTGCCATTACAGCTTTTCCTCTCCTATGAGTTGTAGCTACCATAATCAGTCTGTTTTGGAGAAACATAGAATCTTTAAACATATCGGTCGGTACTGGGACCTGTACCGTTCAACATCTTTGTCGGTGACATGGACAATGGGGTCGAGTGCGCCCTCAGCAAGTTTGCCGATGATACCAAGCTGTTTGGTGAGGTAGACATGCTGGAGGGGAGGGATGCCATCCAGAGGGACCTGGATGGGCTGCAGAGGTGGGCCCAAGCCAACCTCATGCAGTTCAACAAGGCCAAGTGCAAGGTCCTACATCTGGGTCAGGGCAATCCCAAGCACAAATACAGACTCAGCGGGGAATGATTGGAGAGCAGCGCTGAGGAGAAGGACCTGTGCTGATTGATGAGAAGCTCAACATGAGCCAGCAATGTGCAATCGCAGCCCAGAAGATCAACTGTATCCTGGGCTGCATCAGAGGAAGTGTGGCCAGCAGGTGAAAGGAAGTGATTCTGCCCCTTTACTCCATTCTCATGAGACCCCACCTGGAGTACTGCATCCAGCTCTGGAGTCCCCAACATAAGAAGGACATGGACCTGCTGGAGCATGTCCAGAGGAGAGCAATGAGGATGATCTGAGGGCTGGAGCACCTCCCCTGTGAGGAGAGGCTGAAAGAGTTGGGGCTGTTCAGCCTGGAGAAGGGAAGGCTCCGGGGAGATCTTATTGTGACCTTCCAGTACCTAAAGGGGGCCTACAGGAGAGCTGGGTAAGGACTCTTTACTAGAGCATGTAGTGATAGGACAAGGGGGAATGGCTTTAAACTGGAAGAGGGCAGGTTTAGATTAAACATCAGGAAGAAGTTTTTCACTTTGAGGGTGGTAAGGCACTGGAACAGGTTGCCCAGAGAGGTTGTTGATGCCCCATCCCTGGAGGTGTTCAAGGCCGGTCTGGATGCGGCCTTGGGCAACCTGGTCTAGTGGGAGGTGTCCCTGCCTATGGCAGGGGGGTTGGAACTCGATGATCTTCAAGGTCCCTTCCAACCTAAACCATTCTGTGATTCTATGATATTCGTGATAAATCTTGTCTAAGCAGTGTTGGTAACCTTCTTTTGGTGGTTCTTATTGTGGATCCTGGTTCTTCAGTCTTTTGTAATAACAAAAAATTTTCTGCTGCATGTATAACATGTTCTGTACAGTTGTGGTCAAAAGAAGCATTTGGAGGGAAAAAATCTAAAACTGCAACTGGATTTGCCTTACTATTTATTTAATTTCAATCTCACAGAAACCCAGCTAAATAAAAGAATTTAAAGCTTTAAGTATGATTTTTTTCTTATGGCAAGTTTGAAATGTAAACTCGTAATTTCTCTCCAACTCATTAATTCATGGGATTGATTCTGGTTCAAAATAGCCCAAATGAAGTCCAGAGGGCAGGTATGCTGGTGTGGGAGAACTGTACTTAGAGCTCCTGACTGTGAGTTGGGAACTGCCGTGCTGTGTTCTATGCTATAACTTTTCAGCTAAACTGTATGAGCCCCAAAATAACTATTTGTCTGCTTTCCTAGATGTTTTTCACCTTTCTTGGAACTAGGATTATTTTTTTTCCATCTGTGTGTACTTGTGACTCCCAGTAGCTCTACTGTTGATTATTTATTATAATTGAGAAACTAAGTAAGAAAATAAATGGTTGTGTCATATTCAGGTGACTCTAAATTAACAGTATGTGAGTGCAGCTAACTGTGCATGTGCTTAGCTAAGGGCTTAGGCTTGAAGGCAGTATCACACTTTTACCTGCTGGACCACATGCTTGGGGAAAAAGGGAGAAGCTGAACACAGAAGCCAGTTATGTCTGCTTGATTGTTTACCTGGTTATGAGTTAGAATTTGAGTGAGGAGGTGGTTATAAAAATTGGGATTTGCTTGAAGTGTTGCTGTAGCAGGTCTGGATATCTCCTTTTGTGCTGTTTCACCAGATTTGAAAGGGTAAGAGAAAGCAGGCCAAGTGTCACCATTCACCACTTGAAAAAAATCTTTCATCCTCAGTCTGAACAGATACAAACCGTAACAATAGTAGTGAAATTGTTATGCCACGTGTCTCAAACTTGCTGCCTACCTAAAGATATAATGTAGTACAGTTATCAAAGTTATGTTATTAACGTAGGTGTAAATCTTTCTCAGGGATTGTTGCACCTGGCTAATTCCCCTCCATCTGAGTGTTGGGTACATAGATATCTGTAAATTGTGAGAAGGAATAAAGATAGCGCCTGGTCTACAAGAAACTTGTTTTCCATACCCCTACATTATGATCCTGAACATATGAAGGAAGGCATTGAGGGTGCTAATTTAAAAGTACAAAGAAGTTTGCAAACTTTATTTAGTAGGGCTGTTGAGTTATATGGAAGTTTGATATTTCTATGGTTCTAATACAGAACTTGGTATAAAATCTGCAAGTGGGGAAAAAAACACCCTAAAAAAAAAAGGTACTTTGAACTGTGAACTGATTGTGAAATTTTCACAAACAACTTTTCAACAAATGCTTAAACCCCATCACATTTTGCTTACAGGAATGCGGAAAACATCTGGGGGAAGAGAAAGTATGAAAAGATCTTCCCCTCTCCTCCTATCCCCCAGCGTAAGTGTGCCAGCTTTCACTGAGCCTGGTGCCAAGAATGTGGAAAAACAAATTGTATAGTTGGGTAGGAGCGAGCAAGGCATAAGAGAGAAACAGAGTATGTCTGTATCCCCAAGGACTTGATAAATTGGGATGGAGTTGGGAACCTTTTGGAAGAGTGTTGGGATTGATGAGTTATGTTCTGCAATGACAAACTAGTGAGGCAAAGTGTCAATCAGTTTACAGTTTTTTCCTCCCGTTTTACTTTGCTATTTCCCACCAAAATTATCAGTTTTATCTGGAGCTGGAAGTAAATGGTAACAGGCATTGGTTTCCACACACTAGCTAGTTTTGTAGAAGAGGAATGTTCTTGAGAAGACTTTTACAGTTTCTTCTGCAATGGTTTTGGTCTCAAAACCCAAGGTAAGAGGGTTTTTCCGGTGTTTTCAGCCAGGTCTACCAAAAAGTATAAAGAAACTGCCTCATATTCAGCAGATACATTTTTATGCTTGTATCTGGTGGGGAAAGTTGACTAGTTGTCAGGAAAAAATATTAAAGCAATTTTAATTCATGAAGACATATAAGAACAGATTTAGGTAGCTGCCTGAAGCTGTCACCGTAATAAAACCAGCTTACTCAGTTATGTCACTCTCTGCCCCTTCAGTTTTGACTAAATGGAAACAATGGTATTTGGCTACAGCCTGGGGTTATTAAATAGCTTATCCTGCTTCTTGATTAGAGACTTAGGCTTTTAGTATCTATTATCTTTTTCCTCTTATCCTGGACCTTAGTTTTATTTTATAACAGTCTCTGTTCTTCTTCATACATGTCTAAGTTAGTGTAAGCTCTTAATGTCAGATGTTTTTTTTTTTTCCTAGATGGTAGAGATTGCTGTCCTGATAATGTTTAAAGGAATGATAATGTACAGTGTATATCATAGGTTACTTACTGAATGTGCAATAGCAGATAAACGGGTGTTGTCATGAGGAGCTGAACTGTGGGATTTTCAGGCTTTTTGTTTACATTTCTACAGAATTATAGACATAAAAACATAATACTATAGAATTATTTTAGATGAAAGAATATAGACATACTAAAGACAAGTAGGGGACCTGGAGGCAAGAGTAAGGTGCAAGTGCCTGATAACATGCTAGCCAGCAGCCAGCCTGAAGGCATTCAGTGTTCAGAGAATGAAAGGTAAGGGCACAGAGACATGTTTGGCGGGCATATGCTTATGTATAAAGGCTGTTTTTGTGAAGTGTGCTAAATTTCTTTGCTATGTGCGTAGTCTTGATTTATGCTTAGAGTAGTGGCATTGTGGTTACCAGTTGGTTAGTTTAATTGCTTCCGTTCTGTTTCTGAACTGTAGCAGAAACTGATGATCCTCCAAGTACTGGTGTTCTGCTGGATGTTCATGATTCACTGATGACATGAAGCCATGTGCAATCCTAGAGCTTTTACTATAGTATTTCTCCAGTGCTTTAACAGATCCTATGCAGCAATAAAACAAGTTGTTCTGATTACTACTTACGTCCTTTTGCTTTCAAAGGATTAAAATTGGTGTTACTGTATTAATTTCTGTTACTCGTGCTTGCTGTTTTGGCCCTGCTTTTCTGCGTTTTAATCCTTGAATGTCTTCAGAATGAATGCTAATCAATGGCATGATTCCCTTGCTTTTTAGGGAATATCTCTTCTGTGTTTTCTGAGGTGGATGGTGAACTGAATATATACCTGCAGTAGCTTAAAAACTGCTCCCTTTAATATGCTAAGCTATGGGCTCATTTCGAAAACTAAGGTCTATTTACTCAGTATTTTTCTTCTAGTTAAGAACACAATATACATTGAGTATAGAAAGACCCTTTGTCCTCATATTTTGATGTGCGTATCCCCTGTATCCCTAATACACAGTATTAATTCTTTCCTGAAGTTCTTTGCTAATGTGTTTAATTCCTCTTTGCAGAATGGAGTGGTTCTTACTTAGGTGTACACGCACAGAGCTCATTTCTGAGCTATATTGTGATGGACTCGCCCAGCAAGGGTTAAGGAGCACAGCTTTTTGCTGGGTCTTGGAATTAGGCGTTATCGCAATCCTCCATGCTTCCGTTGCAAATTCCCATCGAAAGTCTAGGTATTTTTAAGACTTAATGTTGTCAGTTGTTCGTAAAGGACGTGCTGTCCTGCAGGCACTAGGGGGCAATATTTGACTTCTTTTAGTTGTGTACTGCAAAGCGCTAACGAGCGCCCTTGTAGAGCTGTGGACATATGGATCTTAAAGTAGGTGGTACGTGGTAAGCACTGAAACCAGTGTCAGGATTCTCATTTACTTCAGTTACTGCTTATACAGGCCCTAGAGGGAAAGTTTTCTACAAACACAATGACAATTGACAACAAATGGTGAAAACAGTGCCTGAACTCAGAATCCGTTGTGGGCATTTTGACACGCTTGAAAGGATTTGTCAGGGATGGAAAATAAAAATAAAATCAAGTGATACCGTTCCAACTCTTTTTCTCAAAAGCGAGTGTCATATTATAAAAACATGACAAAAATTAAGTACAGTAAGTGATAGTTGTGACGGAGATTAGTCAAACTCCTTCTGTCTTTTGTTGGCGTGTCCATAACAATCTTAGCAACTTGGCATTAAATATTTGTCCATTTATGAGTCTGATTGTTTTCAAACGCATGTTTCTCTTTGTTTCTATGCAGAGGGTGAGGAGATAAGATGTTGCAAATCTGGTGAAGGAAGTTGGTGTTTGAATCAAGCTACGTAAGTATTTAATATACTTACAGTGTAAAATGTTACAGGCAATAGAGAGATTGTAGTTTACTTATGATGTACCAAGTGACTGAGCATTTTTGCTGCGCTTTTGGAAACTGTGAATTGCCCATAAGTTTTTGCTTATTATTTTAAAATCTGATTTATGGATAGAGTATTAATGAGAAAACCTGGACAAAGTGAAGTGAGTGGTGTAACTCCTAAATGCTCTATGGTATCGTATGAATATAGCATAAAAGCTAAGCAATTACATACACTTGTAGGATGTAATGGATTATTTTGTTATGCTTCTTGTGTGTTTTTGTTACTTGTGTAACTGGCAGAATTGTTTGTATGTGTGAAGTCCTGTAGTAGATTCTACAGCAATCCAGTTTTGGAGGGGGTTAGTAAGTGGAAGACTGATGTGTTTTGAGACGGAGTAGAAGAACAGGTAGGGTTTTTTTTGCCAAAGGGCTAGCAAGGGGAAGGAGGAAAGAGGGAGAAAACTAGGAATGGACTGTGGGAAGTGATGATTTTAAAATGGTAGGACAAAAATAAGTAGGAGGCAATTGGGCTTGTCAGATGCTGTTTTGCTAATGACTTCCCTGCCATTTAGTTTCTCTTTTGATTGTGTTTGCAGCCTCTCAGATTTTTCTTCCAGAAGTGTTTTCTGATTTGCTACTCCTAAGGTTTTATCTTAGGTGAATAAGCGCTTCCCGATCACCATTCAATTTGTAATAATATCTGATTGCTCATTTTAACCCTAAATGAATACATTTAATTGTGAAAGTCAGCCAAGAAGTTTTTGGCAACAGTTCTTGATTTTATTTTAGAGTGAGGTTGCAAATATGGTTTCTTTATTTTTTCATTATTATAAATAAAGAGAAGTCAAGAAAGAGGAATGGTCTCAAGAGGAAAGAAAAAAAAATCTAGCAGATTTCCAATGTTGTCTTGTCAATATGTCCATTTAAAGTTCTGTGAAACAGTAAATCTCTTTAAAAGTATCTGATCCAAGGGATTTCGTAAATGTATAAAGAGCAATGTTTAGCCAAATACACACCTACTGCTATGTAAGGGCTCCATATAAATCCAATATAGAGATTTTCCATTAGCAGTAGGATGTGGATGTGCCTTACAAATCTCTTCTATGATACCACAGATGGTATCAGTGACACCTTAGTTCTGTCTCTTACTTCAAAACTGACTTGCTGTCAATTAATTCAGACTAAGAGTAAATTAAATTTTGTTATTTTTTTTTCGGTTAGTTAACACTTAGTGTTTTTAGCATTTCCAACTCGTTCATTTGTTAACATTTTGGCAGAATGAATCCTGACCCATGACTGGGGCTCCTACCCATTAAAGTAGTATGATGAATAAGATCAAAAAGCATTCCATTTAATTAGAATCATGGAAGAGCAGTAAGGAAATATTTTCTGAAACACTGAAAGAATAGGGAATGAGAAAGATTGTATTTTCAGAAAGGTATTCCTGATTTCAGCATAATCTTCTCTTATGATGTTGAATATGCAGTATACTTTCTCTGTGCATGCATTGCCTACTGCTAAAATAAGGACAATGATATTTTCCATTCTATAGAACTATTGTGAAAAAAATTTCATTAATATTTTTTCTCAGATATTCATGTGATAGATACTATAGAAAATGCTACAAGAAAACAACCACCACAAAAAACTGCTAGCTTTATTTGAATTTGGAAAAAATGTGTCTTTTCAGTAAGAAGTTAAAGAATAAATTCCCATATAGCAGTGAACTGAATTTTTTTCACTGTTGATCCATTTGGAGAGTGACTTATGTAGAAAGAAATCTGAGAGAAGTTAGAAGTTGCTAATGTGGAGCCTGCATGAAGTTGCTAAAAAGGAAAGCTATGTAGGAAGAGCCTATAATTTTCATTCCTATCTTTGGACTTGGATTAATGCCCAGAATAGTGACAAATACAACGTCACTGGGGAAAGACTAAGAATCATCTCCATTGGCAATAACAACTAACTAAAGCAATAGATAACTGCATACAATTATAACAATAAAGTATTTGCTAATAAAAAACAATCTTTTCCTATTTTCAGTACAGATAACTGACAAGAAAGGCTTATTTAACACTCAAAGTAGCATTTTTCAATGGGAGGAAGAAAAGGAAATGTTGATAACCGTGTGTGCAACTGGGTGAATATATGCATGATATATATACACATATCTATGTGCAACAGACAAATTCAGCTGAAGGTATTACAACATATCATCTCCCTCTCAAGGCCAAAAACATGCTTTCTCTGAGTAAGATATTAAAGCAGCATCTTTTTGAAGAGCTTGGCATACATGGTGCATAATTTACCTCAGAACGTCTGTGATAGAAGTAGAGGTAGCATGTAATATGACAGTTGTATTTATTTCATTTGTCCCTTCTGTCATTTGATCTTTGTTTTAAAAAAAGCACATACAGACACACTCTGGTTTAAGTGTTAAGTACTTCCCCACACCTTTTAGTCCCATATTGCTATTATTGCTATCCCTTCAGAAGCCTGACTTTACGCCTCAAGAAACACTGCCTTACCTGCTCCCCCATTTCTGCCTTCCTTACTCTGAATGAACAGTGAGCTTACACAGAGAAGTACAAAATTGTTGAACAGTAGTTATTTTTCCTTAGCAAGGTAATAAGAAATGTGGTTGGACAGGAACAGGTTACTTCGTAGTGGAAGAGAAAACCTCCTTGTGCTGTCTGGGCTGATAATATCCTTGGAGAAAGTAGGTAATGGGCTTTTCTGGCTGTCTTTGGAGCCTAAGGGAAGAACAGTGGTTTCTGTAGTTTTCACCTCTCTTATTCAAAATTCAAATAATTATTTCTGATTTGGGTGTAAAGTATTTGAGACTGTAGGATGCAGTGGCTCTGAATGTCTTTTGGAAGGGTTTAAGAAAGTGAGCTTCTGGCAGAAGAATAACAAAAAGAGGGCCAAACAGAGCAAAATGGTAGTATTTTGTTATGCATAACTGCATAAATGATTTTTAAAGTGGTGTGGCGTGTGTTGTTGCTTTTTTTTTAAAAAAAACATTGTATATATGGAAAAGGGAAGTAGATCATACCAGCATGTCTGTGCATGGAACAAGATATTGCTATAGTATTGCATGAACAAAAGTTCCCCTTGTGTACTGAGATATTAGTTGTATCAAGTTTGGGTTTTTTGGCTTCCTTTCAGTGCTTTTGAAGCATGGTTAGTCTAAACGGAATTTAGAATTGTCTAAGTCTGCTGCTAATATTGGCCAAAACAACATCCAAAAACAAGACATGGGATTTGAACAGTAGACATATTTTCCTTATTGAATAGGGAATTTACTTACAGAGATGTCAGCTTTTAAGTATTCCTGCTGCTGTAGTATTCTCTGACCTTATGACTTTCCTCATTTCTGAACATTGTTACTGTCTTAGGAAAGAGATAAATTTTAGATGATAGAGGGTCTATTCAGGTTGGGTTTATGTTGAAAGACCAGCTGGCTTCACTGAATCCAGTTCATGCTTAGCATAACAAAAGGTGGTCTTCTAATACCCCTTCCTTTATTATATGAAAGTATGTGAATGCAAACATGTATCTAAAGTTAGGTACATTATTTTTTAAAGTCCTCACACATCCTGCACTTTTTTCATAGTGAATATAAAATTTGGTTGTGACTATTGAAACAAGTTAATTTGCTATAAAGAATTTCACAATTTTACTTCTATTTGGGGCACTCCCAACTGTGTACGTGGAGGGAGGTTTGAGTAAAATATAGTAAATACGAATTCTTAAAATAAAAAGCAGCATTTATGTTTATGGGAATAATTTTCACTGTCTTAGTGAAAACAGTGCAATTTAACATATCTACCGTGCTCTTACATATAACGAGACAGTATTATTTAAAGCAAAAAACATAGATACATATGCATATGTATGTTTTTATACTAGAACCAACGCTTAATATGTAGCTGGCTTAGTACTAGCTGGCAGAGAGATCTAATTTAGGGCTGAAAGACTGCAGTAACTCAAACTAGTGACATTGCTGGGGAGATAAAGACATGTTTTAAATATTAACGTTTATGAAATATCTTGTTGAGGCCTGTTGTTGACACACATACTTCAACATCAACAAGAGTCTGTTTGCAAGCAGAAATAGGAACATGTGATGATACAGCTGAGCAAAATACAGTTCTCCATATTATGTGCGGTTGCTAAGGATATAAACCTATCAGTGATATCTCATTTTAGGAGTTCAGAGAATGAATAATAGCTCTATGACTAACTATTAATGATGTGGAGTGAAAAAGAAGCGCTGTTGGGTAACAGAAGGTAGAATCGTTTTACTATATGCAGCGATGAACATTACCTTGCACAAACAGTACAGCCTTGAAGAAGGGTGGGTGGAGGTGGAGCTGGGTGGGAAGCAGAAAAGAGGATTGAGAGAATATGATTTATGGGTGAGAAATACAATCCTGTAAATAAATTTTAACATTAGAAATTTAACACTGGAGATGCTGCAGGCTGGGCTTTGAGTTTCCAGACACTCCCTGCTTTCAATTTTGGATTAATGACATTGTTATTTCCACAGCAACCATTAGTGACATTGCAGAAAGGACTGCAGCTAGAGTTTCCATTGTTATAGTTATGGATTAGTGCTATTGTAGTTCTAGCTATTTAAGATGATCCTCCATCAATTCCTTTCCTCTTTTCCTTACTACATGTTTTTACTAACATAATATATGCAAATAAGCATGTAATTTGTATAACTGAAAACTAGGTGAAGTGCCTTGCCTAGGCTTTCCAATTGTTGATTTCCTGGCATAGCAGTAGAGACATCAATCATATTATTTAAGTCATTTAAATTTAAATTATTTAAACCTAAAGATGATTTTAAGATTACTGATGTTACCTCAAAAACATAAGCACAACTGATTACAAAATTGGAAACGTCTGCATGATCCCGGTAGTGGCCAGCAGGTTATTAGTACAGTTTACTAGATTTGGTTTAGAAGTGCACTAGCGTGGTCACAGTCATTGTAAGCAGGATAAGCATAGGTATGCTTAAAGCCAAGAAACGCACATTGCTATGAAGGAGTCGAATATCTTGATTCCTGTTACAGCTGAGATGGAATTGCATAGTAAGTTACAGCAGGTTATTTCCAGTTAAAATCAAAATACTTTTTTTTCATGATTACTCTGTGAATAATCATTTTTGAACCATAATATGATAGTAAAAGCTTGTCTGACTGCTTTCTCTTCCGCCAGTTTTATCTGCGAAATAAATATTTAGTAGTCCTGATCTACAGTGATCTACAGAACACTTGCAGGTGTGTTAAATCCGTTTTTCTTGCTGAATCCTCCAACAGCAGCAAATTAAGGCCAAGGAGTTCTCTCCTATGCATGCAATTACTAGATCACTCCTTTCCCGTTGTGCATCTCTGTATTGAAGAAACCGCATATGATTGAAACAAATCATCTTGAGTTATTGCGTTACCACAGTAGCTCACAAGAGTGCAGTGTAGGGGCATGCTGAAAGGATGTCGCAGACAAGAATTGAAACATAACTGATATAGTAAGTCTAATTTTAGGTGCAAAAGCCTCAACAGTTTCTTTACAAATAATGAGAAATCGACTTAAAACTACCTCAGTAGGTATTATACATGAGCAATGTTATTTTCAGTGGGTTTTTTACCTGTCTCTAACTTGTATTTTGCGTATGTATTTATATGCAAATTTTTTAAAAACAAGTTACTTCATTCCTTTTTCCTTCTCAAATTGTAAGATACTTCAGTCACAGTTTCCATAGATATTTTGCACCTATCTGGGTGTTTTAATACATTCCACTGCACTACATTTTTAAATTGATGTTTAATAATGTAAGCAAATAATCTATAAAGCAAATATCTAACATGATACATTTTAAAAACACTTTCTTGTTGGCTTTGTTTTGAATACCTATTTCTGAGAATTTTATTTTCTTCAAAATAACAGCATCTTTTGCATGTACAGTGTTTTAAAGTGTTAAGTCTTTTACTGAAGTACTGCAACACATCTAGTACATACATAGATATAAATACTCTGAGTGGGCAGAGAATAACACCCAGCTAGATACATGGGCAAAATGCATGGTACAGTATTGATCAAATCACTTAACATCTATATATAGCAAGGAATCAATTTACACAATATGGATCTAGTTATTGTGCAACCTCAGCTCACACATGACTTTTACCCTGGTGATTGCATACATTGGACTCATCTAAATGAAATTCTCTGTCTTGAGCTAGATGAAGGACCTTTTGAGTAGTACATATCTGACAGAAAAACCTCTGCTTAGTATTGTAGAAGCTGACCTAGCATAATCCAATTTGAGTTTGGTCCTTCCTGAGCTGCCTAACAGCACTTAAGGCATGGAGGATTAAAAAATATATTTTTGTACAAGGATATTTCTTGGCTTGTTACTTAATTTCTCCCCCATATCTCCAACCAGAAGGACCAGGGAGGGGTGTTGGTGATTGTTTGTGGTGGGTTTTTTTTTGTTGTTTGTTTTTTAAACTGAGATTACCTTTAGATCTGCTTGGTCTAAAGGGTGCTCAATGGAGTTAAAACCAGTAACATAGACCTTGATAGTGTTGGAGCACCTGAACTTACCTGCAGAAAATCCTGATACCAGAAATGTGATATCAAAAACTTAAGTATTTCTCTGGGTAATGTCCTTAAAAAATCAGTGACTGTGCATGAACTAAAATGTGGGGTTATAAATAGTAAGACTCTTTGGTCTCATGGCAAGGGTCCCATAGCCATAGTCTCAATTCAAGGATGTTCCCCACATGCTTTACTAGCAGTTCTAAGAGGAAAAAGTGGTTTGTGACAGAATTTAACAGCAGCTTTGCTTTCGGAAGAAAAGGGCGTTACAATTTTAGCTTCCTGTTTTGATACTAATATTAAAAAGAAAATCCAGCATAACCTCCATATATAATACAAGGCCAATAATGGCAAAAGCAATGATAATGTTTTAGCTTTTATATGCTGCCCAACATTTGAGATGTTTGTTTTCAAACACTTTTACTCTGCTTCCAGATCTGTATGTGTTTATGGAGACCTAGTTCTGTCAAAAGGAAAATGGTGATAAAATATGCATAGTATTGTTAATGTTACAAACACAGTATAAAAACATCTTTAGAAATTGGTGCCACAGATTGAGGACACAGTGACTTAAACCTGTCTTTAGATAGTCTCTGTTTTAAATTCATGTGCTCTTAGGCTTTGTAGTACTCAGATTTCCGGTCCATTTTGCTGCAGAAAGTTCTTTTGGCTGCAGATCATCAAATAGAAAAACTGTGCTCAAGTTATTTAACTGATAGCATGTGTATTAATATTTATGAAATTTGTTGAACCAAGAAAAAATATAAATAATAAATTTGAAGCAAACAAACCAAAGTTCTTATGTTAATTGCTGAAGAATAACATTATAGCACAAAGTTTAGTTGGAGGCAAGCCATTAAATGGTGTGTACCCCAGGGATTGATACAGGGGCCAGTACTTTTCAACCTCTTTATTAATAACCTGGTGATGGGACAGAGTGCACCCTCAGCAAATTTGCAGACAATGCAAAAATGGTGAGGAGTTACACAATACTATACACCAGGTATTTGTGCTGCCATTTAGATGAACCTGGACAGGCTGGAGAACTGGGCAGAGAGGAATCTCATGATGTTCAATGAAAGGCAGTGTCAAGTCCTGTCAGTACACACTGGGAGCCAACTGGCTAGAAAGCAGCTCTGTGGAGTGGGACTTTGGGGTCCTGGTGGACAAGTTGAACATGAGCGAGCCAGCCACACACCTTCACAGCAAAGAAATCCAACAGCATCCTAGGCCGCATTAGGAAGAACACTGCCAGCAAGTTGAGGCAGGTGATGCTTTTCCTCTGTATTCAGCATTAGTGAGGTCATATATGGAGTATTATGTCCACTTTTGAGCTCCCCAGCATGAGAAATATGTGGACTTCCTGGAGTGAGTCTGTACAAGGACCACAAAGATCATCAAGGGATTGGAGCATCTGTCATACGAAGAGAGGCTGCGAGAACTGGGACTTTCAGTTTAGAGAAGGGTAGGCTCAGCAGAGATCTTGATAAGTACCTGCTGAGAGAGAATGAAAAAGAGGGAGCTGGACTCTTTCAGTAGAGCATACTCAGAGGACAAGATGCAATGGGCGCAAATTAAAACACTTGAAATTCCCTCTGAATGAAAGAAAAACCTTTTTTACTGTGAGGATGGTCAAATATTGGAACAGGTTGCCCAGAGAGGTTGTGGAGTCTCCCATCTGTGGAGATATTCAAAAGCTGTCTGGACATGGTCCTGCACAACCTCGTCTGGGTGGCCCTGTGTGCGCAAGGGGGTTGGACTAGATGATCTCAAGAGGTCCCTTCAAACCTAAATGATTCTGTGATTTCTCTTACCTTCAGATAATGAAAAATATTGCAGTGGCTGTGTATGGACATAAATCTCAGGGGTTTACTCTCAGTGAGATTGAAATGTGGAAAGAAGCTGCAGTGGAATCCATTGTTGGAGTGGAAATGCATTCTGTGCTTGTGTGCCTCCCCATGACCTTATTCAATTGTGGTTAGACCAGTGGATTCTGTTACCTTTCCCACCACAACTTTACTGCTCTTTACAGACCCATGAAAGAAATATTCCAGTTTCAGCTTTCATAGGTCCAGTCTGTCAGCAATTGATGGGAAATGTTCATCTGGCACTGAGGTGTGACAGTAAAAAGAAAGAATGGCCTAATAAAATGTTTGCACAACACAATTTTCATTTAATATAAGCAGCTTTGATGGAAACATTTACAGACAATCTGAGATATTTAATGCATTGAGAAATTCAAAACTGAGAACTATACTAGTCACAACAGCTAGGTGGCCGCTATAACATGCTTGCTTTGCTTTCAAGTCTATAGATCTCCGGTTGTCTCTTTTTCAGATTTTAAAGGCCCATTTTTACAGAGATAGGTAAAAGCCTACAGTAACCATAATTTTGTTAAATGTTTTTATTCATTAGCACCAACTTAGTGAGATAAGGTTTTATGGTGTATGAAAATTTTTATCTAAAACCTGATTTTTATCATCATATTTATGCAAAATGCTTTTATTATTTTTGCTAGGCTTTTCTGCCTAGTTGTAAGCATGCATAAAGTGTCAGTTTTCTGCTATAGTAGATAGAAATTTTCTGCAGTTGTAATCTACTGCCAGTGGTGCAGCTACTGGCAGTAGATAATGTTTTAAGCATTTGCATCAGTGAGCACATTTTACAGGCACTTTGAGCTATCCTACCATGCATTTGAAGGAAACAGTATGTCTCTTTTGACCACAAATTGAATTTACTTGCAGGTCTCCATTTTATAAAATATAAAAAGATGTTCAGTTTCTGCCAAATTCAGTTCTGTGTTTTAAAGGCTCTCTTAAGATAAGCTCAAAGGCATTTTGAATCTGAAAAATCCTTCTTTATTTCCTGTCAAAAAAATGAGGTGAAATATGGGAGATGAATATTGAGGGGAGGGGGGAGCAGTGAGGGAGCTGTAGAATTGTTTTTAAGTGGAAAACCATGATATGCTGTGAAAACTAAGAAATCAACTTTGTTCGTGCAAGCATATGAAAACAATCATTTATAGCGCAATGGAGTGTCCATCTCTGCAGACATAAAGAGGACCTGCATGTATCAAATTCCCTGAGTAACTTGGCGTAGCCTGGTCTTTAGTCTGCTGGGATCAATTTTCTTGTTGATTCTAGATTCTAAATTTGCCAGGAGTGATTAACAGGACTTTCAGAAACTAGAAACTTAGTGGACTGCCAAGCAATAAATTCATGTTCATAATTTTGATCAATATGGACTTTAACTAGATTCAAATCTTTAAGCTCTTCTATATTCTTAGTAAGATTTCACTCATCTAGTTTACCCTTCAACAGTTGTATCCCATTTCAGCATAGTTGGTTCTGAAACGCATAGTGAATGAATCTTTCAGTTTCACCACAAACAGTCTGTGTTCATGAACAGGTAGAATTCAAACCTAGAAGTTGGTGGGAATCAAAAATTGCTTTTGCTTTGCAATATAATTTTCTCCCCCCTCCCCCCCCCCCCCCCCCTTTTTTTTTTTTTCATTAAATTATTCAAACCAACTCTCTTCTACTGTCCCATTAGGTGCTGCATCATGAATAGTGAAGTTCTGGTGGGTGCAGTGCTGAGTGCCATTCACCGCCTTCTCCTGTTAAAACTGACAAGGAACAAATATACTGAGAAAGGAAGAGTTTAAGGCTATGTAGAACTGATGCTACTCATGATGCTGCTTCAGCAGAGTAAGTTGATTTTGGTTTATTTTCAGAGGCTATAGCTAATAACTTTTTTTACAGAGACTTTTAAAACTGTGTGCAAGCACCACTTGTTCAGGTCTAAGAAACAGAAAAAAGGGATTGTTAGCCTAGAGAAGAGGAAGTGGCACTTTGGAATTCTGTGAATTCCTGGAGTATGTTAAAATTTAGGCAGTAGTTTTTGTCTTGTATTGGGATGCTGCAGAATGTTTTGGGTTTTTAACCATCCTTGTCAGACAAATCTGTATGCAAAATGGTGCTTTTTGTTGATCGTGCTTTATTCTTTGGAAAAAACCCAATGCATTGTTTTTGAGTATTGATTTGTTTTGCACTGTAAAATGACCCAGCTGCCCTTTCAGTAAGTCAGCAGACAGAGCGTGCTTCCTGTGGGTACATATGTATGTAAAAGCTTAAAACGGTTGGCTGTATATTCATGTAAATAAAATAGAGGGAAAAGGTACTTACCCTGGAGGAGGTCAAGTATATAAGCAGTCAGAACATTTTGTGAAGAAACTGTTCCCCCTCTTCATTACTGAGTTAATTTAATTACATTAAGTGAATACATCTTGTGAACCTATTTACAGTGGGTAAGCATCCTTTTTTCAGGAAACAGAATATAACAGGAACTAAACACTGGTATTAGTGCAGCTTTATATGCACTAGAATAGCTAACTAGGAAGTTAAGGGCATACCAGGACAATAGAAATTGTAAGGACTTTTCAACATTTAATTGTATTCATTTCTTTCCTTGCTAGTTCAATTATTTTGTAGATGATGTCATATGAAAACAGATCAGATAGGTTATTGTTTAATTCGGTAATTTAACTAAATGTTTTCTTGTTACAAATTACTAAATTTGCTGACCCTCCCAAAGGGATTATCTGTTTCTTAAAGGGGAGTAGCATTTTTGATTCACAAAATCATGAACATAAAAATGCAGAATAAGAATGTAACAGAATATTTTATTTCTGCAGATGTCCCCACAGCAAACAAGAATTATTTTTTTAGTATTTTTTTAAAAGTACTAAAATTTATTTGCACAAAATTCTGAAAATATATCTTAAATAGTGGCCAAATAATGTAAAGCTTTTATAAAATGTCAGAAGTACTATAAAATTGTATTTGATGATAATATAGACATTATATGTTACAAGAAGTGCACTGTTTGTGTTGAATTTGGGGAGGAGACAATTTGAAATCTCTGTAGAACTTCTGTATTCAAATTATTCAAACTTAATTCAAATTATTTTAAGGCCACAGAGTATCAACATAGATTTTGAGTTGTGTTTTGGTTTTAGGTGTTTTCTCATCTTCCAATGAAGTAATTTAACCTTAATGGAAAATAAGGGATTTTTTTTTTTCACCTGTGCGATTTAGTAATATTGGGAGGAAATATTTAACAGAGCTATGAAAACTTTCTTCACTGCTGTCCTGGTTTGAGGTAAACCAGGACCAATTTTGTTCAGTAACTTTTCTTCTTAGCTGGGCCTCTTCTAACTACTGAAATTAACAACATATTGTGCAGACAGTGTTCACTCCCTCAGAGTGATAAGACCACTTGTTTATAGCTGATGCCCAGGCATGGTATGCAGAGAGGCTCTTGCTTATACTTATTGCTATAACCCCCAAGGCCAACCAATTTTGTTATTTGCCCCGTTGGAGGGCCGGAAGTGGAAACACGCAGTGGGGTCCCACCTGCAGGGAGGAGCAGACAGGACAGGTGACCCAAAACTGACCAACAGAGTATTCCATATCATCGGCCTCATGCTCAGTATAAAAGCTGAGGGATCAAAGGGTCAGCACTCTTTCTTCAATGGCCAACGGACTCTGTTCATCTGTCTTTGATCCCAATCCTGAATGCAGATCTGGAATCCAGTTCCTGTCCGTCACTGAGTCCCGCCTGGGACTCCTTCAGTGCCAGCCGGTGTCGTTATTGTCATCTTGAGAGCTTGATACAATTTTGTATATCTTTCATTATTTCTTTTTATTTTATTATTAATATTTCGTTAAAGTAGTTTAGTTCCTTCTAAACTCATACATCTCTTTTTCCCTCCTCTGCCTCTCTCTTTGAAGAGGGGTAGAGGGGAGCATCTGTCAGTCCCATCTGGGGTCCCCAGTAGCGGATTTGGCCTAAACCACGACAACTGCTTATTTAACTTCATTTTTATTTTGTCTTTATCATTTAGAGATGCAATAATAAGAAGAAATACAGCTTTTTTAGGTCTTGGTGTTTCAGAATTTTTTTTTTTGTAATACTAAGATGTTCTATAATACCAAGTCAGTCAGACTTTTCACGTATTTTCCCTGTAATGCTAAATCATGGATGAAAAGATGGAGAAATCCTTCAAACTTTTTTGTAGTTCTTCGTTTCCGGGTAGAATGTTATTTATTTCTACTCCTTCATGATGGCAAAGGAGAATATACTTCTAATAAGGTTATAATACTATTCCAGCTCACTTAGGGACTCTTAATCAGATCTTGCAAAACTTGAATCTTTTTGTAGATTTTTTTCCACAGGTCCATTTTCCCATACACCTTATTTACAACAGTCTGAGTCTAACTCAACTCAGGTTCACATAAATCAGTGTGACTCAAGGACATACCTGGTAAAATGTATTTCATCATGTGTATATCTAAAGTGGTTTTTAAGGGAAACTTATAAAAAATACTCTTTTCTGCTGAATGAAAAGCAATAAATGATAAGAACGAAAGCCCTGGACAAATAAATGAGTCTTCCTTTCAAGACTTCATTGTTTTGGGAGCTGTAGAGGTAATTTTTAGCTATATCCTCCATCTGTTTGTGTAGTTGCATAGCAGAACATTTTCAGAAATGTTCTTTAAATCATTAAACATAAATATATACCCAATGTTTTACAGCTCTGGTGCTTGTGTTATATGTATATTATGTACTCTGTTTTGTTATTTTTAATCCCTGTACCCAGTGTGCTTACATAGAATCACAGAATACCAGGTTGGAAGGGACCTCAAGGATCGTCTGGTCCAACCTTTCTTGGCAAAAGCACAGTCTAGACAAGATGGCCCAGCACCCTGTCCAGCTGAATCTTAAAAGTTCCCAGTGATGGAGAATTCACCCCCTCCCTGGGGAGACTGTCACTGTGGAAAATTTTCCTCTTGTGGAATCTCTCCAGGAGTAACTTGTACCCATTACCTCTCATCTTCTCCATGTGACACTTTGTAAAAAGGGAGTCTCCATCTTCTTTGGAGCCACCCTTTAAATACTGGAATGTGGTGACAAGGTCTCCCCTAAGCCTTGTTTTCTCAAGGCTGAACAAAGCAAATTCTCTCAGCCTTTCCACATACGGCAGGCTTCTCAGTCCTTTGATCATCTTGCTGACCCTTGGCTGGACCGTTTCCAGCCTGTCCACCTCCCCAGACAGGTAGATCCCACTCTGTGCTGCACTCCTGGATTATGTTTTCCCAGGTGCAAAACTTTACAGTTGTCCTTGTTGAACTTTGTAATGTTATTGTTAACCCACTCTTCCAGCCTATCCAGGTCTTCCTGAAGGGTGGATCTCCCTTCCGAAGTATCCACTTCGCCACTCAGTTTGGTGTCATCAGCAGACTTCATCAGGGTACACTTGATCCTATAACCCAGATCACTTATAAAGATATTAAACAGCACTGGGCCCAGTATCGATCCCTGGGGCATCCCACTTGTGACAGGTTGCTAGTTTGAGAAGGAACTATTTATCACCACCCTCTGGGTGCAGCCTGTCAGCCAGTTCCCCACCTACTACACACTACACAGACCACATGTCTAGACCATAACGTATCAGTTTCTCTAGGAGGAGGCTGTGGGGAACCATGTCAAAAGCCTTTGAGAAATCCAGGTAGACAATGTCTTCCGCTCACCCCTCATCAACTGTGAGCAGGTTACTTCGTCATAGAAAGAGGTCAAGTTTGTCAAGCATGATTTGCGCTTGGTGAATCTGTGCTGGCTTTTCCCAGTCATGTGCTTCATCTGACTTGCGATAACCCCCAGGAGGATTTGTTCCATAACTTTGTGAGGGGCTGAAGTAAGACTAATGGGCCTATAATTTCCTGGATCCTCCTTTAAGCCCTTCTTGTAGATGGGCGTAACATAAGCCTTCTTCCATTGTTCTGGGATGTTCCCCTATCTTGTTTTGTCTAATGCTAGTTTCTATGTTTATAAATCTGAGGAGTCCTTCCTATTTTGAATAATTCCTGTCCTACAGACTTTGAAAAGAAATGCTTAAGCACATTCCCTCTTAAATGTTACCCATCTATTTAGTGATTTCTACATTATTGTCCAGGAAACTGGGTGAAAATGAGGCAAATTTTCAGCATCACACTTATCACTGAAAACACACTGATAAGAATGACTTCCATTCTGGTATGATTATCTAAACAGATTTTTTTCTTGTCTCTTAGAAATTTCAGAATCTAGTAGGTGATTTAAATCATTAATAGTGAATAGGAGAAGGGTATTTGAAATAGGTCATATTTTAATTGTTTATTTTGCAACTTCAGGTTCTTGAATTAGGGGAAAAAAAAGTCTGTTTAAAGTATCATTTAAAGGCACAAGAAATGTTTGATTAATGTTGATACAATAAAGAATTATTCATATAGTCTAATTTCTTATTTATATGCTAAAAATAAAATACTTGGCGATTTGGACTCGAGTGAAAGAATATTTTATTTCTGTTCCTTAGGGTATTTTTCTTCTTTATCAGGTTGATTATAGGTACCAGTCAAATCTAAAATACGGGCATTAGAATTAGTTCCTATGCACTTTGAAATTATTCAGCAAAAATGTTACAGTAGTAAGCACCCTGGAGGCTGGGCAATGTGACCAAATAGTTATTCAGCCTTAGAGGTACTTAGTGTTTATTTCTACATGTAAATTTTCCAGCTTAGCATTTTTAAAGAAGCACATCACATCAACATTTAAAAAAAAAAAAAAAAGTGCAAGCTGCTTCTGCGAGAGAGGCAGCAGCACAAAAGGCAGTGGGCAGAGCTCAAAGATAAAAGTATAGCTGGTGGTGGCTGAGGGCAAAGAAGGGAGAATCCAGAGCTAAATATCCTGTCAGCCTTTACTATTGTATTATTTCTAAATTATTAGGACACATTATAATCATGATGCAAAACTTAGGGCTTTTCTTGAATATTAAAACACAATCACAATTTAGTGACTTTTTTAGTAAATAGTGACTTAACAAATGGCTTTCCATGTTTTGTGGGCCATGTCATGAAGTCTAGTGGTGTCAGAAGTTTATAGGTCTGTATGTTAGAGTGGCTAGTGACTGCTTTCCTCGCTTCTTAGAGCGCTAGTGATCTATTTTTATTCTGCTAACCCTGTATCTAAGCCTGTCCTTCCTCTCTCCGTATCCTGTAGGACTTGTAAGGTTCCAATCTAGGAAGATTTATTTGTATAATGCTATATATAAGGAAGTTTTTACGTGTTGTACAGTTGAACAGCCTCAAGATTAATGTTTAAAATTATGTTGCAAGCATCATTAAAATTTGTAATATATCCTTTTTTACAGCTCGATAGAACTTTTCGATCTGACTCTACATTCCTGAAGTTACTTAAGTCAGTTGTTTGCTTTAAAAAAGTGTATTTCCTTTTGGAAATTCTGAGTTTAAAATTCTTTAGCTTATAGAATTTAACTGTTTTGTCACAAGTTAAAAAGGAGGTCTGATTTAATTTTTTCATATGGAGCATGATCTGTTCATAAGCATTTTTTCAGTGCCTTAAGAAATCTTTGCAAATTTTTTTTTTCTTTCCTTGATAAATAACATCTGTATGTGAAATTAATATGTATCATATGACTTGCAATACCTTTTTTTTTCTCAGGGCCTTCTATTTTTTTGTCAGACTGAGTTTTGCAATGTAGGTTTTTAATACCCACGTTTAACATCTATAATCTGAAAATGAAACTACTAGTAAAGTTGACTCCATGTGGTGTCTCCAGACTGTAGCAGAAAGTGAGTCTTCACCTGCTCTAATGTAAACAGAATAGGGAGAAAATAAAAGGATCATGTCAACAATCTGTCAGCTAACCCAGTAAACAGAGATGGAAATGTCAGCAGCTTATCTGCCAGGAGGGATGAATCACTTGTCTCCCTGTCTGGGGAGAATCAGGATGGAGCAAACTGACTTGCCAGGCCATCTGCCCAGAGGTGCTGTCCTAGAAGGGAAACCGTCTGCTGGCTAATAGGTTCCAGGATGCTAACCTGTAATCTTTTCTCAGATGGTACCGTAGGCAAATGAATTACCTAAGGGAACGAGGGAATGGTAGAAAGAAGAAATCCAAACATAGGTCACACTAAGGCAGAATTCTTCAATAGCAAGATGTATGAGATTTAAAGAAATATCTTTTAAGCTGTAAAGCTGTACTAATGGTGAAAATGATACCGGATTTGGGCAATTTGAATTCCAATGTATGTAATCTCGGGTGCATGATAATACAGTGAATCCAAGGGGAAGTTTGGATGACTTATTTTTTTTAACTTCTAATTCTTGTTTTTTCCTATTTCTTGAAGGGTTTTGATTCTACTATTTTATCTAGTATTCTAGTAGTAATTCTAATAACTCCTCCTTATGAGAGTAAAAGAAGGTATGTAAATCATATAAAGAAAAGGGGTGATTTTTACAGAGCTGTAGCTGAAACATTTGGTATGCAAGTATTTTACAAGAATTCTGAGATTCTCTATTAGGCTTTGCATCTATTACTAGATTATGATATTGAAGAGAATAGTGTGTAAACCGTATTATCTCATAACACTTTACATCTCTTCATTTAAGAATATGTAGATGACAATCACATTGCTTCAGTGTTCAGTTGGATAAAGTAATTAGTATGTGAAGTACAGTTTTCATTTGTCATTATTTAAGGACTAAAATTGTTCCTTGAATCTCTTTTCTGATAACTTTCAGTTTGTCAGCTTTTTTTTCTTTTCTTCTCAAGTGAGTATGTCAGAATGTGATGCAAGATCATGTTCCAGTATATGATAAAGGTGCCTATGTTACTGTTGGCCGAAACCAGCCACATAGGACCTACATGGGAATGCTCCCTTGTGTTAGTAGCATCTCATTTACATTTACCTTTGGGTACCTGTAATTTACATAGATAGAATTGCTTTCAGACTCTATACAGTTTGGTTTTTTTTTTCATAGTACTGATTTTGTGTGTGTGTGTCTCAGAATGTCATATAAGCCTATTAAAAAGGCTTCTGCAAGGTATTTGATGTCAATGGAGTTACTTTGATCAAATAAACCTGTATTCAGAAAAAAGTGGTGTTTGGCAAGACTTAGTTTTCCTAAAGCTGTTCTGATGCTCATCAGTTATTCTAGCATCTCTAATTCTAAACTGATTGCAGTCTTTATTTTTCATTCTGTGATATTACCCAGGATGAGTGTTAAAGTAACCGCCATATGTTTACATGGCTCTTCTCTTTCATCCTTTGAAAATACTTTATATTAGTAAGAGAAAAAGGTCAAAGAATGTTGTAATTAAAAATAAAGAAATCAGGACAATTTGAAGAGTGAACTTAAGACAAATACAAGGGTCAAAATGTATGTAAATGTACAATGAGGAAATACTAATATTGACATTTCTTCACTAGTGGCAACCTCAGCCTCTATTCTTCTATGTTCCATTAGTGCACCTGAGATCAGATATTTATATAATCAGATAATTTATTTGTATATTGAATAATATTTGAGCTTTTAAATGTACATTTGCAAAGAATGGCAATGTATACTTAATTTTAGAGATTTAATTTCCTGTGATTATTCTATTTCCCATCCTTCATCTTTAATTTATCAGTTGTTTTTTATGAATGCCATAGTCTGTGGAAGCAGAAGTCTTAAGCATTCATAATATCATGCGTTTGTCTGCAGGACACCAGATTTGGTCATGAAAATAGTTTGTATGCCTTACATAAAAAAGTGCTTTCATGGGAAAAGTCTGGAATGCTTGTTTATGTAGATGTTAAAGTGCATTTGTGTAAGTGGTGACATTTGGACTTTTCACGCAGAATGAAGTAAAGAAAATACTTAAGTCTTGGCCAAAGGTCTGAACTTCTGCAGAGAAGCTGGTAACAGAATATAGTCCTTTTGACTTCAGCATTTATGCTTTAACTAAAAAGCCATCCTTTGCAGCACTGACAGGGATGGAGCTGCATTTACTCGGAATAGTTAGATGGTATAACTAACATTCTGAATTTATTATGAGTTAATGTAACTCACATACAATAAGTTTTGGCACCTTTGTCTTCCACAGTGTTTTTCAGGACACTGAGAGGTATAAATTACTTTGGTTCTTTAGCTTCCTTGAAATATGGGTACTTTAATGCCCCTTGGTCAGTTTTTCCTGTGTTTTCCTGTGTTTTCCTGGTTTACAAGCTCTTTGGAACAGAAATTGTTTTGGTTTGTGTAATCACTTTTCAGCTTGCAATAAGTGACATGATCAATAAATAACAGTAAATCCATCCTGAAATGCATAGTTAAATAATAACAGATGCAAATGCAATAGAAAAAAAAATGACATATAGAAGAAAGCAGGAATATGTTTGCCTGTGTAAATACTTGCTGATGTTTAAAAGCCACCTTTCATGTGAAGCGTTGCCTGTTTCAAGTTGAGTGCCTGGATTTTTAATGAATTCCATACAAAATTCCATACAGGTCACTGTCCATCAGCTCAGAGCTTATTTCTTACTTGGAGAATGTTCTCTGGAGTTAAACTTCCTTTATGTGGTTTATGATTAGAAAGGAATTACTCAACCAAGTCTCCTGAAATGTTTACCTCTCCTGTTCTTGTATATTTCTGCATATGTTTTAGTATCTGTCTGTGATTTGTTTTGTTCTCAAAGAATACAACTCTTAATTATCCTCTGTTATTTTGAATTCTGATCTGACTTCGTATTGCATGTTAGTTAATGCATAACTGTTTTTTCACAGAAATTCAAGGAAAATGAGAGTTTGTTCTTTCATACTTGTTTAAATTTTAATTGCCTTTTCAAGTAACAAACAAGCTTCGAGCTAAGACTTGCAGATGTTGAAAACTAGGTCATCTTGTTTATTCACAAACTCTGCTTGCTGTACTGCAGAGTGATGGTCTATAAAAATGAATTAGAAGGATTTTCCTAGGATTAGGCAAGTCAATAAGAATGTTAGAGTATCATTGCATCCTGCCATGAACTAACCGTTTGTTTTTTTTTTTTATTAGTTGTTCACCTATTATAATTCTATCTTTTACTTACTTGGATTTACTTTAACTATCAGACTGGACAAGTAATTTTTAAGGAGATTCTTCACTGGAAATGTAACCCATGGAATCAAAGAAAGACTGGGATTTAACCAGGATTGATCACTGCTTTCCATAATTTGGTTTCCTTTGTAGGGTAACTTTACACAGGACTGGTTACGCAAAGAGAACAGGATCATGCCAGATTACATAGTCATACTATCTTTTAACCATGAGATTCATTTGAAATGTGGTGACATAAAGCTGTTTCCTTCCTTTGCCTCATGTTAGTCATACTGTATCCCCCGTAAGCAATTCAGTTTGCTAAAGTGATGCATAAACAGGCTAATAGTTCTTGTCTTCACTGCAAAAACTTATTTAACCATTAGTCAGAAGTATGAGGGTAAGTGGTAAAATGTTGACATCACAACTGGTTATATGAAGACTACGTGTGAAAATGATGTTTAGTGTTATGGCAGCAGTTATACTTAGCTTGTATTGTTTTTTTTTTTTTTAGATTTGAGCTGTCATTTGTTGAGAGAGAGTAAAAATTCAGGATCATAATTGGTAAACTTAGAGAAAACACTCAAAAGGCATGGTGAGATTTTTGAAAATTTTGCTCTACCTTATCTGTGCTGCCTTTTCACAGCCAGTATCATCAGTGAATTGATTCTAGTCAGTTAAAATGCAACCTGGTTTCCTAATGAAAACCTACTTGCAGTTCAGTCTTGTTTTCTTTTTATGAATCTCTTGCCTCTTTATGGCAATAATAAGAAAGATATTAACAAAATTTTATCAGACTTCACTGCCTTTTATGTCAGCTTGGTAAGTAGCATAAGAATGGCATTTCATTTACCCCTGCTAGTTTCCAGTCTTGTTCAGAATAAAAATGCAAAGTTTTTTGAGAACTGGAAGAGACAAAATTGTTAATTCTTTATTAGTCTTAAGTTTTCTATATTATTTATATCAGACTGTAAATAAGTAGAGTGCTCATGTTAAAATCCATATTAATGGCAAGCAAGACTGGCAAAGCGGTAACAACAGACAAAGAACAGGCTGAGGTACTCAACTTTTTTATCTCAATCTTCACTGGCAACCTCTCTTCCCTTACCTCTCGAGTGGATGGTCTGCAAATCAGGGACTGAGGGAGCAAAGTCCCTCCCACTGTCAGAGAAGATCAGGCTTGCGACCACCGGAGGAACCTGAACATACAGAAATCTATGGGACCTGACCAGATGCATCCCAGAGTCCTCAGGGAATTGGCTGGTGTAGTTGCCAGCTTACTCTCCATGATATTTGAAAAGTCACGGCAGTCAGGTGAAGTCCCTGGTGACTGGAAAAAGGGAAACATTGCACCCATTTTTTAAAAAGAGGAGAAAGGAGGACCCTGGGAACTATGGACCTGTCAGCCTCACCTCTGTGCCTGGGAAGATTATGGAACAGAACCTCTTGGAAGCTATGCTAAGGCACATGGAGGACAGGGAGGTGATTTGAGACAGCCAGCACGGCTTGACCAAGGGCAAGTCCTGCCTGACCAACTTAGTCGCCTTCTATGATGGACTGACTACATCAGTGGACAAGGGAAGAGCTACAGATGTCATCTGTCTGGGCTTCTGTAAGGCCTTCGACATGGTCCCCAACAATATCCTGGTTTCTGAATTGGAGAGGTATGGATTTGATGGGTGGCCTGTTTGTTGGATGAGGAATGGGTTGCATGGTCTCATCCAGAGGGTAGTGGTCAACAGCTCAGTGTCCAGATGGAGATCAGTGACAAGTGGTGTCTCTCAGGGGTCTGTACTGGGAACAGTACCAGTACTGAAGATACCAGTATCTTCATCAGTGGCATAGACAGTGGGATCAAGTGCGTGCTCAGCAAGTTTGCTGATGACACCAAGCTGAATGGTGCAGTCAACTTGCCTGAGGGACGGGATGCCACCCAGAGGAACCTCGACAGGCTTGGGAAGTAGGCCCATGTGAGTCTCATGAGGTTCAACAAAGCCAAGTGCCAGTCATGCACTGGTTTTAGGTAAACCCTGGTATCAATACAGGCCGGGGGATGAAGGGATTGGGAGCAGCCCTGCTGAGAAGGACTTGGGGGGGTACTGGTGGATGAAAAGTTGGACATGAGCTGGCAATGTGTGCTCACCACCCAGAAGGCCAACTGTATCCTGGGCTGCATCAAGAGAAGAGTGGCTAGCAGGTTGAGGGAGGTGATTCTGCCCCCCTGCTCTGCTTTGGTGACACCTCACCTGGAGTACTGTGTCCAGCTCTGAAGCCCTCAGCACAGGAAAGACATGCACCAGTTGGAGTGGGTCCAGAAGAGGGCCATGAAGATGATCAGAGGGCTGGAGCACCTCTCCTATGAAGACAGGCTGAGAGAGTTGGGGTTCTTCAGCCTGGAGACGAGAAGGCTCTGGGGAGGCCCTATACCCCCTACCAGGAGGGGGCCTACAGGAAAGATGGGGAGGGACTGTAGCAATAGGACAAGGGGTAACAGTTTTAAATTGAAAGAGGGTAGATTTAGATTAGACATTAAGAAGAATTTTTTTACAATGAGGGTGGTGAGACACTGCAAGAGGTTGCCCAGAGAAGTTGTGGATGCCCCAGACTTTGAACAACCTGGTCTAGTGGTAGGTGTCCCCGCCCATGGCAGAGGGGTTGGAACTAGATGATCTTTAAGGTCCGTCTCTTCCAACTCTAACCATTCTATGATTCTGTGATTATCTCTTTCCAGTTCCTCCTGTTCTGCCTGCTATCTTATTGTTTGCTTCTATTTTAGAAATACATGAATATATGTAAATAGATGATCTTGTACAATTTGTGATTTATTTAGTGGTTCCTTCACTTTCTGATAGTGTGTGGGGTTTACTCAAAACATCAGCACTTTGAACTCAGTGGGGTGATAGAACAGAAATGGAGGGAGTTGGCTTTGTTATTTAGACAATTGCTTCACTTTATTATTAAAATTAAATTTGAAAAAATGGCAAGGCTAGGTTGATAGTGTTCTGTTTTTTCACTGGCTAACTGGGTTTTTAGCAAAACTTTTTGTTTATGGCAAATGGCTAGCTCCTTTAAACCTGAGTAACTAAAAAATGAAAAGGATCCTGTTTTCATATGAAACTTACAATGTTTCAAGATGAGTAATACTGTAGTAAGTAAATAATTATCATTTTTGATGCCACTGCTTTCACTCGTCCTTGTACACTGCATTGTTTGATTTCACTGCTATGCATTACTGAATGTTACTCTCCCTTCTTTCCCCAACCTTCACCATGAGGAAAGAAATAATATTTCCTAGCTATTTGATCCTTCACTCCTTTACAGATCAAGACACATTACAAAGAAAAACTTAAGGCTTGAGGCAAAGAGTACATTCAATAGCAGCCATGTGACTCAACCATCCAAGGATTTAGACACAATTTAACCCTTGCTAGCATTTTATCAAACTTTTAACCTGTAATGTCTTTTATTCATTTATGTGCAAATCTCTGTTGCATCACTTGAGTAACTATGCAATGCAGTCTAGACAAATACCATAAAATATTTGGATAGGATGTGTAAAGTGGGGCAATGATATCTTCATCTCATTGTCTCATTCTGAATTATTAAAACAACTACACAGAAGTTTTTGATAATACTGACTGTGTGTGTCTTACCTAGCAGATGCTAGATTGGAATTGCGAGTCCAGGTGATACGTTTTCCTGGAACAATTAGTACAGTTGGCAAAGTGGCATTTGGTCACAGAAGCCCTTTTTTTTTTTTTTTTTGATCTGAAATAGAAACACACTTCAAAGTTAAATACTTTTGAGAATAATTGGTCTCAGGTTATAGGAGAAAGGAGATAGCTGGTTACTCTGGATTGAAGCAGGGAGGGAGGATACAAGTAGGGAAGAGAGGTGCCAAGGTGATCATTTACTTGGGCAGAGTGATAGGTAAATTATAGCCTGTGGGACAAGAACATGTTTCAATCAGAGTCAGTAAAAAAGCTAGAAATAACTTACCTTGACCTTCAAATTCTGTTTCTGGAATTTGAATTTGGAAGGGAGGGGGAAACAAACAGAACAACTTTATTTACTTCAGTTTACTGGATTTGCAATCTGAGTAAATGTAGTATAGGTGAGAAGCACTGAAGCAACAATACTATTTTAGTGCCATTTTAAAGGTAGAGGAGGCTTCTTCAGAGGAGAGTTGCAGTTTTTAAAGTTGATCTGAAATATCTTTTCATGTATTGCATGTTAATTTTTTGCAAATAGAATACAAGACTGTTGAATAGGATGGGATTTATTGGGTGGTTTTAAATTTATTTATTTATTTACAGTTCTGGCAGAGATATTCTTGATGGCATTTGTCCTCTTATAATACAGTTGACTTGCTTTAGTGACTGTTTTGAGTGTGTGTATCACACACAGACACCCTGAAGTCCTTTGAAATCAAAGTAGTTAATAGTTAATGACAGTGTTGTACTGTAATTCTTACTCTTGGTTCTATCTGCAATAGAATATTGGAATATCTGGGTTTTGGGCTAAAACTGGCTAACTGCATGAACTGTTTTGGTTTTTCCTTTCCAGCTGTAGTGGTATTATTTATTCCTTTTCTCAGATATTCATTATGTATTGTAAAATGCATTAAATTAGAAAGTAATTGACAGTATTCTGTTTTTGATGCTGCTGTTCACATTTTACTAGTGTTGTTACGCTGGCTTGTTCATGGATTATTTGGTTTCAAAACTTTCTTTGGCATCAGTTTCATACATTTTTTTCCTTTTAAAAACAATAAATTAAAATAATTATTTTTCTAAATAGTTTGCCCATTCTGTGTGCCAGATGTTGTCAAGCACATTGTCTCTAGAATACATCTACAATATTTAAGAAAAGTGTTTGAGAGAGGGATCTGGTATTTTTGTAGGTCATCAGTATTAGAACTGAAACTACAGTATCTCTTGATCAAAATGCATCTATGAGGTATCCAGTATGACTCGGTGATTTGTATAGCACTGGCTCAATAATATTTGCAGAAGGAAAAAAACACATAGAGTACTGAAGATAGTGCCTAGCTATTTTGGAGGCTATTTCTTTTCTTTTGATTCATAAAAAACTGAACTACTACCTGTTTGCTGTGGCAACTATCTCTTCATAAACTTGCTGCCTTATCTCTATGAGTCAGTCTTGACAGGTGTGATCTGACTTGTCCTAAATGTTGTAGAAACATCCTTACACTCTCTGATGGGTCAGCATGAGGCATACTTACATGTAGGTGGCAAGAACAGAATCCCTATATTGAGGTTACAGATTCAGATTTAATGTCTGTTTTGTCTGTGGGAGGACAGCCACATAATCTCTAGCACCCATAAATGAGATATTGATGTCACCTTTGTCTGTGTAACACTGCTGAATCCTTATATATTAAATTCTCTAAACTGCATTTTGCATATGTATATATAAGATATACACATAATAAGGAAAGATAAAGTTATAGGTAATGGAAGAAATTGATTTCATATGATATTCAGTGTCATTGTGTGAAGCATTTTTAGAATATCTTTATATTCAGATATCACACCAAAATCAGTGTAGGATGCCATGACTGGTACAGAGATATGGCAAGAATTTTTATTCAAAATCACATCCCATATCTAGAATTTGGATTTGCAAACAATACTTAGCTTTAAAGTGAACTGAATCAAAGTCTTGGCAGTAATTCTGCTGAAAGATTAGTAGCTCAAAATCCTTGTCTTTTAGTTTTTTGGCAGACTTCCATTTTTTATGATATTTAACTGAAAATAAGCAATGCCTCATGATGTAACTGATACAACACTCATAAAGTGTAGCAGAAACAATCCAGGTGGATAGTACAAATAAATCACAAAATTATATGTTTTTTGCTGTATCTGCGTCATATCTGAATTTGTATCTCTTATAGTACTTCCTTTTTAAAAGTGGAAAAAGACATTGTTGTCTTTGACCTGATAGTGTAATCACTGTTTGCACGGGTAAGGCAGAATTTTGACTTGACAGGCTACCAAGCTAGTTTGCCATAAAATATTTAATGTCATCATTAAATCAAGCATATTATTATATTGGCCTTTTCCACCACCTCCTCAAAATCAGCTACACTGGAGGTAAGAGGTGACCCAAAACAGGTCTTCTGCTGACCTTGTTTTCCCTGTGACATAGTTTTTATACCCAGCCAGATTCATTGAATGACTCAAAACTAGCAGCATATCTGCAATGTCTTCTCGTCTATCTATGGCTACGATTGTTATCTTTGGGTAAACAGCCAAAAGCTGTGTAGACTTTTCTCTGAGCTTGAAAATACATCCCAAATGTTCATTACAAAATGATTTTTTTCTCTTTTTTTTTTTTTTTCTTTTGAATAGCTTTTTTTTTTTTTTTTGCTTGGAGGGATGTAGTAAACTATAGAGCAAGACTTTGTATTGCTGTTTCTTCAGCCTTTTTCTCACTTTCCTGAGTGAAACTGGCTATTTTGATTTAGCCCATAAAGATTCCAGGTTTCTAACAGATGAATGAAGCTAATTCCTCAATCCTGCTTAAGAAAAAAGTGAATCTCTTCCACAATATTTATACAAGTGACACACAAAATGGCTCTAACAATGATGGTTTAAAATGCTAATTGCCTGTACTTTGAGTCCATTTCATTGTTTTTATTAAAGCACTCTGACTACTTTATGCTAAGACATAACCATAGTTTGACTCCTAATCATTCAAAAAGTGAAAAGTATTAGACACATGACACCTCCATACTAGAGTATTGCTCCTATCTAGCAGAAATACTCTTATGAAAGCACCACAGAAGACTTTGCCAAGTAGTCATTATGATCAGAGATGAGGAAAAGTGTCTTAATGAAGGATTATATTGAAAGAAATATATCTGCACATAAACTACTGTTAATTTTATAAAGAGTTTCCACAAGCCATGACTAAAGAGAGATTTTAATTAGAATGAAAACAAACAACAGTAATGCATGTGAAGTGTGATAGCAGTTTGGGAGTTCCTGACAGGGACCAAGATTTCATGATGCTATTGAAATTAGTCACGGATTAAACTAACGTAACTTCATGACATTGTTTTGAACTAAGGTAACAATCTTCCACACAGGAAGGAAAGAAGGGCTGTTTGCATTTTAGAGTAGTACTTAAGCACATTTGAGGATTTATTTTTTTCTTTCATCATAATTTGCTGACAGTTATATATATGGGGAAACCCTTTTGATGTTTGTACCATTGTGGATGCCGTTTTAACTCTACCTTTGCATTGGTGCTTGCTCTATCCCACATTCAATTTAACTGGCATCCAAAGCAGTAACAAAGCTGATACTCAGCAACTCATGAAAGTGTACTTTACAACTTGTGTTAAGATTTGAAACAGTAGTAGTTCCAGGTAGATATAATTTATTAAAGGATAACTTTATTAGCCAAAAATAAAACCTGAGTCTTATTGTACAGCTAGATAAAATTCACGTCTAGGTTTTGATTCCGTCTCACATTGAAGAGATGACGTTTTCTTGACTGATCTTTCTTCCTGAGTTTTGAAGAGTGAGTCTGACTCGTTTTCTTTTTGAATTACACTGATTTATGATGTTGTTAAATCATTGATTATAACTGTATTGTTAATTTTTGAGACTGATGAAGAGTCTAGCCTATAGTGTCTGTCCAACTAGAATTAGTACTCTATCTTGGGCAATATTGCTCTGTGGTTACTTCTTTAGGATGTACAGTACTCTTTGTGTATGTCTTACCTACCAGATGGTAGATTGTATTTGTATCTCCTACTTTTCATTTAGAAATGTTTTACTCTTTGCTCTTAGGCTGTTAATATACAAATACAAGATACTAATTTGTATGTAATAAATTGTATAGCAGATATTAAAAAACAGTGTATTGTGGTATATACCCACAAGATGGCAGATTAACTTTAGCATACGTGACCTTCAGCATTTGCTGAATTTTGTTTTTAGACATGAAGCTTTAATGTTTTATTGATGCCAGAAAGCCTCTGCCTGCCTCTTAAATGGGTGTATGTTGGAAAGAGAGTGACTATAGGCAGAGTGTCTGAGCGCCTCCACTTTGTGCAACGGTAAAAAGTCAAAATTGAACGAATAACATATCTGAGAGCACCGAACCACTCTTTTAATTCTTCCTAACTTCATCAAAACTGTCTTCTCTGCTAACCATTTGAAAGATAAAATGTTTCCTGCTTACAAATGATGTAGTAAAGGATGGAAGAACATCTAACCTAATCTTCTATGGCAAGGTGACCCACTTAGTGGATGAGGGAAAGGCTATGGATGTTGTTTACCTGGATTTTAGTAAAGCCTTTGACAGCATTCTCCTGGAAAAACTGGCTGCTCGTGGCTTGAACAGGTGTACGCTTCGCTGGGTGAAAAAATGGGTGGATGGCCAGGCCCAAAGAGTGGTGGTGCATCGAGTTAAATCCCGTCGGTGTCCAGTCACAAGTGGTGTTCCTCAGTGATCAGTATCGGGGCCAATTCTGTTTAATATCTTTATCATTGATCTGGATGAGGGCATCGAGTGCACCCTCAGTCAGTTTGCAGGTGACACCCAGTCGGGCAGGAGTGTTAATCTGCTTGGGGGTAGAATGGCTCTATGGAGGGATCTGGACAGGCTGGATGGATGGGCTGAGGCCAGCTGTATGAGGTTCAACAAGGCCAAATGCTGGATCCTGCATTTGAGTCACAACAACCCCATGCAGCACTACAGGCTTGGGGAAGAGTGACTGGAAAGCTGCCTGGCAGAAAAGGACCTGGGGGTGTTGGTAGACAGCTGGCTGAATATGAACTGGCAGTGTGCCCAGGTGGCCAAGAAGGCCAACAGTGTCCTGGCTTCTGTCAGAAACAGTGTGGCCAGCAGGACTAGGGAAGTGACTGTCCAGCTGTACTCAGCACTGGTGAAGCTGTGCCTTGAATACTGTGTTCAGTTTTGGGTGCCTCGCTACAAGAAAAACACTGAGGTGCTGGAGCACGTTCAAAGGGCAACAAAGCTGGTGAGGGGTCTAGAGCACAAGTCTTATGAGGAACAGATGAGGTAACTGAGGTTGTTTAGCCTGGAGAAAAGGAGTCTGAGGGGAGTGACCATATCACTCTCTACAACTACCTGAAAGGTGGGTGTTGGTCTCTTGTCCCAAGTAACAAGTGATAGGACAAGAGGAAATGGCCTCTGGTTGCACCAGGGGAGGTTTAGATTGGATAGAAGGAAAAATTTTTTCACAGAAAGTGTTGTCAAGCATTGGAACAGGCTGCCCAGGGAAGTGGTTGAGTGACCATCCTTGGAGGTATTTGAAAGATGTGTAGATGTGGTGCATAGGGACATGGTTTAGTGGTGGACTTGGCAGTGTTAGGTTAATGGTGGAATCAAGGATCTTAATGGTCTTTTCCAACCTGAATGGTTCTATGATTTCCACACTGTCTACCACACTGAAAGAAGTTGTCCCCACAGTATTGGGAAAGCTAGCACGTATGAATGGATCCATAGGAGCTCTCGGTGTCCAGTAGCTCTTGCCCATTTAGGGAAATAGAGGTCCAATCCAATTCAGCAACACAACCTCTGGAAAAATCTACGTATGGTTTCTGATGGTAAACCTAAACCAGAAGACGGAGAAATCTGCAGCTTGCCTTTTAGTCCTTACCCTCCAGTCACCCATTTCAGAGAACCCGTTGAACACTGAAAATCCCTACCAGTCTGCATTTCTTTCCTGGGGAAACCCAGTGTGCTGGGAAGAAAAGAGAGATACTCACTGTGCCTTGCCCAGTGTAAGGCCAAACTAAGGTAGGGGCATGCACCCACATCTTAAGAGCTGTAAGGTGCTGCCTAATTCCACAACATACACATCACCTGAGGGATAGACTAGATATATGGGATAAGAAGTAGGAGTTCCTCTGTTCCCATTCTGTTTAGGCTGTCTCCTGTCTGTGCCGGGATGCATTTTGCCTGCTTATTTCATTATTTTTGCTGTTTACTACTTCTCTTCACTGAATGGTACCATGACAGTAGTTTAGCCAGTTTCTCTGTGACTTTGGGTCAGCTGATGTTTAGAGTTTCATAAACTGGCAAAATGCTGCAAGCTGGGCACTGTTAACTGCAGGCAAACAGTATATAATAACCTGTGTGCATTTCCCCTGGAATAAAAGCAATGTGTAGTAAAAATTGCAGCCCATTGTAAAATCTGTTTGTGTGATGCCTGCATTTAGACTTTTGGACATAAAGCGTCCCTTTTATAATTTAATGCTCAAAATTGCATTTTGAAGAATGTGAAACATGTCCATTCATGTAAATTTTCAAGCCACTGTTTTATTGATTCATTTCGATAAGCCTTTATTAATAAATCTGGAACTTCAGATTTTATACTTTGAAAAGTGTTTTCATCTTCTTTTGGTTTCTGTTAGGATCAGGTTATTTGGAAATGTGCTGTATGCATTCAGCAGCAGCAAAACAAAGCTTTGTATTCTGGCTCATCGCCTCCATTGCAGGGGCAGACAGGTGGTGATGTCCTGTCACCATGACTACATACAGCCCTTAGGGAGGGCTCTTGTAAGATGATAGTAATTCCTGAATGGGGGGAAGGGCATCAAGATACACTCCTTCTAGCTGTGGGTTTTTTTTGTATGGGTTCCACTTGATTACACGCCTACCCTGTCGCATACGTGTGTGCTCGCTGAAATGCAGGAATCTGAAAGAATACATCACTGCAGACAGCGCAACAACAGCTGCTCACATTTACCATTTACAGTCTTTACATGGATTACAAAGGGAAAAGGACGATTACAGTCAGACTGCCTGAGCTTCTGCATTATATTGACCATAGATTTCCCCAGAGTTAGGCATTTCAGAAGGAAAGGTATACCTGTGCTGAGGTGAAAGCAGGTTAATACGGCAGTGGTTTAGGGTGTTGGTGGTTTAGGTCTGAATGGGAAGGGGGGGGGTTGTGGCTGTGACAACGTCTAGTGACAGAAAGTAGACGTGCTGTGGTGGGAAATGTTAATGAGAGTAAATGGAAAACGTCCTTCAGCTCTGTCTTCCTTCAGTATGTCCCAGCAATTTAGGGAAGTAGAATTAAGAAGCTGGACTGTGCCTAGCACACACTGACCGCCAGCTTTTGCTCGGGAAAGAGGTCTAATAGCATTTTCAGTGATTAATTGTGGTTTGACCTTGTTGATGTTACAGCTGAAAAATGGGATCGCATCATCTTTGGCTTCAGATTAGAGGGACTCAAAAAGTGCCACCTAATGAATTGCCAGTATTTTCCCTCTACATGCATTTCTGCGGCCTGACCTGGCATGGCCTTGTTTAAACTTCTGAGATCTGCCAGGACCGCAGCTGGAGTTGGTGTTGCTGCAGTATACTTGTCGTTTCAATTCCACTCCTCCTTTGCAGCAGCACAGGTAAACATCTCTGCTAGTGGAGGAACTAATGTGTTTGAGTCAGGAGAGAAAAACTTGAGAGGGCTGTAAGAGAGTTAAATAACATAAACTGAAAAATGGTAAAGGACTTGAAGGGGCAGAACAAACTGTGGTTCAGAACAAACCTTGTGGTTCAGAGGATTTTATTGTTGTTTACATGACTGAAATTTTACTTTAAGGACCATGCAGATGTCGCTCTGTATGTCTACATACAATACCTGGTGATGATGAGTTGTGGAAAAGAGTTTGTGATGTTACGAATATTATTCAGCGTTGGAATTTTCAGCCTAAAGTTCAGCTGGGAACACTGTACACAAACAACAGGAAAGTCTCCCTGACTCAAATTTAATGTGAGCTGACAGAAAGAAGGAGAGTATAGTGCACAGGGAGAAAGAGGATGCTAAGAAACCCTGCCTTTTTAATGGGGGAATTAATTGGAGAGAATTGGCTAAATGGAAGAAGAGACTCCAGCTAGTAGTTCCATGAAGTGTGTAAGTCCCCGTGCTGAGTGAATGAGAGTTACCACCTGGATCTGTTTCCCGAGGGAGGAGACTCTGCATGTTTTCAGTGTGGTGGAGGAGTGCGGGAGCAGCGGTGCGCTGCAGAGAATGATCGGTCTCCTTTGTACTTCAAATGCAGCAGTTCCTTCAGTCTGCTGTTTGCTCCTAATGATTCAGGAACAGAAAGAAGCAGTGACCTAGAAAATACAGCAATATCATTTTACTGTAAAATATTTACAATCTGTAGCTTCAGCTAGACAAATTCTGCAGAACGATGAATTGGTAGCAGCCATATTAGTAAACTGCATTGTCTTCCAAAATTGTCAGTTACATATTTTAATCTGAAGTACAACAAGGAGTGTTCTTGTACATACATACAATCTGTAAAATAGAAGAATGGTTAGTACCAGAAATACAGGCTTGCAAAATCACTTTGAAAATTTATTAGCCCAGCCATCAAATTGCCCTGCCTGCTCGATTGACAATTAAATAGCATAAATCACCTAGCTAAAAAACGTTATTTGTTCTGGGCAAGTATTCTGAGACTAGTAAAACACTGGGGGGGGCTTTGTATTTGAGTTACCTACTAAATTTTAGGACTTGTTCTTGCATGTCAATCATGAAGACATACAAGGTGTCAACATCAGAGTTTTGATGAACTCAGATCACAGTATGCAAAAGGCATAATCCTGCTGGGTCTGGGAATTGAGAATTCCCCTGTAAGGCTGTCCACTGGAGGCCAAGTACCCATTAAGGCTCTTTACAGTCGGTATATATTTCCATGTATATGGCCAGCAAGTGGGATGTTGCTTCATGTCTCCGTTTGGAACTCTTGAAATTCTTCTGCTGTGTATCAGAAACCTGGATGGTGTGGGCAGAGGGTGCAGGTAATTTAAATACCACTACTGCCTTTCCGCATTTCCTATTGCACAACTTGGATGAAACAGATAATTTGTTCTCATTTTTTGGAATAAAAGAAAAAAAAAGAAAAAAGTATTCTAAATGGAGCAGTTGCAGGTTTTTATATCTAAAACATATAATTGAAAACGTGTAAATTAAGAATTTAAAAATATAGTCTCTGGGTTAAAATGCTGCATTATGAAACAAAGATAACAGTAAAATGAAAACCATTGCTTGTCCTCATTTCTGCACAAAGTCTGCAACACATGAATTAAGGATGTGCCTGGTGCAGATGGGAGATGTTAGTAACATCCTTTCTACACAGCGCACATTCATGGAAGTAGCATATGCTCTGCCAGTTTTGTCCCTTGTCACTTTCAGAGTTTGAAAAGAATGTGCTGTTCCCTGGTGCCTGGAGTTGCAGTAGCAAAATCCCATCCAAAGAATAAATGATACCTATGATGTGTCCCACATGTTAGGCTCTGATTATGCCAATTAAAGCCACCATCCTTTTTTACTTCTGTATCTTTTTGTGCCTATGTATTTTATTTAATGTCTCTTAGTTGAGAGAGAATTTATACAGCTTTCACGTTGAATACCTTCACATGCTTCTCAGATCTTTCTCTGCTTATTTACATGAAGAGGTAGGATAAGGCCTTTGGTGTTCAGCAGAGACAAAAAGCTGTTATTTTTTCTGGGTCAATCAATTTCCTTCCTTAGATCAGAGCTGGGATCTCTGAAGTGTATACCAGAACTGAGCTTCCTGTAGAGTCGTAAAATTAGACCCATCACTGTCATCCCCTGTAATTGCAACAAGAGAAAAAATGTGAAGAAGTGTAAATTTTTGTGGCTGTTGAACTCAGTCAATCAGTTCCAGTTCTTTGGGAAAGCAACTCATAATACAACCACTTACAGTGTTTGTATGACATAATTAAAAAACCTGTGCATGTTATCTTTGAATATAGCTGCTGTTATATGGCATGTTGTTAAACTGCTTCTTTTGGTTTGCTGGGTTTGATATCACCGCATTAGACTGAGGGGTAAAAAAATGGCATGACCCACTTTGGTTTACGATGGCCGATTTCACTCATTAGGAGTGTACTTTGCTTGTACTTTGCTGGTGGCACGTACCTGGGGCTATGCCTTCTGAAAGCAAACCTGACATTTCTGCATTAGGAGGCTGTTAGGGCAGAGTGTTTGTGATCTATGTACAGGCTATAAGCGTTTTAGAATAAAGAGTAAATAACCCTCTGATACTGAAATTCTCATGAGAGGCTTATAGTTTTATAAAAAAAAAACAATGCCATGCAAGGTCTGGTAAATGCTTTTTGTATTTTTATATGTGTTTCCTATAAGAACAAAGAATACCTTTTAGGGCTGATACCATTTTTCCCCTTACCCCTTAATGTAGGTTATGAGAAAAAACATTAAATGGCTCTTATTATACAGGAAATGTACTTGAAGTATAGAATGCTTGGGAACGGATGCCTGCTTTACTGCTATAAATTGTTCATGATATGTCTTTTCTCATATGCATCAAACATAGCACTTGCTGCAGAGATGCATGTGATTTGTCTTCTCTCCTGAGAGATGGTAATTGGCTTCAGTTTACTTAGGCTATTGCAGTACAATTTATTTTCTTAGCTTAGCTGAGGCTCATGTTGCAGCATGTTTTCTTCTACGAGGGTGAAGTATTTAATTTGTAGAGTGGTGGAGAGTATGCATTGCATTACAAAGACAAAGCGCGTCCCTGCTCTGTGGTGTTTAGTGGAAACAGATCAAAGCATTCCATCATCCCCCTTTACCTTATCCTGTCTTGTTATTAAATTGTACATGAACTAATAATGATCTTTTAGAAAACATCCATTGTAAGTAGCTCAGTAATTTGAACACATGAGTAATGAACTGTGGTTACTATGCTTTGTCTATATATAATGAATTATTTCTGTGGTTTTCAGCCTCGGTCACATGGTGTTATTTCTCTTTTCTGAGTCTTATCTCTGTCTGGATAACCAAACTTTCTTCAAACAGGCAACAAATAGAAAATAATGAAAACTTATTTTAAGTATTAGGTTTTGCTGTTATTTCAGTGATCTTTTTTTCCTGTTTGGATTTCTTTATGGTTTTTCAAATTTACCTATCTAGATGAAGAACTAAAGAGATGAGCATAAAAATCAAAACAAATGGCACTTCAAGAGAGTTAAGCTCTTCAATGTAAAAATATTCACACAATTGTAACAATTCACATAGCCATAATAATGATGTAACATGTAAGTCATACTGGAGATGAGCCCTCTGAGTGAGGGCTTTCTTGATTTTATTAATTCCCATCATAATTTTACCTTCTAAACAATAGACTTTTTTTTTTCTCCAATAAAGTACAAAATGCAATTCATAATGGACTAAGAAGTGCTAAGTACTCACAGTTTCCTTTAATGGATTAATGAATTACACAGTAAATACATTTGACTACTGGGAATCCTAACTTGCCATAATGGCAGTCATGCTTATTGTTATTGTGGCCAGTCTGGTCCTTCTTGGGGGAAATTGATTGTTTTTTGCCATCTTACACTGAGCTTGCCTCTTTTGGTAATATTACTTCAGTGCTGAATTAGCTTCAGTTAATTCTGCAATCTCATTACTCTTTTATGACTGTGCACATGTTAGTAGTGCTGCATTAGCTCATGTGAGGCACTAGGACTTCTGGGAACACTTGCTTGGGAACAGCATTAAGCTGTGCTGCCCTATGAATTAGTTTGCAATGTACTGAATAAGAATGTCTCCTTTCTGGGCATCCATGTGGAAATTTTTTAATCTAAAAACTCATTAAATAAAAGCAGCGAGTAATGAACTTATACTACGAGAGTGACCTAGCTCTACTGTCAGCATTACTAATACTCTCGCTTTGACAATACATGACAGATAAGAGGTTTAATACATAGTGGAAGGCATTTTATCTGTGGCTGGACATGTTGAAAATTCACCTATTCGTGGACATGGATCAGTATAGTCATACAAAAAGGATTTTAGTAGCCAATAAGGGGTCCCTCTTTGCTGACTGGAAACTGTGGAAAGAGACTACAAGCACAATGTGGTAGGAATATAAAGCCATGCTTGACTGGGATAACCATCACTGCCAGCTTGCCTAGTACCATGTAGGGAGTTCTTTCAAGTGGCATTTCTCTTCACATGATCTGGACGCATAGGAGAGGAGTGTATACTGTGAGATTTAAATTATACAAACTCTATTGATTTCTGTAGATAGGTAGAAGGGAAGAGGAAGTTCACAAAAGCAACAAATGGTAATTAGGAGAACGTATGTGCCCTCAAAGCAGTGAGCCTATTTCCAGTCCAGGTTAAACCAAGACCCTCGGCCATTCCTGCTGGTCCAGGCCAAAAGCGTTGTCAATGTTTTCACACATACGCTGCTTGGTAATGAAGCTGGGTACAGTAATCTTACTTTTACAGAGTACTGTAAGAGACTGCAGGTTCCTGAAAATGGATGATGAACTGTCATTCCTCATCAGAACACTTGTCAACCTGTTCACAGAGCAGAAGTTCTGCAGATTTTAGGTGCTGTTTGAACAGGTAGTATGAATAGGTATGAGTAAAATTCAATTGTTAGATGCGAAGTCAGGGACCAAAGAAGCAGAACAGCTCCAAAAATCTCTGGAAGTAAACTGAATCATTTATGAGGTTAGATAAGGTACTCAGAGGAGTGGTGGAATAAATAATGTACATAACTGACTTCAAGGATTTACATACTGACATTAACACAATGTGATTAGAGGATTCTCTAATTTGGGCCTGGAGGCCAGGTGCTTGTAAGGATGTCCAGACAACTGTGGAAGGCCATGTCTTGAGCTTTAACCCTGTATTCGAAGAGGGCCAGGGACCAGCTCCAGGAACTAATGGTATGAGCAGGCTAGACAGATCTGTGTGTTCTTGGTAAGGCATTTTTTCTGGTGTAGGTAAAGCCATTCCCGTAAGCAAATATGGCTTCCATATTGCATGGTATATTAACTCAGAGACTGTGCTGCAGCCATTGCTGATGCTCATGACATTACGGATTTTAATAGATGGTAGTGTTAGAATATTCCATCAGTTATTTCATAGCTATTTAATATTTGGCCAAAATATGGGTAATGTGGCATAATATCCACAGATGAAGAAAACACTGAAAACATGCTGGTGAGCAAACTGCAGGAATATTCTATTTACTGCTGCTTTTGGAATATAATATTTTAAATTCAGTAAAATAATATTGTGTTTCAGTGTTCTATATCTTTCTGTGCTTGAACAGCAGGAAGACATCCGTTTTAAGTCAAAAATTTTGCTGTGTAACATCCGGATATTAGGACTATGAATACGACTTAACACAGCTGAGTTTCAGTGCAGTCTGTGTCTTGTGAGATCAAGTGAAATGGTATTTATTACTTTTGAGAATTACTGGGATAAAAAGAATCACTGTACAATTAAAAACAACTTCTCTCTGTTTGCAATGAGCATTTTGGCTGGATGTTATACAGGACCAACTTTGTTGGAGAGTTTGTTTGCACATTTAGGACTCACAAAGCGTGGGCAGCTTTGGTAGCAGCGATGTGGCAAACTAAAACAATACCTTAGGTACTGAGCAGTGCCTTTATGGTTCAGAAGGGCTCTTGAGGGTTGGCAGAAAGGCTGTTGGGGCAGAATATGTAGATGTCCTGTGTTATACCCAGACAGTATGCTAGTGACCACACACAATTGGGTGTGGTCAAAGTTCTTAGATTTTTTAAAAAATTGTTTTACATAAAAAAAGTTAAAATGTGAAGAATATTTAGTTCTAGTGGTAAAGAAAGCATTCTTTATTTGCACCAAAGCCAGTTTGTATCTTGTTTTCACCAACAGAAGGACAGAGACAAAGAAAAATAAATACAATAAAAAATGAAATCTTTATTTTTTGGCTCATTTGTAATATTGTTTACGTTGTTTATGATAATAACAATTTCCTGCATGCATTTCACCAACACATTACAAGTCAAAAGCATTTGTAAAAGAAAAATTCTACATTTAATGTTAGCTTGTGTATGAAACACAAAATGTCCTGATGTTCTTGATTTTACAAATGTGCCATTTTGTTCTTGGGAAATATTGTGGATCCTATTTGTACAAGTCTAGTGTAGCATGATCCAAAAAGAATAAGAATAGGCTATGTAAACAGACACTGCAAGATAGCAAGGATTTTATGAACAATGAGACTATCTTGGAACTCCTGATGCAAACAGCGCTAGAAATTCACACATTCCCCTAATACTTTCCTTGCTATGTCCTGTTACCCGATATAACTATTTGGAAACAAGCTGGGTTCCAGATTTACACAATTTACTTCACATTGAAATATATGCAAGTATAATATTAAAACAAGATAGTCTACAAATACTCACTTTTTTCCTCATAGTGTGATGATGCCAGCTTGAAATTACCGTGGTTAGAAAGTAAGCCAAGTGAACGAGGAAAGAAATATAAGAAACAGTGATCTAAACTCGAAGATGCTTTTCTTATATACAAAACTGTTGCCAAATGGTATTTCTTTACATTATTTATATATGCTAACCACATTTTCAACAGGTTAAACAGTTTGTAATATGGCCTGTACAGTCTGATTCTACACCATATAGTAGCCACTTTAAACTTAAAATGTGAAACTAAAGAAGCTCATAAATAGCTGCAAACTATTGCTTAATGATTTGAAAGAATGAGGTCTGGTTGGACAATTTGGTTCACTTCAGCACTGACACATGGCTTCCTATAATGGAGACTGTGGACAGTGGAAGGAGCAAGATACAGCAGCAAAAGCATTGACATGCATCAGTGATACTCTCCAAACTATCTATAATGACATATAATACAACATGTCCTGTCAAGCTCTTGCAGATTACCTATACTGGGGTACATATCTGATGCACTTCAATGTGGCAAAGCCATTTATTTCTATGCTTAAATATGCATGGCTGTATACCGTTAATATTTACATGGAAAAAGGTATTAGAATCATAGAACGGTTTAGGTTGGAAAGGACCTTGAAGATCATCGAATTCCAACCCCCCCCGCCATTCATTGCATGTTGGCAGTAATGAGAGAAAACAGTAACTAAAGAACAGTCTAGGAAGAAATTTGGGCTGTTCAAAAAAACCCCAAAACCAAAAGAACTTGCAGGTATATTTTGGTGAAGCTATTTTTCCAGGGCAGAAACCGCACAATATTTTTTAAGCTGTGAATATTTTAACAAAAACAAGAACTTATTCATGTTTAATGATTTTCATAAAAATAAGCCATTGCAGATTCCTGTAAATTAGAAGAGACTTTCCAGGCACATTAATCTGGTTGCACATAATCTGGATGCAGCCGTACATGTAGTTAGATGCCTCAAATTTAAGAGCAACCCTGAAACATGGAAAGTCTTAAAATCTTTAGTTTTGTGCAATGTCATATTTTTATTTACGCATGATTGACAAGTGCAGCATGCCTATGCAAATCACTTCTATCTGTACATTATAGAGAATCTGAGAGTAGAACACCTGGTCCTCATACCTCTTTCCCCAACATAAAACCTATTACAAAAATAGTCACATATAATAGTAAACAACTTGTGAATTAAAAAATGATAAATACACTAATACTAATTTTGTAAAAATATGACAAATGTAGCAGTTGCATTACAAACAGTGAAGAGAATTAATGTTCTATGTGTTTTGCAGTATGTGAAACACAAAAAAGTATCACTTTGCACGCATTTCATGCTCCGTGTTCTCCGTGGAGCCACTTTTTCCCTCATTCTTAGCAGTGTCAGCTGTAGTGAAAACAGTACCACCTTCTCAAGTTTGTTACCCTGATTTACAGAGTCACAGTTTGATGATGAAGGTTCACTGTTCTGTTATAGGCACTGACCTTAAGTATATATATAATGTATATACACGCACACACACGCACGCGCACACACACACATATATATGTGTAAAAACTGTCAGTTTGGCATAGACCTCCTGCAGGAGTCCAGTTGATGCTTCATTCTCAAAGACTGTAAACAAGTTGTCCCACAAGCAAAATTCTTAGATCTTCATTTTTTATTTTCCCTGACATCTTTACCTTTGTAGTTCTTTTCTGCTTTATCTTTTTCATATTTTTCTTTGTCTGGCTTTGTTACACTGTCATAAGAAGGTGGGGAAGTTGTAGAGGAACTCTCATCCGTTTTTTCTGGAGTGGAGTTCCCATTTAGTTTATCAATAATTATCTCTTTTATAACTGGTCCATCTCCTTCTTTGTTTTTATTTCTGTTATATATACTAGACACCTTTTTAACTTTTTGCCTTAGAAGGTAATGCCTGTAAGCACGCTGAATAATGACAGCAGATACCTCCTCCTGCTTTCGTTTTAATGTGGTTGTAATTGGTTCATAGGAGACTTTTGAAGGATTGGCTGCCATAAACCGATCTTCCATCTGTATTCTGAGGGCGTCCATCTCCCCGCTTTCCCCCAACACACGCTTTGTGAAAGCAAACAAGATGTCAAGGCAGTGAATTCTGTCGCCGCTTACCATGGGCAGATCCATTGCAATAAGCTGGACTTTGTTTGGTTTTGCTATAAGAAGAGGAGGATCTAACGAAGCTGCAAAATCTGATAGCTTACTGTACTCTATGAATTGTGTTGCATCGGGATCAAACTTCTCCCAGACTTCATAGAACATCTCAAAGTCATCCTCACTCAAGGGTTCAGCGCTTTCTTCAGTAGCAACACTGAAGTTCTCCAAAATCACAGCAATGTACATGTTCACCACTACCAGAAATGATATGATAATGTAGCTGACAAAGAAGAAAATCCCAACAGAAGGGTTGCCGCAGTCGCCTTTCACAGAGCTCCCCGGATGATCTTTATGGGGGTCACAGTCTGGCTCCCCACTGTTAAGAATTGGGGCTAGCAAACCATCCCAGCCTGCAGATGTGGTGATTTGAAACAGGCAGATCATGCTGTTGCCAAACGTTTCAAAGTTGAACATGTCATCAATCCCAACTTCCCTCTTAACATAGGCAAAGTTGGACATGCCAAATATCGCATAGATAAACATGACCAGGAACAGCAGCAGACCAATGTTGAACAAAGCAGGAAGAGACATCATCAAAGCAAAAAGCAGCGTGCGGATTCCCTTAGCGCCTTTAATGAGACGCAGGATTCGACCGATTCTGGCAAGTCGGATCACTCTGAACAGTGTGGGGGATACAAAATATTTCTCAATCATCTCAGCTAAGAACATACCTAGAGAAAAAAAAGTGAATATTTAAAATATAATTTTAAATTTATTCATTTGCTACCTATAGAAAGATTGACTTATTCCTATCTCCAAAACAATCAGTATAGGGAGTCTATGTTATAACAAAAATTCATACAAGTTATTACGTTTTATTGAAAGCTGTTATTAAGGTGAAAGCACCTTCCTTATGTTGAAATGCTATCTAGGAGAAGGGAAATAATTAAAAGAAAGACTGTTTCTGGTAAGGTAGCTAATGTCTGTCTAAGCTTTCAGTTATTCCTAAGGCAGCCTGGAAAGAGAAGTTTCTGTCTTAGATTTAATTAGTTCTTGAAGCTGAGCCTATTGCCATTGTCTTTTATGAAGGACTATATTGGCTTAATTTCTGCAAATTAGTGATTTTTTTTTTTTACCTGATGGTCTACACTGTATCAGCACAGCCTCTCTCAGGTGTATTACTCTTTAAGGCTTAGGTTTTGTCACAAAACTAATTTGCACCTTGGAGTCATTAGCTTTTAGTTGACAGAAATCTAAATATTCACCAAGACCTCAGTTAGCAAAAGCAATTAAAAATCTTACCCCCTTCATATACTTTCCACTTTTAGTACTGAAAGCAAATTTATGGTTAGCTCTCATATACTACTAAACATTCCTCTTTATATTTGTACATGTTAATCTAATGTGCCGAATAATGCCTTTATGTCTTTTGATGTGGAAGATGACAGTGAATCTAATGGGAGAGATAAAAAATCTTATATGCAACATTTCATATATTGTATGCTATAAACTATGAAGATCCGATTCAGTATGTAAGTCATATAGGAAACAGAAAATTTCATATTCAGTATCATAACATTCTTGAAACAAATGTTCCCTTTTCCTGCCACTTGTTCTTTTGTGAAAGGGAATTGCTCTTACCTACTATGGAGAGAATCACAACCACAAAATCAAATATATTCCAGCCTATAGTGAAGTAGTAATGGCGAAGTGAAATCAATTTCAGGACACATTCTCCAGTGAAAAGGATAATAAACACCAGGTTAATCCGGGATAAAATTGTTTCCATTTCTTTACTCTGGTCATCTGTTTCTACCATCATTGTGACCATGTTAAGGCAGATGAGTATCATGATGCTGATGTCAAATACTTGTTTGGTTACAAAATCAAAGACCATGCCTTGGAATTTGTTCTGCAAAAACAAAGATGGAATACAGCTTATACTCTGAAAATATTTGCCTTTACAAATGCCCAATGGGAAAGCAAGTCTCTGCAAGATTTAGGAGTGCAGAACAAGACCCATTTGCAAAACATCTGTTAGTATACGCCAAACCCATGGTGGTTTGTGTCTCATCCTGTTAGAGCGGATCAAGAAGTGTACCACTGTTGGCTGTACGGACGGAAAGGGAAACAATGGAAAAATAATAGTAATAACGTTGTCAATTTATATTATTGGTGTTAAAAAGGGGTTATAACTTGATACCCAGCAAGAGTACCAGCCAAATAGAAACTCATTTTCGTATCTTTATTATTAGATGGTTTAGAATACTAACCCCCATAGATGTCTGTCTCTTCCTTAAACTAATTGTGCTTGGTGAGATCGTTGGACCATTGAAGTTGCATGTCTCAAAGACACCGTGACTGCAATATCCTAGGTTTCCTTTAATACTTAGCTAAATGTTTATTGCCGTGTGTCTCTCCTTAGTTGCATAAGGTGCAACAAGTATTTTATTTTTTCCAAACACTGTAGGAGTTCAGTAAATAACAGAGTAGTTTCTTATCTTAGAGACAAATTTATCCTAGTTTATGCTTTACTCCCTGGGGTGTTCTTTTATTCTGTAAGATTATCTGCATCTGTCTTTCACATTAGGTGACCACTGCCCCCTTCTGTCTTCAGCAGCAACGGCCACTGCATCCCCATTTCCTACAAGTTCTCTGGGAGGAGAAAAAACACAAAATGGAGTTTATCCGTGGTTAACAAGAACCAATAAATGATCCAATCAACTGTACTTTTCTAGGACTTAGGTGGGGATTTATGACATTAATCACATTAACCTTATTAAATCCTATAGTTTCTAAATGAAACATGAACACTCTAGTCTGCTGAATTACAAAAAGAGGGGGAAAATTCTACCCTTACAAGAAAATAATGGAAAAAATATTTTCTTTCCAGACATATATCTTTCTCTTGTTGGCTAAAATCACATTCCCAAATGATTATTTAATATTAGGAGTATTAAAATCAAATCGCTCTTACCACTGGCCTTGGTATAGGTTTCTGTGGCTTTTTGGATCCCAGTTTTTTCATTGCATTGTAATATTTCTTCTGTTCTTCTGTCATAAATATATCCTGACCTCCAAAGTAAAGAAATATATCAAAACTAATTACTATCATGTCCACACATACAACATTTAACTACAGTATGACTCTCTGTAATATAATATTACATTTATATTTGATTTATATAACAAAAGTGATTTTTTTCAGATATTTACAGTGTGGATGCTCATGTGCATTCCTAGCACACAAACCCCCTCCTTACTGGTGCCTTGTCAGGCTGACAGTTGAGTTTTTCTAGTGTCTTCATGCTCACTTTTGCTGACATGGCTAAAATGTTTCTTACTATACTGATGCTATTAAATAACTTGCTGATTGGGATATATTTAGTGCATAGGAGCCTGACTGGTGCCTTACATGTCCTAAATTCCACAGAGACTTTTAGGATTACAGCTAGCCAGGTCTAAAAGTGGCATAACTTTGAGGCACAAGTTCTGTCAAGGGAGAGTATTTGGGTCTAAGCTGAGGGTTTTAACGACAGCAAAAAAAATCACCTTTGATATAAACTTAGGAAAAGTAATCCAAATCATGCCATAACAAATTATTAATTAAAACACCACTGGAACCTTGACTAACTTAAATTAGCCTTTGTTTGCAGATGCAAATGCTGCCAGTCAGATGTGCAACTGACTGACTGAATTTCAGTTTAAAGTAAATTGTTTTTATTGATGGGTCTGATTTAAGTCAGATGGAAACACAATGTCAAAGTCACCATCTGCTAAACTGGATATCGAAGCCCAAACCATGGCGTCATTGATAGAAACTGAGGAAGTAGCCCCAGATGTGTTTCTGGCTCTTTTAAGAAGCTAAAGAGTATTTCCAACAAGGAAAGATTTCTGTAGTTCACAACTGACTTTATCATAGATTGTTTGCTACTGCTGCTTTTTATTTGGTGATCGGATAAAATCAAATCATATGAACCTGCTTTTTCACAGCATACGAAGATTTAGAATGATCCTGAGGTTCTAGTTCTTTTTGGCAGTTGAAGGCTAAGAATCGTTAGGCTTAAAAATATTTTTTAAATGATTATTTGTAATTTTAGATTTTAAAAGTTATTTTAAATAAAACCATATGCATTATCAATATAATTATTTTAAACATATTTTTATGTCAAATGTATACAGAAAAATATATGCTTCCTTTTATACCTTTCCTATATTATTGCTAACAAATTATGGATTGTATATGTGTCTAAAAAGTTCATCTCATTTCTCAGAAAAGTGTTAGATAAACACAGCTCTTTTGTACACATTTTTACTGGTCTCTTTAAGCCTGTTCATGTGAGGTCTGTTGGACTTACTCTTAACCCACTGGTTAATCAGTTTCCAGAACTATTACCTATTTTATGAACACGATGCCATATTGTATCTTCATTAAGTGTTGACAGTTTATAAGATTAATTAAAATTATTTTATCTTAATTATTTGAAGTTAATTAAAAAAGAAACTCTTCCATGGCAGATAATATTACATCTTATCAAAATAATAATGCACATTCCCTTTTTGCATCTTCATTTTAGCTCTTACACAATTTGCAGATTATGATGAACCAACTCATGATTTATCCATCTTTGCTTGTCAAAATGCTGAAACGCAAAGGTCAAAATCACATCCACAGATTTAACACAGATTATATTTTAAAAAGAGACATTTTCATTCAAGGACTTGAAATAACATTTTATTTTTATTAGGTTTACAGAAATAAGTTATTTATTGCATTATGGACACATTTAGAATACTTATCTTCTTTTTTTGTTGGTTGAAGTTGTCTATGATGACACCAATGAAAAGGTTCAAGGTAAAGAATGATCCAAATATGATAAAGATGACAAAATAAAGGTACATATACAAGTTGTCCTCATACTTAGGTTGATCTTCTACCTACAAAATATTATAAATTTTATTACCCATGAGAATACTAGATGTAAAAAACAATATATAATTTATGAATACGTAAATGCTATCTGAGCTAGAAAAGCTATAAACTGCACTCAGTTATTAAAAAACCCCAGCATGTCCATTACAATCAATATTTGAGAACTGGAAGCTGACAGAATGATTACTTATATGGAATTTTAAAGTAAATGGGCACACAGATATGTTTATGTACGTACATCTACACAAAGTTCCTCATATAGAAGAAAGAAGCAATGTAGGACCGAGAGCAGTCATTAGTACTTAAAATTTTAACAGCACACATCTAAATATTTTATATTGCGTTCAGTATATTTTCATCCAACAGAATCAATCAATTTTACTCTCGCCTAAATCTCCCTGGAACTCTTTTGATCTTACACGAGTGTTCTTGCATCCACCTAAGAACTGATACTTTCAATAAATTTCCAGTGAGCGTATGTTTTGTGAAATCTATTAAATTCAGGCAAATTTCTACAGGGGATTTTTGTATTGCTTTGATTCTTTGGGATTCCACGTCTCTATGCCTGCCCCTCTACGGCACAATGTGCTAGAGCGTAGAAATGCTGAAGTTAATGAAACAGGATCTGGGAGACAATTATCACTGTGTGATGATGGATATCGCTAATGTGACTATAACCTAGGTTGTATGGAACTAGTTCAGGCATCTGTGTTGCACTTTTTTGTTCAAGGTAAACCTAGTTTTAGTTTTGTAGTGGAATTAATTCTTTCCACTACAAATTCTAAGATTCATGATGTTCCTTTCTAGCCTAAATGTATCTGGAAAAAGTACATAATGTTGCTGATTATAATTTTAATGTTACTGTATGTATAGCTGTTTAAATTCTATACTCTATAAGTACATCAGAATATAACCAACAGATGAAAGTCTTTGAAAGTCTTACACTTACATCTCGTGAATCAACAGCAGCATACATAATATCCATCCATCCTTTGAAAGTAGCCTAGAAATAAAATACACTTCTTTATCTTCCCTATAAAAATTCATAATGTGGAAAATAACTAGGTCAAAGCATTTGAACCTTAACTTTTAATAAAATAATCTCTAAATTTATAAACCACATTTAATAACACAGGCATAAAACAATATTTTTCATAGTAGTACTACTTTTTTGGGGGAAATTATTTTTTAGGTATGCCGAAGGTATTAAAAATCAGGCTCTGCAGGTCTCAGCAAGGGCACAGTGTATTTGGAGCTGCAGATGCTTCCTTTGCAGGTGCAGAATGGTTGACTCAGGTAGACATTAATGCTGGAGATGTTCGGGTACAATCTACTAGAATCGCTCATGGTGACAGCCATTTTATCAAGTTTACAGCATGAATTGATGGGAGTCAGCAATACAACTTCTGGACAGATACCAACATGCGTCTGAATGTTTTTGGTATGGCTAAACTGCCATGGTATCCTTAGAAACGCTTTAATCCCACATAACTAAGATGAATAGAGACTGCTCATAATCAAAATATACATTGGTTCTTGAGGGATAAGATTTACAGAAGACCGAAAAGTGAACTGTGAAAGAGCTGTGAAAAGAGCTTTTATAAAAAAAAAAAGAGCTTTTATAAAACTTTGGGCTGAGTTCCTATAGAGACTGTCTAGATAGAATAAAGAGTAAAACAGATCTGCCATCATTGCTCTAAGGAGGCGATTTTAATGGCCGTGGAATGTCCGCTTTCTGAGGAACACCAAAGGGTTGGTGTGACATGCTCTTGAAGGTGTGAGTGCCTGCTCATTAGCCAAGGTTTCCAAGCTTATTCACAATAACGAAAAAAACAGCTAAAAAGTCTGTGAAATGAACAGATGAAGATCATCTCTCCTGAGAAGATTCAGGAGAGGAACCATCCCAAGGAGTATATTTGCATCTGTGCTTGCCAGAAGTAGCTCTGGTCCTTTGGTACAGCTGCTAGTTTTCACAGGAGAAAACTTGCACTCTGGGAGTATTCATGTCCTCCTGAATCTTGCAGTGCAATACAAATTTATTGCAAAGGTATGCTTGGAGCCAGGCTTCATAGATCTTTCTGGCTCAGCTGACGATTGACAGCCATTTAGCACACTTTGCATAGCACCATTAGAAGAGGAGCAGAGTTTGATAAGAGCAATAAATACAGAAGAGTGGAGGGAGTATGTTAGTGGAGGCAGACGGCTGAAGAGGTGACATGATACATGCTCAAGGACCCCTTAATCTCTTAAAAGTAAAGGGAGGAAGGGGATATTTGAAAAGGAAAATAATGAAAAATCAGAACAAAAAGAAATAAAGAAAGAGAAGAAGAACGAAAGGTCCACAGTAGTGATGTAGTAATAAAATACCAACACTGTCTGGCCGTGTGACACAGATGACATTCAGCCACAGCTTCAAGAGACTAGAAGGTTTCTTTATGCATCTTTGGAGGCAAGTATTGGTAATAAGATGGTTCACTTTAATCTCTAGTACAAGGGTAGCAATGAGATCTGAAGTCAGAGAATTAGAACCATCATTCAGTACTACCACTTGGCACATGAAAGTCACGTTGCCTTTAGAGGCAAAACATTTTAAGCCAGGTAGTTAATTTGGGAATCCAGGTCAGCTAGGGATACTGACCTGCTCTGGGGTAGAAGGGACAAGCATATCATTCTTGGATAACTTGGTCATATCAGAGCAGTAACAATCCCATGACATTTCTGACATATTTTCATACAGTGAAGCTGTATGTCAACTTACAGACAAGTGATTCTGCAGAGCTCAGTCATCTAAACATAATTGTTTTCTTTCTTTCTTGGGTTTTGGGTCAAATATCAGCTATCAGAAGCTCCATTCTAAGCCAAGGGGCCTGTAAAGAGCTAAGCTTTTTATTCCTCTGGCATAAGTAAAAGGTATGCTCAGTACCTAGAACAAAGACATTTCTGTACCACAGTGCATAGCAAAAGGACTTGAAGGGGAAATACAATTTACAGACTTTGTGTAAGTAGCAGTAATTAATAGAATGAATATGCCATGCAATACAATGACATAGTTCACAAGGATAAGGCTGTAAGTAACATAGTATTTATTTAGTATATTATAGTAACTCTTTAACAAGCATTAATGGAATATGATAGTTATAAATCAAGAGTATTTTTTGTGATAAAAGTATTTTATGTTTTTCTATTTTGCCCACAGTTTAGTGTCTTTGTAGATTCACATACTTCTTAATGAAAGATATTTATTTTAGTAGCAAGTGCTGTTTATCTGCAAACATCAAGAGAAAGTGTTATATGATTAACCAGACCTAATACCCAGTTAGGATCTGTCTATGAGTAACTATCCATATTCTTCCCATGGGCAGCTCCTACTTCTCTCAGAGGATTTCAGACCTCTTAGACAAGTATTATGATAATGGAGAAAGAATTGGCTCCATGCTACATGAAACATTGGGTGCCCCAATCTCAGATTTTGCATTATTTATGATTCCTTACCCTAAAGCCACTTCCAGGTCTGGAAAATCAAGCCCCTATTAAACAAATATCTGCACTGGATACACCAGGTTGATATATATTTTTATTATTACCATCTAACTTACAAACTGGTTCCTTGGATAAGTATAGACATGAAGAAAAATCCACTCTACCTTGAACAGGCTGTTGACAAAAGAAAAATTATTTCACAGTGCCAAAAGTGCCTAGATTAATGGATTTTGACCATGAAAGAATGTTGGTGTGGATGTGTATTGATACCTAGGAACAGATTATGTGGGAGGCATTGGCAGTAGTTGCTCACTTCAGACCAGACAGTCAGTTAGGATGTCTGCCCTCTTTTTAGCTGCTATCTGCCCTCCTGTCTTAAAAGATAACTGAGCTCATAAAGGAAGTGAGAGACCTTTTTAACAATTAGAGGGACCTCTGATCCTTGTCCACCATGGCAAGACTCATGAAATGCATTCCTGAAGTTTATATTTTGGTTTTAGCACCACTAAAAAGATTCTTGTACCTTTTTCACTTATTATTTTCACATTATTATTATCATCATGATGAGACTGTATTCCCTAGCCTTGGAATGGAAAGTTATTCTGCTATCATTAATACAAAAATTACAGGTAACAATGCAATAGAGTTGTGTAAGCTGTACATCATTGCTATGAAGAAATTATTCCACTATTAACAGTCTTAACTTGACCATTTTTCCTAGACTGCTTTAAAAAGAGCAAAAATAAAATATATAAATTTACTTACTACTTGAAGCAGAGCAAGATATCCAGCTCCTACATTATCAAAGTTTACTTTCACATTTTTCCATCGGGCACTTTGATTGTTCTTTATGAGTTCCTCACACTGAGTGTAGTTGTTGACATCGCTGACATCAAACATCTCACCAGTTGTGGTGTTGACACAGTGATAGAATTTGCCAGCAAACAGATTTACTCCCATGATGCTGAAGATGAGCCAGAATATAAGACAAACCAGCAATACATTCATGATAGATGGAATTGCTCCTACAAGGGCATTTACAACCACCTAGTATACAAATTAGACAAAATAGCCACTTAGTTTGTGAACAGAAAAATAAAAGTACTTCTGAAATGTTAAAACAGCATTCATATGGAATGGACAGTTAAAATATTACATTAAAAATTTACGGGGGCAATGTTACTTAAGGTTCAATAAAAACACTAATGAGATTGCAAAAAGCAAAAAATAATATGGAAACCAAGACAATGCAAAAGGCTGAAAAAAACTCAAAAAAAGCAAAAGAAAACCTGTTAGTAGCAAGATGGATTCTTAGAATTTGTGTGCTCTAGAGAAAAAGAGAGAAATAAATGTTAAATTCCAACCACACAAATCAAAATCTATAAATAGAAAATAAACCAGAAAAAGGCCAAAGAATGATGATGTGGAAGACTGAACAAAAATGTCTGCATGTAAAACCATCATTACTAATGATTTTATTCTCAGAAATTTTTTGTATATATTGGCACCAGTTTATTTTAGCAACTACATACAATGTAACATAATTAAGCATATCTTATTTAGTTGTTATTAACAGCATCTTGTATAAGTCTTGGTTTTAAATTACCTGGCTCACTATTGTTGCTCTTATACTTATTCGTTAGGGTTTTTTTTTTTAATTGGCTGCATTTAATACAGTTGAGCTACTCTATATGGGCAAGTGGCAGTAAAGGATCAGATGAAGTCCCTTGACAAAAATTTTCTCTTATTGTGATTGAACTAAAAGAAAACTGCAGATATCAGACATTAATTTTCTACAAAATCAGTAGAGACTGCAGTAGCTTTTTGTGTATGGTTTTGAAAATGTATTTTTCAAGTCACTAATTTGTCTGAAAGTAGTCTAAGATCAGTAGAGGTTTTGGCCATTTATTAGCTAGGGACTTACGTGTTGTTTGCAATGCAAATCATGTAAAACATAGTGGTAATGGCAGTGTGCCACAGGACACGCTCCCCTAGGCTGGCTAGTGTCGCCACCTCTAGAACATCAGCAGCCTCAACCCAGACAGGAGCCACACTATTTATTTGGGGACTTAAGACCTATGACCAAACTATAAACATGTATTGCAGCATCTGGGTATTTTGAGGGGAAAGATTAAAAGGAGATTTCTCAATAACATTACCCTGTTAATTTTTTATGCATGTTTTTCCAGGAAATAGCATAGTCTGCATTTTCAGCAGGCAGATTGTAGTAGTTTGGTGGGGTTTTTTTGTTTTTTTTTTTTGTCGGATTGGCAGAATATGAAAATAATAATTTCCTCAACGGGAATGATTTAGATGTGTAGGAGGAGAGGTAAGACGTCAGCAGATGCATTCGTATGAAGTAAAGGACACTAGCTAAGAAAATGATTTCGCATCTCTCCCCTTCCATACTTCCAACCCCATCCTTATTTCAGGTATTTGTTCAGAGAACCTTTCCCTAATACTACAGCATTTATTGTGGGATTTTCTTCCTCAGGCATGTAGACAGGGAGTCACAGGGAAGCTTTAATTTCTGGTGTGTCGCTGTTGTCAGTGGTTTGTTTTGTTTTCTGGCTAATCCTGTTCCATCCTGAACCACTGACAAACTAAGAGAGAATAGAATTTAGCTACAGAAATGCATAAAATAAAGTCCCCAGCTAAACTGGAGAAAAAAAACCCAACCCTCTGTTCTAAAATTTCTCATGTCCTTTTACTTTTTTAATATAGGTCCACAAATCAATGGAAATTTTAACAGTCAGGGGGCTGGGATAACACAATTATGCAGCAGTGAGCAGGCAAAATTAATGAGCTCAAGGTCTAATCTCCAAATGTAAGCTGTACATGTGTCTTGGCATATAAGGACACGTCAAAAGGCCTTTTTTCCCCACACATTTTTGCATGCATTTCCATTCTGGAGTTCTTTGCAGAAAGCATGAGTGTCACAATTCTACATTATTTTTTGTATGCGTACATTCATTCAGACTCATTCATTTTATCTCACCCTCATTCCTTCAAATCGTGACAAGGCTCTTAAAGGTCTTAAAGCTCTTAATGTCCGAAGCGATTTAATGGCACCAAGTTCAGAATAGCCCAAAGCATTGGCTATTAAACTAACCAATGAGACCTATAAAAATACAAAAAAAAATCATAATTATTATTAAAATTGTTATACACTTTATTTCAAAAGAGTACAGATTGAATCAACAGAAGGATCAACAGCAACAAATGGAACACCATTCTTGCTTATAGTGACACTGGAGGCCCAATCCCACAATTTTCATACTTTCTGGAAAGGCAAGAGGTCATATGAAGGCATGTTTGAAAAAGGACTATATGCTATTAAATGTCTGTTACAGCTGGATAGGGTTTAACAGTCAGATGGAAGCACACTGTCGGTGAAGGATAACTTTTTCAGAAATATTTAAAGACAAAATAGCCATACTTGCAGTAACTTCATTACGGTTCAACCTTCCAAGCAATTTAAAATTCAGAATACATTAGGATAGTTTATTAACTACTGACAATATTATTAATATCTATAATCACTAATACGCTAAATAATGTAGTGGTTAATTAGCTTTTGTTATAAATATTACTTCTAAGTCAAACACTCAGTTCATGGCAACAATAGCCAGGGTATCTGTGAAATACATATTGACAGAGGTGGTACTTTCCCACTTGCCTGACAGCTCTCTCAATAATTTCTTTTCTCTTTTAAGTATAGGAAAATACTATAGGATAGATATTAAGAGATTTTAGCATTATACAGTAAGTTCTTTATTATCTACAACAGTAGTGAGCTCCTGATTCACATCACCAGGATTTATTATAAGCCAATCCACTTCAGGAAGGAGCAATTAATTTGCTTCTCAAATGGAACAGAGTTTTAAACACTGTTAATGTGAAATAATTTAATTTACTTTGAGCAGTTTGAGAGCCAGGAGCAGGGAAATATCATACCTTACTTATATTTTCTTCAGTTCTACCACCAAAAGCGTAGAAGACACATAAATGAACATTGACATATTTCTGTCCTTGAAAAAAATTCCTCAAATGTTCATTTCTGTTCTTCAGCCTAGAGAATTCTTCAAATAATTGGCTGTACAGAAATAGGCATTCATTGATAATGGTGGTAAGATTTTGCCCATTATATGAAAAGGTGTTTTCTATGTTACTTGTATCCATAAAGAACAATTAGATGAATCACGAACACAAGAGTTACAAGATCAAGTCTCAAAAGGACAATCCAAGAGCAGATAGAAATCAGTTATTCATTGCTATGTTGCTATGTAAATTAATCTAACAGAAAACACTATTTTAGTGAATTCATATCACTGTACCTTTCAACTGGATTACATGTCAGGATGTAATTCTTTTTGTCAAAGGAGAGGCTTATTTTGTGTAATGGATAAGTTTATAAAGGAACTTGCTGTGATTTACAAGCATATTAAGAATGAAATCTTAACTGATTCTCTGTAGTCTGTAACTGAGTTCTGTTCACTTACAAGAGATAACACTGTTATTTCTGCCATTATATTAATTATTGTCATTAATTGCTATTAATAATTGTCATTAATTCAATTTATTTGTCCTGTAATTTTACAGTGAGGGAGGGGTTTTTTTTATCCTTAGCCACTCTTAATATATTCCAGAGGTAACAAGACATGGAATTCTCTGTATTTTAAATAGAATGTTCGTTGATTTACGCACATCAACAAGATACCCAGATATGAAAATAGACTAGTGTAAAGACAACACATCTTACAGATATAAAAAAACCCTATGAAATATACATTAAAAATATGTCTCTCACTGGGAGTGCAAGACATCTCTTTTAAAATTGAACTCACATTAATGGCTCCTTCATTTTATACTTTTCTTCCAAAAATGGCACTGTGCCTTGGCTATCTTTCACAAACAAGACTCAATACAAGCTAGTTACATATCTGTAGCTCCTGTAACTTCAGTGACGCTGCGTATACTGGCAGTTCTTAGGTTCTGATTGTAAGTCATTCTCCAGCCTAGTTTGTGCCTTCCATTCCAACCTATTTGCAGCTTTCTTACCATGGTGCTAGTGCTGTTACATCATAAACCTGAAGTTGTTTCACAGAGGAATACTTCATCTATTGTAAGCAACACGTTTTCCTCTGAAGAACAATTCAACTGAGAGGCAAAGATTTGCTTGGAATTCTTTGATATTTATTCTATTGTATTTACAGCATAAGTCTATACATCTTTTCTGTACTGCTCTGGTTTTCTCAATCTTCTTAGCTTGGTCTTCTGTCATCTGTTCCACCTGTTTTGTTGCTAGTAGATGAGAAAATAAATGACTCTGTACACTGATAAATAGATTAATTTCTTTCTTTTGAGACAGAAATGCATGCAGATGCAGTAATTTTAAGAAATGAATGAAAATGAATTCAAAATGGTGGATAAAATTTTTATATTCATCTCCTAAAACTGGAGGGTTGAATGTCCACATTTTTGTGTATGAACCTTCTAATGTAGACTATCTGTTCCAACACTGCTTATCCTGTCTTTCATGTAGTTTAAGTGTTCAGGTATTACACTTAATTATGAATAAAAATAAACTGCAAGATTTGGAAAAAAAAATCCAAAGATTTTTGGATTTGGGGGTTGGACTAGATGATCTCCAGAGGTCCCTTCCAACCCTGACGATTCTGTGATTCTGTGATTTTCTTCCTATTGAGAAATTAATGATTTTTCTTATTTTTTGGGAGATAGATACTATGTTATTGGATTTCCAGGTAGGCATTTTTGACACTCTCGGAGACAGGACACTGGACCCAATGTAGCCTTTCTTATGCCCTATTTGCCCTTTCTTATGTTATGGTCCTATGCTAAGATAATATTTTTTCTATATGTACTTGGTGAATAATTCTTAATTTATGGTAGTTGCTGGCAAGTATTCAACAATCATTTTGTTTAGATGCATAATTGCAGGCTATGATTCTGTTCCCTAACTCACTAAACAAGAGCCTTGGGTTTCATGCATATATCATCTGAATATCCCTTTGAATTAATTAATTCATTTTATTAATTTCTGGATTAGCCAATTTTATCCTAGTGTACCATGTTAGGTTACACATAAAGACATGAGACTGTCTAGGAAGACAAAGTGACATCTCTTTCTGTATCTGGTTTCCCAACACATCAATATGCTCATCTTCTTATTTCTTCTTATTTTTATTATGAAGTTGTCAGGACAGCAGGCGCCTCTTACTCTGTGTATACAGCATTTAGCATATTAGTATAATGTGTCCCTGATCTTTTCCAGAATGCTGCTGCTGAATTAATTACTCTGAAAAGCTAATAAAAAGGTTGAGAGCACAGTTTAATTAAATTACTTTAACTATTTTAAGAAAAAGCATGAAACATTTTTAGCTATATGAAGAAATATTATATAAGACATCAATATGACTAACTTTTAATGTACTATACAGCATGGCCCATTGGAGTGTTTTTTTGCTACATGTCATTGTTCAAAAACTGTACCCATTGAAATTTTATCAGGCATGAGCAATTTCAGGAAGGTCAAAGATTTCATTCTGCTTACAGATTCATTACTGCCCCACAGTACTTGGCAAAAACGTGATTTGTTTTAAGTTTTACTTATTTCCATTTCATTCAAGTACAATTTATTAACATGATAATTTAGAAATAAAGTGTCTATATCAAATTATAGGACTAGCTTAGAAAGTCTAAAAATATACAGCATAAAACAGTATCCATTTAAGGTTATCTAAGATTACATATCGTAGCAGAAAACTACACAAACAAATTTAAAAACTGACGAACTCATTGGGTATTCCCAGATTCCCTATCTCCTTCTTTGATGACCTATCTCCTAGCTTTGTATGTGGCACAGAGAACTTGGAGCCATTATAGCTGTACATCAAAATAATCTCAATCATGACTGATGGCTTCTGGAAAAAGGGGTAAGAGCAGAAAACAAGGTGCAGGTTGACATACTCTGTAGCATCTGGTTGTATTGGGTTAAGATATTGCTGTCTCAAGCCTTTACTGGATACGTCTGCCAAAATTAGTCTCCCAAAAATTTTTTGCATTCAGTCTCTTAGCTTAAGCCACTGATAAATGTCAACTAATTGAACTAATTTACCAGATTGTGATTTTGGGTAGATAAGGCTCTCCACCCAAGTATTGGCTCCTTGCTACAGATATTGTTGCATATAGCAGAAGAGTCGGGTGGAGAGATGGAACGGTAAGGTCTTAAACTGAGGTGGCCAGATGTACCAAGAGCCATCTGTCCTGGCTGACAGAGCTGAAAATTGCAATTTCTTTGTGTAATTATTAAAATCTAATTTGGTCACAAACACTGAGAGCAACTATGGGTATTTCTCACAGTGAGAGACTCAGGTATGGAAGACATTAAAGGTCAAAGCCCTAAAGGGCTATCAGTGTTGACTCTTCAATGATTTTAGAGGATGGAATTAAACAATTTGATTAACTTTAGTCACTTCTAATGAAGAAGGGCTCACTGGTGTTCTCACTGGGACAATGCCACTGAATCACACCTGTTTAAACTGCCTGTTAAAGCAGTGTAGAGTCTCTACTTTTCTATAGGAAGATAACATGAATTCATGTATTTCTTTCAAGTGTTGTCTGGTGGTGCTAAAGGAATTGCTGAATTAGCCTTAGGCACAGTAAGACATTTTTTATCACTTTCTGGAACACTGAATATAATTCTTCAAAAGTAGAAGGTTTCAATCTCATTCAGTGATACTTTTGTTTATAAAATTAAAAATCATAGGTAAAAAGTTGGTAAAATAAGCTGATTTACTTATGATGATGTTCTTTATAATTCTGAGAGCCTGCTCAGATAACAGCATCTCTGAGGCTAAACTATTATTAAGAAACCACGGAGTATGTCTTAGAATAATCTGTTTAGGTTTATGTTACAAAAAGAATAATTAAAACATGAGTTGTAGTTTATCTAAAAAAAAATATAATTCCATTCTTAACATAATCCTGGAAGGGAGCATCTGTCTTCTGCATTAATATCCTCTTAAGAAAACCATTCACACTGTTCCATTCTAGTATAGATTTTCAGGACAGAGCTAGAGATTAAAAATATAACAAAACTAACTTGGGCAGGTTAAAAACAATGAGAGAAGGTCTTCCATTTTGAGTTATGGGCCAATCTAGCTAGGGTTTTTTTTCCACTGGGAGTCACAAATTCAATACATTTCTATTATATATTCATAAAGAATAAGAATTTGTTTGCATAGGACTTATGCAAACTTCTCAAGAAATACGGTAGCCTGGGCAGAAATTACTATAAATGCACATTTGCCCTGAGATGCCGTCTCCCAGTTCCACACAGAGGACATGTAGAGCCAATGAACTGGGTCAGATAATGTGTGAAAGCAAGAGACCAAAATATTCTGGGAGTAAAACCAGCTTTGATCCCTTCGGACAACATAAGCAAGGCCCTTGCACAGAAGTATTTCACAGCTGGGAAGGCAGCCAAGAAATCTTGTATATCTTCTATCATAAACCCTGCCAAATCATAGCTGATTTAACTATTGCAGATTGTCAGCCCATTAAAACTAATTAATTTTTAGACCAAATAGCCACTCTTTTTCTGTTTTACTAAAAATGATAACAGTATAGTGTTGGGGGATGAAGTTCTGAGAAATCAGATGAAATCCAGACCAAATGTATTGTTTCACTTGCAAAGCTCCTGTGTTTGTAGAAGAAACTGGCACAATGTAGCGTCTTTTTTGCGAAGGAATAAGGTAGTATGATCAGAGTCCATTAAAAATAGCTTGTTTCAAAATTAGTTTTTTTCCTTATAAAATCTAAAGTTTGATACAACCTGGGTATGAAATTATTAACTATGAAGAATGAACAAACTGATGGCCAGCCATCCTTTTCCTTCTGGCATATAAATGTACTTTAAACAACACATCCAGATCACTGCAGGCTACTACTAATGCAGTATAACTATACAATGTGAATTATTTTTGCATGTTTATAGAAAGATTACTTAGTAGTAACGAGTTTTACAACATAAAGGACTTCACTCTAGTGAATTTTACAATATTAAAGACTGAGTACTTACATCAACAATCAGGAAGTCCAGCCAGCACCAGGCATTAGTAAAATATATTTGAAAACCATATGCTACCCATTTTAAAAGCATTTCCAAAATGAAAATATATGTAAAAACTTTGTCAGCATATTCCAGCATGGTCTTAATAGTTTTGCGCTGTTCGATATATATATCTTCAAAAGCCTACGAAAAAAAATCCGGTATTAGTAATGTTTCACAGAGTATATATGATAAAAATAAGGAATAAATCAATAAAAAATAAGGAGGTCAGAGCTAATCTTTCCCCTTGTTCTCCTGCATTCTCTTATTTTACATATTTCCCATCTTTAACCATACTACAAATTGGAGCAACTTTATGTATCCTGCAATGTCTGGAGTTGAAAATATATATCCCGTTTTACTAATGGATGAAGAAATAAACTCAAAGCATGAATTTTTGTCCACTGTGGTATTAAGAAACTTTCACATACACGCACAAAAAAACCCCTTTCTTATACAAAATCTGTTCCAGATATGTGTATTCCTTTCTAGAAAGCAGTTAGGGAGATTACATTTCTATCCTCCATCAATCAAACTTATGTCTAAAAGTCAAATTAGAGAGCAATGTATTTGCTAGAATGTACACTATGCCCATTGATACTGTAGCAAATGTTCAACTTGAGTAAAGCTGGAAAGGTGGGTAATGTAAATCTTGTTGGAAAGTGGTTGTTAGTTTTAATTTGCTGTCACACTCTTCCCTATCTCCTGCCTCCAAAAAACAAAAAAAATGAAGTCATTACTTAATTTTTTGTATGGTCTTTCGTAAGCAGAATCCAAGAAGTTGCTGAGCCTAGAAGGAATTAAGGACTTAAAGTCATACATTTATCTATATATTCACAGTTAACAATGGTCCTTTGTACTCAAATCTCTTGACGAACATGCTGAAAATTGGCAGGCAATTTAAATCGTGGGCATCTATGCTGGCTTAAATAAAATTGCACCAGGTTTCAGTGGTAAACAAAAAGTATCACTAAAAAAGTGAATGTGAAACTTAACAAACTTTTTCAAGTTCAGGACAGGTTTCATTCCATCCTGAAATGATGGAACACAGGTAGTTTTACATAGTTCCAAGCAAAACAGCTTTTTCTGAAGCAAATTTGAATTTTGCAGTGGCTTCTAAGGAGATATCTAAATATTTCAGCATATACAATTTTTTGCTACTTACTAGTGCTCCACTGCTGAGGAGAATCATGAAGACAATGAAAGTCTCAAACCAGTTGTGCTCAACTATGCTGTAGCAGGTTTTTCTAAGATTCCACCAAATTTTTCCTTTGCCATCCTCTATACTTACTTGACAACAGGGAAATTTCTGCACACAACCTGCATTAGATTAAGAGATATTAGGATCCAAAAGCAAATTATTTCAAAGTCAATATTTACTGTGGTATCAACATTGTCAGAAGCTTTAACAATTTTTTAAATAATTTTTTAAATTAAACACTGGAATCCTTTTTTATAGGATCGTGAATATCTGAATTTAGATAAGTAATTTGGAGAGAAACCAGACAATACTGCACATAATTATGAGTAATCTCAATCCCAAAAGCATTGATATTTTTGACTGTTGGCATGTAATTGTTCCATTTGTTGATGGAGTCTCACAAAAATTAATTTCTTCCAAATTTCAAGGGCCCTTTCAAATAACTGAAAAGCATTTTAAGACTAGAAAAGTTAATGAAGTTTATTAGTTACAAGATATATGCCATGGCCAGGCAGATAAAGTTACTCAAAGCCTATGGAAACCTTGTTTTGGCATCTGATTTCCAGTATTGTAGGATGAGTATTTTCTTTTGATTATTTAGGCCATGAAGGTCCACCAGATTTGAATGTATCAAGAACTTAATTATGCCTAGCAATAATGCCATTTTACTGATACATGTCTTAAGTCAACAGTGATTCTACAACCTTCTGTAAAACAGGCTTCTGGTTCAAGAGCTTCTTCACTTTCAATTTCGGCTTGCTCGCCCTCTCCAGGAGGGGCAATGTCAACTGTGCTGCCTTCTGATGAACTGGATGCATTTAGTTTCTGCAAGTAAAGTTCCACAGAAAAAATTTTTCTCATTAGATACATATTCTGTAAGAAATGATACTGAATCAAATCATGCCAGTCTCTGACTTTGGAAGAATGCTAAATTTATACTGATAAATATGCATCACCATAAGTAGCAACATAGTACTGAGATATACATTGTATGGTTCTGCTTCCCAGTTTATCTCCTCATAGGGAACAATTAAATATCATTTGGCTACTAACCTTATCCACGTATAAGACTTCTGAAGTATTCTCAGTAGTATTAAAAGAGAAGAGCTTGCATGTACCACACTCTCAAGTTATTTCATTTTCTTTACTATACTGGATTACACTGAAAATGTATCTTAGTTTTCCCAGTGAAATGAACTAACAGGAAGCTCCGCATGTATCTTCATGTCCACTACAGATGGTGTTTTCATAAACATACACCATGTCTTGATTAAAGTGTTGTAAATTTAATGGCATTTAATGGCAAATTTCTGCACAATTTAATTTTTGCAGAAAGCACAGATTACCAGATCTGAAATTTCTTTTTTGCATTTCAGTCTCCTGTGCATATTCAGAGACCTCCTGAGGTGCTTTCCATCCCAAATTTTTCTGTCATTCTACTACTTTGTGTACAGTGAAATACTATAGTGCTTAGTATGGTAAAAGCACCTCTAGATCTGAAAACTGCAAGAACTGGAGAGTGATATAAAACAACTGAAATTAAGTAACTTTTTACCAAGTACATTGAAATTTGGATCAGGTCAAGCTGTTTTTCAGTCATGCAAGACTGCCCATAATTTTCGCCTTTTAAGAAAGCATATTTTGAAAGGAAAGATCTGCTAAAGATGTACACAACTAATTCAGTAATTAGACATAGAGTTTGTAACTTGTTTTCAGTTGTCGATACTGCTTGCATCTTTAATTGCTTTCATCCAAAATACCTTCTTTTTTACTGTGATGTAAGGCTTGTAATCAGAAAGCAACATTAAAAAAATCACGACGGTCAAATGCGTCTGATTTATATCATGTAGGAGTAATACATAGTAATTTCGAGGGGGTTATATAATGCGCCTCTAACTTAAATACTTCAAATTGCACAGGCACTGATGTAACAGAAAGGGCATCTGGTCACACACTAGGTTTGTGGTTTCAGCTCAGCAGATCTGGTCATGCCCTTTGGCCTATATGAAGACTTTTCCATACAAATTTTTTGAGAGAATGCTTAATACCAAGTACTTCTTACATTTAGTTTTCAAGATAGTGACATTTTAAAAATATATAAAAAAATACTATCCAGATGATTTGAATGGTTTTGCAATAAATAATAAAAAATAACTTTTTAAAGAGGCATTTCCACATATTCTCTCTTGCAGAGACCCTGCTGCAACTTAAAACTAGTTATTTAACTCTTCAGTTAAAACTCAGTCCCTTCATGAAAATGCATTGGGAGCTAAGGGCTTTTTTTCTGCCTGAAATGAAGCAAATGACATGTATAACTTAATATAGTTTGGTAAGCAATTTTTTCCTCATATTCAACTCTTACATGAGATGAATGAAGTTGAAAAAAAATTCATGTTGGGTGATGTATAATTTCAGGGTTAAGTTTCAAGAAGCTGCCCTTCACACACACCTGCACATGTAGCCAATATAGGGTCACTCAGACCTCAGGCTGCATGGTTTTTACTGCATTGTAACCAAAAATAAAGGACTTCATTGCATAATAGAAAAGATTTCTAACACAAACAGAGGTATGAGTTTGAAAACCATTCTTTCCCTTTTTCAGTATTTTGATCTGTCATACCTGGAAAATCATGCTGACAAACGTGAAAAGATTTGTATAAATACACTGAGAATTGGATGTTTCCAATGGTTAATTTTTGCTTAGTAAACATGTTAAAATATTATGTTTCCTTTTTCATACTGCATTTCCTCTATGATTGCCGAAATATATATGTATTTTTTATATGTAAAATCGTTACAGCCATATGGCCTCTAAATGGAATAATTGTATTACTGGTCACGTAGATCAGTAAATCTGAAATAAAATATTATGTACTTCATATAGTGAGAATACTTAAACCTTTTCTTTCTGTATTACATTTACAGACTGAAATGCACATTAATGCATAATATATTAAGCATTATTAGCACACCGTCTTATTACCCACACATAAGACCCTCTTTTAAAAAGGAAAAAGAATTTGTGAATTAATTCTCTTATTATATATCATTGTAATATAAAGAAGTAAGAAGTCTGAAATCTGTGACTGAAATTATAGGCAGTTTCTTCATCAAATAAAAACCAAAGATTGTGAAAATAATAATCTGTCACATTCAAGTTAGGAAAATTAAAACTAATTCATGGCCTGATCCTTCATCATTAAATCAATTACTTAATAGTAGCAAGATAAAGGTTCATAGTAAGCGTCAATTATTAATCTATATGAGTGCCAATTAAAAGACAGTCAATTTTTTAACTGCCTCTTCACATGTATACTCTGTTGCAGACGGCCCTGTCAGTGTAGCTGCTAAAAAGCAAGTGACAGAAATGCAATTTATAATTGGTGCAAACAAAATCTACCATAATTCTCTTCATTATTTTTCACATAAATCACTCTCTTCAGTATTTTTCAAATAATCTCAAACAATTACATAGTTAAAAAAAAAACTCATTAAGTTAATAAAACTTCTCTTCTTTGCTTCAAGACCCTAAATTAGGAAAGAACCATTGCATTTTAAACAAGGCGACTTTAATGATCTTTTTCTTCTAACAATAAAACGAATAGGAAACTCAAGATACATGATGGATTAACAAAATCTTCTTTTCACTTCATAAATGTGATTATCAGCCTCTAGAACACACCATGCCCTGTAAATACTTATTTGCATCTTCAGTGATATCACATTTTCCTTTACAAGGATACAATTGAAAGCGATTGCTTATGATGCAGCATTCTCAAGGCCCGAATCAGCAAAACAACATGCTTGACCAGAGCAGAAGCCTGAGCAATACTGTGGAAACCACACACAAAAATAAAATAAAAAACAAGACTACCTCAATGGGATTATGTTTTTCTGCAAATAGTGTTATAAATATTACCGTATAGAATATAACATAAAAAAAATGCTTCATCACCAACCCAAATACTTGGTTAATATATGTATAATCAGCCTCCATACTGTCCTTTCAGAGCAGTGCATCTCTTTTCAACAGCTTAGATCATTAGAACAAGCTTTGACCAACAGCATGTTAATGTGCCCATTTACAAGAAAATGCATTCACTTAAGCCCCAGTCTTGCTCTCATTTGATTTTATTCTAGGTTTCAATAAGAGCAAGAGCAGGCTACTAAAATTTTAAGCTTTACAAACAGCTTCATGATTCAAGTGACAATAAAATAAAGGGATTCAGCCATTACAAATTGCCTTTTCAGCCATGTGGTTTTATCTTTTGAATCTTGAAAGCTGCACTGTAATTCAGTGACAAAATATATAATAACGGGGATCAATGATTCCAAAGTGATTCTAAACTGACTTTAAATCTCAGATCTTACAATATTTGACTTTTGTATAATATTAAGAGAAACACTTTAAAAGTCTCTTTCCATAGAGTTTTATTTGATGTTTAAAGCATATCTTGGTTTAAAATTCAATCAGTAAAATTCATTTTCAGAATACACACCAATAAGAATTTTTTTTTTACATGTCTGGACAATTTATCTATGATATAATAGAGATAGGTCATACTATACTACAATCAATGGTACAAAACGAACCGTTTGGTTATCTTTTTGAAGTCAGTGAGACTCTGCCTGAAGGCAACAGCTTTGAATCCTGCTGTAGGACTGAAATCTCAATCCCAATAAAAATTTGATGACGAGTTTTACTAGGATAATTTGACCTCCTTAGTTTCATGTAACTTTGGCTCCTGTTCAATATTTGCTGTCCCTGTTCCTGAAGGCTCTGCCAATTATACGTAAATGGAGATTATACTTGCCTATAATGAAAAAAACCCTAGGGTAAATATACAGGGAATTTTATAGAAATGATGCTGACTACTCCATAGTCTGTCTAATTTACACCAAGTAAAGTCCCCCAACTCAGTCACAGACTGCTGTTGTGAAATACATTCCAAAATACCGCTATTTATGAAGGAGTTTAAAGTTTAAGAAAAGAGTATTTGTAAAGTGCTTTGCTTTGAGAGTTTTTCAGGGGGGCTATTTGCTAAGTATAATTTTGGCAATTATGAAACTACTTTGTCTGATTACAGTTCATAAAACTCAAGATATGCACTGCCCAAATTAATATATTGTAGTCTGTAGCATCTTGAAGATTCGCATTACAGTGCATTGTAGTTTTAAAAGTACAACAGTGTAATTTTTATGCAAGTAGCTACTGCAATAGTTTAAATGTTATTCATTAAGGAGCTGATGTTGTGGCAGTAATAATTTCATACATCACTTAAGACTTTTCATTAAATATTTACATTTATAAGGGCTGAATCAAAAAGGGTTGTTTTTATTATTTAAAAACTGTGCATGCTCCCTTTTTCTTTGGCCTCTTTAACGGATAACATTCCAGTACTTTTATGATCCATACTTCAAAACCTGTAGAGCATGCAGTTATTGCTAAACACTGTATTGAAATATCCAGAAAAATCATTAGCAGAGTTAAAAAAATGTATGTCGGGGTTGCCAATCCCACCTGACCATGCCGTGATGTGAGTCCCGTGACTCAGCAGAGAGCAGCTGTGCATGTTTCTACTGTCTTGCAATGGGTAGGGAAGGTACAGAGCTGAGTAGCATGCAGGCCAGTCAAAATCCATTAAAAAGTGATTATATATATATATACATATATATGTATAACTTGCTTAGGTAACCTGTGTGAAAGTGGTGACACGTTGCTCTACCTGGTTAAAAAGCACCAGAGCTGCATTCTTGATTGCTCCAGCTTGGTTTTACCCCTGTGAGAAGTAAGAATGGTAGGTAGTGAAGTTCAAGACACAGGATCTCTAGTTTTCCTCTTTTTGGAATCTCTAATTCAAACACGGCTTTAACACAGTTAAAACATAATTATTAAATAGTTTATGATTAGTTGGCAAAAAGGGAAATACATACCACCTGAAATGTCCAACAAAATTTTCTACAGAACTCGTTAGTTTATTTTAGAGAAATAAGAAATGCAGAAGCTAGACCTAATAATATGCACTCTAAAATTGTGATTCATAAATAAAAATACAATGAATTAAATTAATAAAGACATGGTTAGCAGATTTGGAAAGTATTCCAGTATTTATATAGTGCTTAATACATATTAATGAAAAAATTATGGGGTTTTTTGGTTTAATGTTCTAGTCTTCATTTAACTATGTGACTATCTCTTTTATTTGCAAAATACTTTGAAGATGTATATCTTCCCATTCCTCCTTCGTCCTCTCATAATGGTGGCAGAACTTATAGGTCTCAATGAAAACAAACCTCCTGAATTTCTCTTCACATTAAATGTGATGAAGTATCATATTGTTTAAGTTTCTAGTTTTAGATTAGTATGCGGTATACTTCTGACTCTGTAATCGCTCTCCAATTGTTTCAAAAGAGAATCGGATTGGTGTCTGGACAGTGACCCATCGGTGTATCCAGAGATATGGTTTCATTCATTAGTTATCTACAGCTAGTCCATAACTTAAAGAATCTGTGACTTTTGAAGATAGTGTCCCAGAACTGGTCAGTTTTAGAAAAGGGGAATTTAGATTGTTGGATATTTTAAAACAAATGTGATAAAAAAATCATCCAACAAATTGATCAACTCTCTACTGGGTATGTTTTGGCTAAGAAATTTATTGAAGTGCAATGGCGATGCCTAACTTTTGGGAATGCAATAACTGTGTTGCCTTCTTTTTACTTCACCTAGTCACAAAAGCCCTAGTGAAGCCAATTAGAAAACTGAACTTATTCCTTGTTTTGAATATTCAGTGGATTAGATGATGAAGGATATTTTTAATTTTATTAAAACCCTCTGTTGTGTTAACTGAGCAGCCTTACTTCTCCAATCTGAATTTGTACTTACTATACATATACTGTAGATGTAAAGGCTTTTGGAATGCTGAATGATAGAGGCCTGTAAGTATATGTATTTCTTTAGCTGTGAAATAAGCTTTCCATTACTGATGAATATCTTTGAAATTACTTTGCCATGTTGAAATCCAAAACTTTATTCATAAAGTTGTGATTCAGATATAATGAACAATTGTTAAGTGGTACAGAAATACAACAGTTAGGACTCTTATGTTTGGTAAGATTAACATAGTCCACTCATTTCACTGATTAGCAGGCATATTTTGTAATAGAAACAGCATGCACAATGCTAACTTTAAAAAGCACCAAATTATCCCTTTTAGTTACTTCTAATTTTCTTATTAACTTTAAAGTTCATTATCTCAAGTATCTAAATTTCAGAGCAGAAATCTGTTATTTCTGATGGTTATTTCATTGGGTATTGCACCTCTATTTTCTGACAGTACATATTGACAAAATCCTCCTTCAAAGTATCAATGAAATGTTCACTTCTTTCAGGTACTTTCAGCCAACTATTACTCTAAAGTAGCGGGTAACATTTAAATCTAATAAATGTTATTGTCATGTTTCATCCAAACAGAGGCTTCTCCAGATTTCTAGTGATATATATTAGAAAGATCTGTATGTAACTTGCAATCAGGTTCCAGAATGGATTCTGACAGATTTGGTAAGTTATTAACTAGCAAATTAATTAGAAAGTGTTTTTATGAAAGGGGGAGGGGGAAACAACAAAAAAACCCACAAAAAAATTGAAACAGCCTTCCAAAAGAAACTTGGTTGCTAGAGTTACTTTGTACCATAGTATATCTGATAATAAAAATAGAAAAAATTATAATTTGTTCCTCAACTCACCCGTGGTTACAATTTCTATAGTAATTACCTGCTCTTGCCGTATTCCTCAGGGGCACAAAGACCCTGCCCCACTTCTAGCATGACCTGTTATTGCTGATAGACTTTAAATAATTATTCTGCTCTTAACATCAGTGGCAGTCAGTAAGACACCAGAAAAAAATTATTAATTTTACAGTTCCTGTACAGATCTAGCTTTCCAAAGCTCTGTTTTTAAATAAAAAGTTATTAAAGGGGATAACTTCTGAAGGTATTTTAAGTACTAAGTACTGCCACAGTTAAGGCAGGAAAAGTTCCGCCCCATCTCTTACCCCGCCTTTTGCAGACCAGGGCTTCTCCTAGGAGGAATGTTGTCTCAGTGGTGGTATCCCTTGAGAGGCAAAATAAAGCAAATGATGGTGTACTGTTCTAGAGAGGTAACGCTGCACCAATATACTCTTTGTCTTCCTCAAAAGAGAATCAGAAGTCAGCAAAGGATTCAACAGCACTGATGACTTGGTAGGAGAAGATTGGGAATTTTCACAAATTCCTGTCACACATCAGAACATCTGTTCTTATATTACCAGGTGGATTTTTATATTACCAAGTGGATTTTTATACACACAATAAAAAAGGCACTTTATCCTTTCCCTAAAAAGCATCCAGAAGGAATGGAATAAGGAATCCAGAAAAGAAACTGCAATATAATATAGCATTCACAATTTTCTGGGCACTGGTAAGAAATTCCTGTCCTATTAGATACCATTCACAATATGCACACTTGCGCTGTACAAATACATGTCAAACAGTTAAACGCTAAGCAGTTGTGTGTGAGCAAAACTTGAGGGAAACACTATTGCTCCAGCTTCGCAATGGTAGTGATTATGACATTCTGTGGAAATCTTGAGGCTCTGCAGAAGTCCTAAACTTATCCTATCCCCATTGAAAATTTCTCCACAAGTTCTCAATATATACACCAACCATCATTTACTGGCCGATTTCCCTCAGTCACCTGAAATTTTCACTTTCAAATTGCTTGCATAGACTTTTGGATTTGATTTCTCTTCCTGAAGACATGCGGATACATCTAAAGTCCATAAAAAAGGGCAAAATCCCATCTGATTTATTACAGTCCTGAAACTTCAGGATGGCATTAGAAGAAAAAAGCATATACCTGATACCTGAACCAAAGAAAGATGGGAATGAACAGAGCAATTGACCTGTGAAAGTCACCTTGAAATTGGTATCATTCAGAACTTCTCAGCACAACAAGGGCTCTTAATCCATTTTCTTGGGTTGTACTTAGATCATATATTCACTTGAAAAGCAGAGGAGTTTCTGCCTTTGCATTGCATTTTGGTTTGTCCTCAGCGGTTCTGATAGCATATATGGCAGTACACGGTAAACTGAATCATTCAATCTAGCTTGAAGAAGAAATAAACAAATAATACCTACGGGGTGATATAATTTAACTTACATCGCTCCAGTGACATGCCTTATAGTACAGACCCACAAAGCACTGTAGCAGAGAAAGGGGTAAAGACTGCCAGGGGATCCGGAGCCAGGTGTGGATGGGAACCTCTCAAGCCAGCTCTGCTGCTCAGGCTAACAAGTCACGTAACCCCACGTTTCATATCTGCATGGCTTATAAGCGTCCCAACTTCCTAATGCATTTTACAAACTTTTAAAAAAGGAACATATTCAGGAAATTTTTAGGCATGTAACTTCCTAAGATGAAGTTACTAGGAAGGCACTCATCACTATGTTTATCGAAACTAACCACAAGGAAAGCAGAAAATTTATAGTAAAATGTCATTTTAAAGAACATCAGAATATATGAAAAAACTTAGAAGACTTTGCTAAAGGTTCATTAGAAAAGACAATAAACTGTTATTAGATCAGCTTACATGAAAAACACTTCACTCAGGCTCAAAGTTACTTTGCAAGCTTGTTTTTTGATACTAGTTCATCTCATAAATTGTATCACTTTACACTTCCTGAATCTCTTAGATTCCTAAATTGTCATGAATAACCACTACTGCTATACTATCTTATACACCTGCATTGAAAATGTTTGTCACGTAACTGAGCAACTCCATCAGATGATAAAATATCTTGCTTTTAATCTTACAATTGTTATGCAAAGTAACCTTCTTTGCAGTTGCAAATAAACACGCGCTTTTTATGTTCCTTTATTTTCTTTAGCAAAAAACGCATGCTATCATTAGCTGGATCATGGCTATCCACTAATGTTATGTGGTAGTTTGGTATTGCTGCAAATACGGCAGCTATATAGCTATGATGCAGTGATGAATGCAGGGCTTCTTTGTAGAAGAACTTTTCTTAATGGTAAACAAACCTTTTTGTATTAATGAGTTATCACACAACATCACAGCTTCTAATCTAATTGAAAACATATTTATCCATGGTTCCCAATCCCTTAAACCTCACAGTTCCTACACTTCTGATGCCATTGGATATAATTATATTCTGGTAATGCATTTATTAGCTTGTCATTGATCATTATGCCAACATACAAAGTTTTCCTTGAATACCATTAGCACCTGTTCACGATCACTTCTGGTATTTGAGCCACTTATATTTTGAGGCACGTGGCTTCTGGTTTTTAGAGCAAATTCTGTCTCTTTGCGCAATAACAATAGCAGAAAGCTTTCAAGTAAACTGTTTCCACATGCATCTATATTACAAGATTATTCTGCTCTCCGGGATACCTTGAGATACTGCTTTACCATGACATTGATTGGTATCTGGATTACTTCAATTCAGCCAGCTATAGTCTCTGAACCTAAAATCTGTACGAATATTACTCACAAAACTTTTTAGGTAATTCTGAATACATCACTGATTTATGATGTCTCAGGATTCATCGTTAAAACTACCCTAAATATAGAAAAAAAATTTTTTTTCTCCACTTATACTTGATTGGGTATGCAAAGCTGTATACCCTTGATTGTTCCTTTGCCTTCTGCAATACTCTTATTCCATAAATCCTGATCGCATTATAGGTACTACAGAAAGAATGCTTTACGAAATGTGTGCTAGTCCTAAAAGCTCATAAAATTGTGAATGAAATAATCATATTTAAAATGACACATCTTCCAAATGCTAAGAAACAGAGCATTAAAAATGTAGACTCTAAGGACCCCCTAGTATACCATTATGTAGGGTAATTTTTTCCTTGAATTATAATTACATAAAATAATAAAATATGTTTACATTAGATAAGGCAGTTTTGTAAACAATTCTAAATCTATAAGTAAGAAACATGTAAATGCACGACTACAGTTTAATTGTTAAGATACAAAAAATCCCACCTGTTTGCTTTCCTCCATATCAGATTCGCTGCTAAATTCTTCTGTATTTAAATTTTCAAAATCTGATTCTCCAACTGCAATTGGCACTGTCACAGTGAGGCCTGGGTTGTTTATGAATGACATGTAATCGTTTTCATCAATTACATATTTTTCCACACTGCTGCCTGTGCCTACACCACTGGTGGTTCCATTCCCGTCTTTCAGATAATTCAGATCTTTGCTTATTTCAACAGCAGTATGATTGGAAATGCAGCTGTCTTTCTTGTTGTTTAGCTCCTCAAGTGCTTTGATTTCCTCTAAAGCTTTCTGCTTTCTAATGAAGGCTTTTTGGATGAACTCCTGTATCTTTTTTTTAACGTAATCTATGCCTTTCTGAATCCTTGCCACAGCGATCTGTAGGTTGTTCATTTCATTATCATCATCGGTAGCAGCAAGGTTGTCTGAACTAAATGAGCTCAGCAGCAAGGCCAGAAACAGGTTCAATACCTAAAAGATGAGAGAATGCAGCTGTACAGTAAATACATGCATGGAAGAAGTGAGCACAGTATTTTACTGTGAAATAGCACACGTTGTTTTGAAAAACAACATTTACTAATTTTAGACAACCATTTAGCACCTTAAATTACAAAAGATCTCCTTGCTTTGATCAGTACTCATTCGGAAGATGAAAACAGACAAGCTGATACTGAATTTTTTTAAACTTTTTGATCGTTGTTTGAAGCAGCACGGTTGCTTACACTATAAAATACAAAAAAGTTACACAAATTCTAGCTATACACATTCATCAGAGGTTTGAAAGGCTTCTGTCTAAATCATTTAAAATCACTGGAATTTAAATAGAATTAAATAAACATGAGTTGTAAAATTAGATGGGTTTCTATGATGCAGATATTTTAGAAACTTATACCAGTTAATGATGTAATAACCTCTCTAACTACTATTTGGAAGATTATACCATGGGACTGTGATTTCTGTTAATTCTGGGCTTGTCCCTTAAACTCTATAAAGCTTGTCATAAAAAGATAAAAGGAGTATTTAAAAATGAATTTTACACTTTAATCTCTATTATTTATAATAATCCTGTATTATTTGTAATTGGATTTTTTTCCTTTTTCACTTCACAAAAAAATTTTGTTTGGTCTTATGTAGGAATTTAAAAATAAAATGGATTTATTTCATCAGCAGGTAACAATCTTAGCACCAGTATTGCCTGAGAACTGTGGTTTATTGCTTCAAAATTCAAACATCATTACTCATTTTAATATAGTCTCTATAAACTGTAGCTATTTCACTAAATATTACAAGCAATTAATAATTTCATACTTTCAGTCTGATACACCGCCAGGCATCAAAAGTTGTCATAATATGGCAAAAGGGCATAAACAAACTTCCCCATAGTTAAACATGTTAAGTCTCTCATTTGTACTCTCTATGAGATTTAATTCTGCAGACCTTCACAGTGCTAGAAAAAAAACCCTGAAGGTAAAAAGGCACTTGGAAGAAGGAAAACAATATGAATCTGAAACAGTATTTCTATGCTGAAGCTAATACTAAAAAAAAAAATAAATAGTAGAGCAGGTTACTGATCATAAATAACTTTCTGGGGCTCTGCACTTTTCTACTGATATAATGACAAGATTGCAAGGTCATGTAAACAACTAGGATATGAACACTGAATTCTATTTTATAAAAATTTAAATCACATTAAAATATATCACTAAAGGAAGAGAATTTTGACAAGTAATGAAATACAGCTCTTAGGCATATCAATCAGAATAAGCTGCAAAGATTAACAGTAAAAGAAACTTTAAAATAAAGTAAAAGTGTAAATGGTGCATTCCAATTATAATCCTGATTTCTAAGAAGTTCTCACCAATTCAATACTTACATATTGAACCTTTGGCATTTTAACTTGTCAGCTTGAATTAAAATTTCTCTATAAAGGTTTCTTCTATAATTTTGAGTTAGAAACTTTGAAACATAGTTTTAGAACATCCAATCACTCTGTATTTCATTTTTGTTTTTTACACTTAAACAGGGCAAACAGTTTAGTACTTAAATTCAAGAGATTCTGTATAAGAAAATCTTCATTATTTTTATTAAGTCAGAATCATCAGTACTGGAATTAGCTTTAATGGGTGTAAGAAAGTTTTTTTTTCTCTGAAGAAGTAGATGCCCAGGAGCTGGTGAAGCAAAAGCTTTATTATTTCAAGAGTTGTTAGGAAGACATTTGGATTTAAACAGGACCTCTAAATTAGCTGCAGGACACGCATGATAGGGTGTTTGATTTGACATTTTGGCATATTCCTAAATTCCTGGACCCATAGTGAGAGTACTTCAGTGCATGGAAATGAGTGAAAAGAGGCAGAAGGGAATCATCATATGGTTTTACCCAAAATCTAGCACATTCAGATTTATTTTTTTAATTCTAAACAGAAGTATGACAAACATTCTCATTGCCTAGCTGTAAGCTATGTACATTCTGCATCAGAATTAATGTTCAAAAATGTTCGTCACTTACCACTAGGTTTCCAATCACCATGACCAGCATGAAAACAATAAGGCACATGGTTTGGCCTGCAACCTCCATGCAGTCCCACATCGTTTCTATCCATTCTCCACACAGCACTCGGAATACAATCAGGAACGAATGGAAAAAGTCATGCATGTGCCAGCGTGGAAGCACACAGTCACTGGAGATCTTGCAGACACATTCCTTGTAGCTTTTCCCAAACAGCTGCATCCCAACCACAGCGAAAATGAAGACAATGATGGCCAGCACCAGGGTCAGATTCCCCAAAGCTCCCACTGAGTTGCCAATAATCTTAATCAGCATATTTAGAGTTGGCCAAGATTTTGCTAACTTAAAAACTCGAAGCTGTAAAACAAAAAGGCAGAGGAGTCATGAGTTTTAGGTATGAAATAGAAGCTAGGTCCAAGTTGTTCAGCAGAGCATATCAGTTTCTGTAGATTAATTTGTTCTTCAGTAGGAACATATTATTATTTTAATGGAAAGCAGGGAGCATGGAGTTTGGTGGGTGCCTAAACTGCAGTGTTCAGCATTTCATCTTAGTGATGCACATAGAAAAAAACTTCATAATTTCTGTTTGTACCATGATTGATTTTAGTATTTTTAAACATCCACATACAGATGATTACTGAAAAATTCTGAAAGACGTTTTAGAAGTTTGTACTCTTTTCATCACCTTTGCTACACCCTTTTTGCTGGCTTTGTTCCCTCAGAACCACATTAGGTCTTCCAGGCTTAGTTAGAGGGCAATTTTTGAAGAAACAATTTGATGCTGATATTGTGATGTCCATTCAAATCATAAAAACTTACTTAAAAATAATATTCAGTAACTGAATTATGGTATGTGAAGTTGGGTACCATTGCAACTGGTACTAATAAGCTAAATCATAACTTCCTGCTCTCTATATTAGAAAATAACTTAGGCTTTCAAGTAATGTGATAACTTAGTAATACAGACTTTAAAATCATGAATCATGCCTCCAGTAAACATACCTATAAATTAGTTTGTGTACAATATACAATCTATTTGCTGTAAAAAAGACATTTCTAGTCAAAGCTTAATAATATTTCAATTCAAGTGTGATCCTAAAGTCAGATTTTTATGACTCTTTGTTATACATAATGGAGTTACTAAATGTTTATTCTCGGTGCCATAAAATAAGTGTTGTGAAGAGAGGATCTACTCAGGAGCTTTCTAAGTAAAACAAAGTAATCTTCACAATATAAAGACTGGAAAAGGTTCTGATTCTTTATGCTGGTGGCTGGTAGAAGTTAGTCTTATGCTGGCAAAGCATATCAGAAGAATAGCACGTGAATAGGATAATTTGATACCAAAAGATATCAAAGGATCTCAATTGACCAGCACCTTAAACTTGTACTTATCAAATATGGCATGCGAATTAGGCATATATGAAAAATAGTGTGAGTCATTTAATTATATAATATATCCTTACAATACTGGCAATTATTACAAACATTAGCACATTTTTGGAATGAAACAATTGCATGCAAATATTTAATTATCCAGGTATTTACCAATCTGAATGACCGAAGAACAGATAATCCTTCAACATTTGCAAGACCAAGCTCCATTAAACTAAGGCTAACGATAATACCGTCAAAAATATTCCAGCCTTCTTGGAAATAATAATAAGGGTCCATGGCAATTATCTTTAGTACCATTTCTGCTGTGAATATCCCAGTGAATACCTAAAACAAAATGCAATTAATTTCTTGAGGTGTTATGAGAAATTTATGTACCTGAGTAAATTTTTCTAATCCAGCTTGAGTTCTCATACCTGTTACTTGTACCTGTTATTGTAAAAAACAGCTGATTGCTATCTTCTGATGGCATCTAAGTATTTCTAAACAGTGAAAACTTATAATTAATAACAAATTACTAAGTCAGGACAGATATAAGAGGGCAGAGGTTTGATGCACCTATTAAAAGCTATTTACCAACCAGTCAGCAGCTCAGCTCTGGTTCATATTTGACGTGTGCTGGACTATCCATCCAGCAGATGTTGTGATATGATCCAGTCCTGTTTTCTAGAGGATAGTTTTCAGTCCTGTTTCAGTCCTGTTTCTAGAGGATAGTCCCAGTAATGCAAAAGAAAACTTCGACAGCGTTTTTTTCCTTGCTCACAGTGTAAACAGAAGTGTTAGAGGAAACTCTCCTAGGTCAGACTCTCTAAGGACAAACTCTGTCCTTAGAGACAGAGTCGAAGAGTATGGGTGGAACAGACACAAGAAGTTGGAGTTTCTTGTACTGGACTTTTTTTAAAGATACAGAGGTTTCACACACAGCTACTATTCCATGTGATACCTATTTCCTTTTGGGAAAAAGAACTTCATGGTGATAATGTTCTTTGAAATATCTGGAAGTGGCAAATGTGAAATTATCAACGCTTCTTAGTGTTTTAAAGTCCAGAATTTAACCCAACGCTTACTTGCAATGAGTAGTGATCAGTGGTTTGTGCAGCATAATAAAGACATTTTGGAGCGTAATGCAAAACCACTAAAAATATATGACTATTCTGCACAACACTCAAGGGATATCCTAGATGATCCAAAAATCTACTAACGTACACCAAAGTACTCTGCCATTGCTCTGTGACAGTTCTTTACCCAGCTTGTTCTCAGTCCCCCTACAGCAAGTTTTATGGAAGCAAAGCTGACTTTTTACAATACTATATAACTACACTCATGGTTACCTTTTAATTTAAAACGATTAGGGGGTGGATGTAGTGCTGGGGAAACATTCACCATTGTCGAAGTGTAAATATTAATGGTTTTAAAAGTGTATACTTTGGAGAAACTAGAAATATAGCAAGAAACACTATCCCGTTATCTTGATATATGAGAGGTGTTACCATATAATCAGAAGAATGTAAGAGGTGTTGCTATGTATGGTAAAGAGAATGCAACAAAGATGGCTCTTGACAAAATAATTGAAAAAAAGCAATGAAAAACATTTCATTTTAAAATATTTCCTTCACAAAATAACCAATTCCATCCACAAACTACTTCTTCTTGAGCATAACTGTGTCCCCAAATACACAAAAAAACATTTTAACAGAAGTAGACTCAAGTTTTCTTATAATTACTTAGGACTTTAGAACACTGAATGAATTTTAGTATTATGAAAATGAATTATTGCCTTTTAGAACTATTTCTTCCACCTCATTAAAATGCTACAGAAAAGGCAGAGTCATATTTGTCATATTTAATTTATCCTCAAACAGACCGTGATGTCACAAGCAAAGAGTAAATTAACATATTCTGAATGGAAATCACAAAAATTAAGGTTAATAGATTAATACAGTGAGGCACAGAGAATTTAACTGAAAGCAGCAGGAATAGTATTCACTGCATATATGTAGTCCTAATTAAGGATACTGGATTGTTACAAAGGTAGTTTAAAATATGACTATTGCTAGCTTAGAGTAAAAAAAAAAGAAAAATATGAGATGGGAAAAGACAGAAGACCTTGTAAATATAAATGCTTGGAGAGAAATAATTCTAACAATATGACAGACCAACATTTTAAAATACAATATTTTGTAATCTGTGATGAATATAAGAATATGCCAGCAATTAAATCTTTGTCCAGGAGAAAGGAAACTGTAATGTGCAAATGAACACATAGGTAGTAAGTTCAATTGTAGTTCTATTTTTAAAAAAAGTCATAGAAGGATGAATTACCAGTACATAATGAAAATGTTCAGACTTTAAAACATACTCTGACTGAGAAATCTATTCCTGCTCCATTTAAATATTAGCAGACTTTTCAAAACTAATATTTTTGAGTTATTAGTTCAGAACACTTGGTTGGTTTTGATTTTCAGGACTGCAAGCTGTGTGAGTCAATCCAGACCTCTCCTGTGTAAACCACTGGTAGTTATGTGAGCTAACAAAAAGATAAAAATGTACGAATCTTCTTCTGAAACATACATTTGCAAGGTTCAGTCCTCAGCTTCCTAAGCATTAGAAGCAAATAGAGAGAAACAGACAAAAGCATTTAAGTGTTACGCCACATTTAAGTATCTGCTTAGAAAAGGAATTACACGTAACCCTAAATCTCTGGAACAGGTTAAAATCAGGAAAGGCATCACTAATAAACTTACAGATAAAAGGTGCTTTTTGTTAGAGAAAAAATAAAAATCTTCTAGTTTATGATGTATTTTTTAGTTACCTGAAGTGGGAAAGACTTACTGCTAACAAGAAATATGCCTTTCGTGGAAATGTACGTTCACTGTAGTGTAACTGAAAAAAATTCAAAGAGAAATTCTGACATCTGAATATTTCATGAATTTCTTACAGAAGAAAAATATTTTCTGTGATGGAATATCAGTACCATGGTAAAAATTAGATAATCTACCTTAACATTTTAAAGAAAAAACCCAAGTTAGACCTCAGGAAATCTGAGAATCCAGTGAAGACTGCACTTCCACACATATTCAGTTATTTCATAATAGTACTTACAAAATAGATTCATGAAAGTTAAAGGCTCCACAAAAATTACTTTATGAAAAACATATACACAGTTTCTAAACTGATTATAAAACACAACCTGGAATAAATTAAAAAGCAATGCAATGCATTTATGCATTTCTTCTTTAAAAAGGGTATTTTTACACGAAGTAATGCATGACAAACCACTTACCAGGTTCCCTACAGAAAGGACACTGCTAAACTGTTCTGTCATTGGGTAATGTTCCATGGCCATAAACAAGGTGTTTAAAACAATACAAATAGTTATAGCAAGATCAACAAACGGATCCATCACAACTAAATTGACGACGTGTTTTACTTTTAACCACGGACTCCAGCAATCCCAGATCAAGAAAGTATTTGCAAATCTGTACCAGCATGGTGGGCATTTCTGTCTGGATTCTTCAAGCTCTGAAAAAAATAAAATAAAAAAACAAACCTAAATAATGAATATTTCAATTATATCCTCTGGAAGTTCTTGTTTAAAATAATGTAAAAAGATTAAACCATTCAAATAAACAGCTCACACTAACATGGGATTTCCCTGTTAGTCATCTTAAGATGTTTAGTCATCTTAAAGTTAAGCATCTGATTTATTTAAGCTCCTCTACAACCAATGGACAGTCAAGTTATCTCTGAAGGGTGAAACATCTCAGAGATATCTAAAGAGAGAAATGCATTTGTCTCTTTCCCATGACAGTAGGGAGAGTCTAGACATTTAGTTTAGGTTAGTCGACTTGCTTATAGCAGATGTCTTAATTTTGAATATTAAAAGTTAACATGACTCCATTGTCAGTGAGCTGATGTATATAATTTAGCTTCATAAAATATAAAAGTGTTAAGTATGTAACATGTATACGTATTTTGATTGTAGCTACTAAAAGTATTGTATCTGCTACTACACTGAACCACTACAGTAGCATAACAGATAAATGACTCGGTGTGCATACCTATCATTGCTTATTTAAGTTAATATTTTTAATATACAGAATGCCTCTTTTCTTATTTTAAAAATTATCATTTGACTTCGAAAATGTGTTGTACAGTTGCAGTGTCTATTAATTGAGAAACAGAACAATGTTAGTATTAGCAGAACAACTCTGCTCTCAATTAGGATCTTTACAAACTATTTTTTCTTCCATTTCACTGTCAATATTGTCAAAGTTACAGAAGAATAGTAACTTCTGCTGAGTTAATAATAGCAAGGATGAATGTCTAATGGGATGGGATGTTTGAGGACAGCCCGGAATGAAGATTGATATTTGCTTAAATGAGAAATACTTAGACTACAAAATATTTAAGAAATGGCCACAACAGCTTCAATAACATGTGTGCATAGTAACATCAACCAAATCTGAAATTTGTCAGTTTTCAGACAGGCAGGGAGGTACCAGTTTTCCTTAGAGCACAAGGAGGTCTTCATCATCATGACATTTATAGAACCATAGCATCATAGAATGGTTTGGAATGGTTTAGAATGGTTTAGGTTGGAAAGGACCTTGGAGATCATGGAGTTCCAACCCCCCTGTCATAGGCATGGGTGATTTTGCTAAAATAGCAAACATACCGTTTAACAGTATTTGCTAATAAGGATTTTGTGCTAAACTCTCCACTTTGAGGACGAGTGGATTGATTTTTGCCTCTAATATCGTCTTACATGGGTGGAATTATGGGAAGACAAAAGGTCAGTTGCCACAGCTCTCAAACTCATTGAAGCTAACAAGCCCCCCTGTTACATCAGACTGTAGCCTCCTGGCAGGAAAAGGTATTGTAAGTAGCCAAAGTCTTCTATAATCTTTATAAACCATAACAAAGACAGAGCTTCCAAAGGAATGTATGGATTGGGTGGAATAATCACATTTCTGAACATGTAGCTCAGAATGCTGAAAGGTTAGATGAGACCAGCCTTGGACAAAAGTGGCCACTCACACTGGATGCTGAGTTGGCACAGAAGACTCACTTAGCAACTTCTGAAATAATGGAAACCAGATGTGGGTAAGGAGGTGACTATCAGGACAATACAGTTTACATTGACGTGTTTTTTCTGGCCAGAACAGAAGGACAAGCTATTCAGCTGGAGGAAGAGAGCAGCACCTTCTAAGGAGATATCCTCTCTACCTGGGAGGAGAACTAAGAATTGCACACCGAGAATCAAGAGGTACCAACAGCTCACGTTTGCACTAAAGTAGGAAGATAGAGAATCATAGAATCATAGAATGGTTTGGGTTGGAAAGGACCTTGAAGATCATCGAGTTCCAACCCCCCTGCCATAGGGTTCCAACCCTATGTGCCAGGGGGGTTCCAGCCCCCCTGCACATCATATACTCAGATGCATGTTTGTGAGAATGGTTTATGTATACTTTTAGAAGAAATAGGTGATATGAGCCTTATATTTCTGACTGCAGTTAACATATAGGGCCACCCCACTGCCTCTCCTTCCTTGCCTATCCCTTCTGAAGAGTTTATAGCCATCCATTGCAGCACTCCAGTTGTGTGAGTCACCCCACCACGTTTCCGTGACGGCAACTATATCATAGTTTTCCTGCTGCACAGTGGCTTCCAGCTCCTCCTGTTTGTTGCCCATGCTACGTGCATTAGTGCAGAAGCACTACGGTAGTCTTCTAGTGTAGAAGTTAACGGTCCCGCCAACTTTTTGCTGGGAGAAGCCCTAATTCCTCCCAGACCATTCCCAGGCATGGCCAAAGTTTCAAACACATCAATAACCCTCACATCTCTGCTGCCGCATGGATCTCCATCCCCTACCTTCACTGAGTTAGCAGACTGAGGGATTTCACTAGCACACTGTCCCACAAACATTGGCATCCTGGTTTCATCCCCTACCCCCTTCAAATCTAGTTTAAAGCCCTTTTGATGATCCCTTCCAACTCCTGTGCCAAGAACCTTTTCCCTCTTTGAGACAAGTGTACCCATCAGTCGCCCGCAGACCTGGTGTCATATAAACCAACCCATGATCGAAAAACCCAAAGTCCGGCTGCTGACACTGGGCTCAGAGTCAGGTATTGACCTGCTGGCTCTTCCAGTTTCTTCCCTCATCATTCCCTGTAACTGGAGGGAAAGTGAAGTGAGTGTGTACTCAGTTTCCATTAAATAAGCAAAACTATTCCAGCAATGTATGCTTTTTCATATAGCAAATGTAATACTTTTTAATCTTTGATATACTTACCTAAGATAAGTTTAAGAAATGCTTAAGGAAGGCAGTTCATGTGCATTGGCATGGGTTGATTACAGTTGGTTGTTTTCTTTTATCTTTTTCATTCCAATTTCCTATTGTCTATCCTTGGATTTTAAGTCACAGGGAAATGACTGTTCTAGTACATCACTGCCTTTATCACAGCAATTCCTGTGTATCTTAATTGATTGTTCCTGTTGATGTCTTATAGGAAGAAGATCCCTGTATTCTGTGTTTGGGGCTCCGGCAATCCCCTAGCTATGATTATTTTGCCTCTGTTTGTCCACTCAATAGAGTAATATTTTGGAAGTTGTCATGAAAAATAAATTACTAAGCATTCAGAATGTGTAAACGATCTTAGAAATGCTCAGAAGCCTTTTGTATCTGATGTTCAGAGATTTCACACGTCCAGTTTTATGTTTACAAAGGAAATTATGTAAATCATTGCTCTGTACATGTAGTTAGCAGAAATTCACTGAACTGCCTGTCAGATAAAATGCATCAAATACCTTCCATTGTATTTGTAAGTATGCTGGCTATACTCATTGCTCTTTGTCTTGCAGCAGAATCTTCCAGCATTTCCATGGAAATTTGATAAGAACTCAGTCTTCTTTTTCTTATTTCTGTTTCAGTAGTGGTGCCCTGTAAATGAAATACTGAAGAATTAAACCATCCTTTTCAACAGCCAGCTAACAATATTTACTGTGTAAATATTGTAGTGATAATCAAAATCAGCTATGTGCAAAATACTAGACTATTCTTACACACTGAAGCTTTCTGTTCCTGTAGGAATTTCTTTGTTCTTTATTGAGGAACTCAGTGGGAATTTTGTACGGTGCTAGGAATAATCAACTGGGACATAGAATACCAAGGCAATGTGGGATCAAAGGTGGTTCTCATTTAAATGACTGAGTGAACAAAGTTTTTGCTAGGTATCTTTTTGCTAGTGATTATTATTATTCTTTCAAGAAAAAATGATCAAAGTTGAAACCTGTCACCTTAATTCCCAACCGCTAGTCATGTTAAAAAATTAAAGTGAGAGTACAGAAAGAAGTGAACTATTATTGAAGAAAGTAACTTTGATACAAGAAACATGAGTATAATTCTTGGAATGAATTATCTCTTGAATACTGTGTACCGCATTCCTAATGTGATAAGCATGGTTGGAAAAATTTATACGGCAAAAATTATCATCTTATTTAATATTTTTTCTACCTAATTTTCACCCACCTCAATGCTCATACAGAATTTGTTATATATTCTTGCAGTGAATATGCAAGTTCTCTGTGTTTTATATGGCTTCTAATTATCTTTTCAAAGCAATAATACCTGGCTCTGATTTAAATGTGTCTAACGTGTTATCACTCTTTAGCATGTAGGTGTCCTTACAGTTGCTTTTTGTTTCTTCTGGAGTGTGGCCTAGGGATCTAAACACAGAAGTGGGATTAAGAATTTCCCAAATCTTGGTTCCGGCTCTACCACTGACTCTGTGATTCATGGAAACCACTCATTATTCTGTCCCCGTCCAGAAAAAGAATAAAAAGTCCTGCAGAACTCATACAGGATTTCACGGTTATCTTAGTGTGAAGATGAAAAACCATTTTTGAGCATTTGCTAGTACTATTTCTTTAGAGAAGACTCTTGAGTTAAATAGCTAAATCTTTTTTTCAAGTGAATGTATTTCTGAAATAGAACTATATGCGCATAACCTCTGAGGCAATCTGATTGAATTTCTGGTATGAAGGTCTATATCAAGAAAGGAGAGAAACAAAAAAAAAATGAAATGTGTAAGAGTAGTAATGAAATCTCAATACTTATTTATAATGAAAATATTTTTCAGGTTAAATACAGTGCTATTATTACAACCAAAATGCCATACTGAATCCATATTAAAATACTATGTATAAAAAAGCTTGCCTTTTTTAAAGTTTGAAAGAACATCTTAGCTTACAGAAGTCTGAAACTGAGACTGAAATATAATGTAATTGCAAAGGTACATAGGAATTGTACATCTTTTTCTCATGAAAGTTATGAGAAAAATTGCTTCAAGATAAATTCAGTAAGGGGTATTTCTATTAACCATCATGACAGTAGTAACTGCATTTTGCTTAATTTTGCAGGTGTTTGCCTGTACGTATTTCCAAGTTATATCCTTAGTTATACGTCAGATGTCTACCTTTGTTGATGAGGTGAAACTCTATACAAACTGTGAAATTCAGTTTATGTTTTTTTTTTCTTTCTATGTGCAGATCTCTTGCTGAAGGCAACGAGAACATAATACTTTACTGAGGCTCAGACATAGGAGGTTAAGGACTTTTTTTCCCTTATGTTCTGTTATTTAGAAACTATTGCAAGTTATTTCTCACAGCTCTAAGAAATAATAAGGCACGCAGAGGTGAGCAGTAAGAAAAAATTCTGTGCCTGAACCAAACTGTAATAATTACTCGTTTACTTATAATTACCTCTGGTATAAGCTGACCAGTAGGTGAAGTTAGAGTTGAAGGTCCTCCAACCAAGGAAACGACTCCATTGCAATCCACAGTACTGTGCATCTTCCCATTTACTGGAAGGGCTGGTACCATTCTAGATGACACACTCGCCTGACTAATATTACTGTTGCGCCGCTCTCCGTGTCGATTTGGAACAAACAGGGAATCTCTCCTGCTCTCATTGTCTTCCAGAGTGCTGTGCTCATCATCAGCAAAGTCATTTTCAGATCCTATATCCTTTGCTCGACCTCTGAAACTGAAAATGCTTGTTTTGCTGTTGCGCCTTGGTGAGAACAGGGAACCACGAATACTTAGCAAAGACTGCAAAAGATTTAAAACAAACCAAACCAAAACAGCATTAGAACTGACATTCTAATTTCTTGGCTTTTTAAAGAATACTTCCAGTGATGGAGGAAGCATAGTCACTTTTTTTCTTCAATAGTATTGGTGTGTCCATTAGGGGAATGTGCTCATTAGGGGACCTGAAGTAGAGGGGAAAAACTCTTTTTAAGGTAACGTAGCAGGACTCTCTTACTTTTCTTCCCTTCTTCACCCCTGGATTCCTAGGGATAACAACTGATAACGATCACCGATCATTGTTTTCTATTCTATTTGCTAAAGGCAGAAGTGGTCTTAAGTTTGGTATTAAATTCAGTCTCAGTTGATGTAAAGAACTTATCTGCCCTCTTCACAATAGGCTCAGTAGCGTGGGAACAGTAGATGCAGTACTCTGAAACTAGAAGACAAAGGCAACAGCTTGGGGAAGCTCTGGAGGTACAGCGTGAACATGCCTAGTAGCACTCGGGCATAGCACTCCGGGGGCTATAGCAGGCTGCACACCTACCAGAAGGTACCACTTGGCCATCAGGCAGCTCAAAGCAAGCATTCACCAGGGACGCAGTTACCTAAAGATATCCTCTTACAAACGAGAAAAATAAATCAGTGGTTGTTGGTAATTCATCTTTTAATTACAGTAGAAGCTGGTTAATGGAATGTTCTTCTCCCTTGCTACATATTTTATTAACAGCATTCATGAATAAATAAAAAGAGTACTAATTGTGGAAAAAAAGAAACATTGCATTAAGCTTTCTTCAATTCCGCATTTGTACAAATCTTCACATCTTGGTACATCAAAAACCTGGTTTGAGATGATTCTCAATTTTTCACTGCTTTTGCAGGTGGAAAGTATGCATGTAATAGCAGTGTTTTTTATCCCAGGGTAATTAAAGTGAAAGTGACAACTGCACTATAATGTATAAATCTATATTAATACTGTGAAAATGAAACACTGAAAATATACATGTATCAATACATATGTATCTCTGTATATGCATACTCAGATTTATACAAACACACACATAACGTGTGTGCTGAACTGGTTATAAAGGCTGGCAGGTGTTTACCATTATAAGATGTATTTTTTCTGCTCTTAAAGCTATACCAAATATTAATAATTTGGGCTGAAATTTTCTATGCTGGCTGTCAGCCTCAAGCTGAGTTACTTGAAAAGTATCAGCCAAATGGGTTTGCTAACCCATTTATGTAAACCTGGCTGGAGAAAAAATGCTGGTTTGCTTATGCTGAAAGATAATTTTATCTAAAAAATAAAGCTCTTGCTGCTATAGAGAATGACACTGAATTCTGACCAAGTGGTAAACTAATTATTGCATCCTTTGTACATTTCTTTGTACATGTATTTGGCCAACCTACGGTCCTTCAAAAAATCACACGCTCGCTAGGTTTCGTCTGACTACCACTGCTACCCTTGTTTTTTTAGAGAACGTTTCCATGGCTGCTATGTTTTGTTTGTTGTCCAATCTTCCAAGCGTGTGTTATCATGCTCTGAGCACAGCTAAATGGATCAGGCCCCTCAGGGATTTAGGAGGAGTAATGCCTGCTCTGAAAGTCCCTGCTGGATTGAAGCAAAAGATACAAGCCCAAATGGCTGCAATTCTAACACATGTAGAGGCAGAAATATGTGTGTGCCTACATGCTCCCAGAAAGTAAAGTCTGAAAGAAAAGCTTGGCTTTTCTTGCAGGCTGCATCATTCATTTGCACATGGAATATTGTGTCAAAGGGCTAAACCTCTACAGGAGCCGACTGGGCAGGTCATCTCCCCTTACCATTCTACTTCATTGTTTCATGCTCTGCCACCCTGTTTCACCAGGGAGCTAAGCACATGGCTAAGAAGGCAAACCAGCTCTTCCTTTACCAGTTCTATGCCCGTAATCCTTCCGCTCTTACGGCGGCTCAGTTTTATTTCAGCTATATGCAGGTAACCTATGCCCCACAGCATTTTTACAACTCCAGAAACAATTACCAAGACAGTCTTTCATTAATAAATTATCCTCATTTAGATTATTTACTTGATACACGTCTCTTCGTGTTTTAAAATTTTATATTAATTATTAAAAAATTATTTCAGATGGTCACTTATTTCCTCCCTGCTGTGTAATTCATCATGTCTCAAGATGAGCTGTTTCCTGTCTATTGCATCATTTCCTTCTTTTCTTTCAAATCTAAGGCATATACAATATTTGTTTTCACTTGATTTTAATAGATTTTAATTATTTATTCTGCAACAGGAATTCACGATTAATTTTAATGCTATCAAAAGTCATTTGAAATGCCTTGCTTCTTAAGTTTCTGTGAAAGTTTCACAGTTCTTCATGACAATTGCCAGGATGGAAGCTTTCTGGGAGTTTCAGAGTATGAACAAATACATGCAACAATGCTTTACTGTATGTTAATAAAGCTACAGAAGGTTGATTATCTATGGAATCTCTTTGTCTCAAATCCTCCTCCCCTTAGTATACATGCTTCTATATTAAGTGTTTTTTTTCTATGAACCAAAAATGTATTTAATATAAACATAATATATTCCTTAATCAGTCTCTTCACCAGAAGTATAGAAAAGAGCAGCAGGGAATTTAGACTAGACAATGAAGAGGCCTATTATCAAGCAGCGAAAGCACAGGACTAGCAGTCCGAAATTCCTGCTCAGACTTCAGTGATTCTTCTTTAGTGTGCTCAAGTCACTCACCATCCTCATCTATGAGGTACAGATATATATATATCTCTGAGACAGAACTGTGCAGTCTGAGATGAGATCTCTGGCTGCAGCTCCTTTGTATAAGCCTGACTCAAAGTTCATTCCAATTAATAAGAGACTTTTTGGAGCAGCTTTGGCCCAAAACTAATAGTAAATTTTATTAGACTGGAAATATACTTTAACAATACTACTCAGAGGAGTTGAGATAGATTTAATAATTTGTTTTTCTTATGCTTGTTTTTTTTTTATTATTATTTTTTATTTCTTATCCAGAGAACAGCCTGGTCATTTTTAATTATAATAAATGTTACTTCAGAAATGTTACTTGCAGAAATGCAAATGTATCTTTTTCAGACCAGGCATCAACCCTTGTACTTAACTAATTACTGAGGCTTTACCTCAAATTAAGCTTTCCTCCCCTCAGTGCATATATTTCAGTGTGAAGTATTTCTGCCACCGAATCTCGTATTTTATACCAGTCTGGAAACTATCACCCTTGATACGAACATTAAATAGGATAAACATTGGTAGTTAAACATGGGTAGTATTGGTAGCTAAATGTCATCTGCTGGCTGAGACCAAACATGATCATTTTGAAGAATATTTTGAATATTTTGTCTTTATTATGGAGTACTAGAGTGACTTTTCCTATTGTCTACCATTTAAAGAAGCTAAATAAGGAAAGCAAAAGAAACTAATGGTAGTGTGGAATTTCCTATTCAGGGTATTTTGATGATGGGGTCTGCTAAAAACCCACATATTTGTATAGTTTTGAAATGGATGCAGAACAGAGAACCTATGGTTGATTAGTGCAAATATATCAATACTAATCAAAGAATCTTTGATTCTTTCTCCAATCGACCAGATACATCTTCAGAAACACACTTTCAGAAATGTTTTAATTAAGTTTACAATTATCCTTGGTATGTTCTTTTTATCCCTTTGCTAATAGAATGGGTCAAACCATATCAAACTAACACTGTTAATGGTACTACCACTGTTTTTTTCCTTCACTCATCTTTTACATAACTTCCAATATGTAAAACTGCTGTAATGTGAGTCAAAACCAAATTAGAGTAGATGAACATGCTTTAGTAAAAAAAGAGTGCTGTACCTGGTGGGGAGATGTGAACTTTTTTTCATATGTCAGTTGACTACCTTCTGTGGAGAAGCGGAAACTTTTCCTTCTGATACTGTCTTCTGACTCTGACTTGGGGAACTTATCGATATCTCCTTTGTTCTCTGCTTCAGACATTTCTTTTTGTCTTCTTTTCTTCCTTCTGTTTCTTCTTTCTTTAGCACTCTTTGAGCTCAACTTTGATGCTTCTGAAGAACTTTCCAAGAGTTCTCCTAATCCCCCTATACCACTGAAATCTCTTGATGCAACTGATGCTGCTGCTACCGCTGCTGTTGCCTGTCAGGTTACAAAGCAAGGTATTCTTAGTAGGCCAAAAATGAATAATTTTGTAGGCTTTTATCAACTGGTTTTATTATCACTGTACTAATACTGCTGGTTGTACACCCTTGAGTATGCACATACCCAGAAACAAATTGAACAGAAGATAAACTATGGAGTTGTATAGCTCCTCATTGTTTAGTAGCATGAGCTACTTGAAGCGTCAACTTCAGCAGATCAATAGCATCACTATTCCTTAAAGACTTGCTGCACAAGACAGTGGTCTAAAATTATAGTAGTCAGAAAAGTAAAAAAATGGGGCTTTTTCGTATATCTCAGACCTGCTTCCCCATTTTCTCTTGGGAAAAGCCCCACATCGTCCTCTAAATCAGCTGATTCCTTCTGTGTCCTTAAAGAGAAAATTAATCCCTAACATCCACCATAAGAGTTAATGTATCATAATCCAACTAGCAGCCTGCAAGTAGTTGAGTCCAGCCTATCCTCGCTGTCTTCACAGCAAGGACACTCCCCTCACTTTCCTTCTACCTTCACTGGCAACAGGCACACGCTCTAGACAAGTCTTCAAGCCCTCCATCCCTCTTCATGTTTCCTGTCCCACATTTCCCACTGTAACAGCACTCTAGGTTTTTCTTATAGACAGAGAAAGGTACAGTTATTGCCTGTTGCTGCTGCAGCCAGAGAGAAGAAAAAGTTTAGGTTTCTTCTCCGATGGAAAGGGATTAGATTATTTACTGGAACAAAGAGGCATCCCAAAACTCAGGAGCCGTATCTTCAACTACAGTGGTCAGCCTACCTGATTTGGTTCATTAGGGAAACCAGTTCATTTAGTCATCAAATAAAGGAAGAAGTGAAAGTGTGTCCAGTACTCTTCCCAGAAAGAACTGTCTGGGAGATTGCTATGAGATTCTGCAGGGGGAAGTATGTTTGGGAAGATGATAGGCTGCTGTGAGCTTACGAAAAAGGGTGGTGTGAGAAATGGCAAGAGACCAAGGTTATATAACAAAGATGACTGGTAATTATCTGGCAAAACTTATTATATTCAATGCACAGAATTTCAGGAATGATGAGACATCTCTACAGCAGGAAAGGATAGTTTGAAAGCTCATGCTATGAATTAATGGCTTTCTCTGCCACAATATACAACCCATGCCATATATGTTGACTTGATACAGATTTTTTCTGCTAAATACAGTATTAAAAGGATTCTGAAGTGTTTATCAATTAAAAAAAGTGATACTCAAAATTTTTTTATACTGGTTTCAGAATATCGTCTTTCAAATGCTCTAACAGAGACAAAGGCAGCAGATGTCACCACCCATCTACTTCATAATACTAACACTGAAGATGAAATAAGTGAAGCAATCCAAAGACCACTGTGATGACTTTGGCTTGTGGATGAATAGGTTCAGTGTAGAGGGAGTGAAGAGATGGGTCCGGCACTTGTTTCCATCTCAGCAACCAATTCAGCAGCTCAGTGATCCACCTTGTAAGACATACTTTCTGCAAATATTTTCACATACAAAAGGGATCTTGACTGTCATACTGCTTTTTTTTTACAATGAATTCCGTGGTCATTCATTTAAAAAAGTAACTACATTCCAGGGCCTTTATCCAACCTTCCATGCAGTCTCTGTTTCACATGGTTTTCTTGTTCTTCCTAACTCTGGATCAGCTTTATCTCTGTCCCCACTCTCAAACACGCAAACATCTAAATAAGCCTCCTGATATCTTTTGATATGATGTGATTTAGTCCCTTTCATGGATGAAAATATCAGATTTTTCAAAAAAAAAAGTACCCTTTGCTGATATTTAACTTTTTTTTTAAATTTGAATTTTGCATTTTCTGCAGGATTCTGCATTTTCCGTAGTGATTTGGAAGTGATAATAGATACACAAGTCAAGCATAAAGCTTTCTATTCAAGAAAAAGATGGAGAGTTTGACTTTCTATTAGCACTTTATAGAATCATTCTTAGTGAAAGTAGCTGTAAAATACTACCAAAACCATAGTCTCATAGAAGATTCTAATTTGCTAGCATTTCATAAATATTGTCCTGTTGAAAATTACTATATGCCAGATGAAAAGCAATGGAAAATCACTACAGAAATTACAGAGACTTCTGACTTACAGAGCTGAATACCTGCATATATTTTACTTTCAGATAAGAACAAAGAAAAAAAAGATTACTTGAACAGAATTCTGAAGTAATACCTTTGTTATAAATCTTGCTCGTCTGTTCTAAGGATATATAAACTTCTGATTGACTTCAGTGTTCTTGAATTAGGGATATGCTTAAATATATTTTTGGATAGAAACCTAAAAGAGCACTGATTACAATCCTTCTCTCTATTTTCTGAGTACTGGGAAAGAACTACTAAGTACAAGCCTGGTAATTCTCACCCAGACAGTAAACCAGAACTGACGTCACTAGACTTTTTTCATGCTGTTCATAAGACCTGTAACGTAAAAGTATCATGAACTATGACTACTTAAATTCAGGTTTCTAGGACACTCTTATCACAAATATTTTACTTCTATGGTCTTTTGGTGAACTTAGTAGCATTTTTTTCTGTACCATTAGCTTCCTTTTTTGCTAATCGGTTAGTTCCTGATTTTCTTTGCCTATTTCCACTTTTGTAACTTGTGTGGTAAACAAGACTTTTTTTCTTTTTGTAATTCATTGCACAATTTATACATATTCTAGTTCATTAAAGATTATTATCTTTGCCTAAAGAATAAGGCTGTTCACAAAGTACAATTTCCGTCATTACCTGAGCTTCTTCTTGTTGCTTCTTCAGTTGTTCCAGCATCTGTTGAAATTCCGCCTCTTTCTGCTCTGCTTCTTCCATGGTTGCTTGATTCTGTTCTTCATAGGCCATGGCGACCACAGCCAAGATCAAGTTGATCAGGTAGAAAGAGCCCAGAAAAATCACCAGAACAAAAAATATCATGTATGTCTTCCCAGCAGCACGTAGTGTCTAGGGAGTAGAAAGCATATCTATATATTATTCCACCACTTATCTTTGTTACTGCAACAGCATTATGCTTTCAGTTTATGTACAAATAAGCCTATTTATATAATTTTGTATGTCACCTAGAGTTTACATTTTATGTCATAAAAATTTCTTACCAGCTGATACAGGTTCTCCCAGAAGTCCTGAGTCATTAGCCGAAAGAGTGACAAAAAAGCCCAACTGAAGGTGTCAAAACTTGTGTAACCATAGTTGGGGTTTCTACCAGCTTTCACACATATATATCCCTCTGGACACTGCCTATGTGAAACCCAAACAGGAAGTACTTAGTTATAACTTTTATTTCCTTCTAGAATATATTTGTTACCTTTTGGAACAATATGCATTATTTTTTCCACGGGAGATCCATGAATTACAATTTAATTCATTCAGAAAAAGTCCTGAGAAACAAACTAATAAAAGTGTCAATGAAAGATACCCTTTCCATCCGTTCACTGGTTGAAATGACCTAAATATTTAAAATCTCCTCAGTCACATATTGCAAATAGAATCTTTATTCCAAATCAATAATTTCCTGACAGAAATCATTGCTAAAATGTTGTTAAGGTTACAGACAGATTAAACAATATTATTAGCTAAATCCAATTGTACTGTTAGGGATCTCTCACATAATACTGAGGTGGTTTTTTTTTTAAATAAGCTTCTTCACTGTTGCCAGTTAGGTATCGGAGTTCAGCTAACAATTCTAGGCTCATAACTGGGCACATGTGTATGGCAGAATTTGCCAGCAATGAAAAAGAGTTAGGCTTGGAAAAAAAGATTTCAACCTTGAACTATGAAATCACTACTGTGCTTTCTTAATATTTTACGTATTCTCTTTCTCAGTTCTAACCTTTGCTTTCACCTTACTTCAATCAGTACATCCCCAAAATAGACGTTACAAGAGTTCAGTTTTTATCATTAACACCAACATAATTTTCCAATCAAGCAGGAAGAAAAGCTGTTAATGAGTATTTTGTTTAGCCAGAGTAAAAGATTTTGACTTACGTAAGAAATCATTGTTTAGCAGCAAAACTCTTTAAGTTCTGTAACACTGCGAAATATGGAGTTGCAACTACTACAGATAGGTTTCGTGTTATTGCTTTTTCTACAGAACGTAACTGAGGATTTTTGAAAAGGTCTTACCCTGCATCAGAGCTATTACCACAAAGTAGGGCATCTCTTTGTCCTTCCAAAATGTAAAAATGAGCTGTGTAGAAAGCATTAGAAATATATGTGAATAAATCAAATGCACCTGAAAGTACTACAAAGTAGAATAAAAACAAATTGTAAGAAAATCAAAGTGGCTAGCTGCTGATCACTTTGTAATTTGTTTAGGAACCCTTCTGGTTATTGTACTTGTTTATTGTATGTATTTGATCTCTGTCAGTCAGTGACTGTAAACAGTTCTACATAAGGCAGAAATATAAACCGTTCAATATTCTTTGCTTGATCACAGATAGTTGCATGCTATAGCCACAAATATATTTCAAACAGTTATATCAGTCATTCTTACTTTCATCCTCAATGTAATCCTTCCAGTTAAATGTGCTCACTGTCATATTAACAAATGTACCATTTTCATCCATTGTGCTATTAAAGTAGGAAATAACATTTATTTCAAAAGTCGAATTGTCTGGAGGCCACTGCAGGCATTTATTCCTCAAGTTGCCCATGAACAGCTGCAGCCCTATTAGTGCAAATACACTCAGACAAAACACAGTCAGGATCATAACGTCCGAGAGCTTCTTCACAGACTGGATTAGGGCTCCTACAATAGTCTTTAGGCCTGCAAAGAGAAGAGATCCACAGATTTATCAGAGAGTATCTTTGCCCTTCCCATATAATTTAGATGTCATGCAGACACTTAAAATAAATTATTTTTTGTTTCTCAAAAAGTAAAGCTTCATGAGCAGCCTTGGAGATTGTGAAGATGAATGAAAGAAAAAGATTATTTTTTATGAATATGCAATGTACATATATTCCAATGAACTGAATATATAATGTTATTCTCAAGCAGGAAATTTTATCAATCATGCTTTCCTAATATAGATTTGATTGTATTTCTTCATTTTTTCTCTGCATTTAATATTCTGCCAATGATTCAGTTTCCAGTTAATATTAAATATGACTTCATAACAATATGAAGATAGAATGAGATAGAATGGCAAGTCATTTTGAGAGAAAAAAATATCAAATATGACTTCACAACAGTATGAAGATAGTATGAGTTATAATCGCAAGTAATTCTGAGGGAAAAAACCATCATTTGCATTTGATAAATTTTCCTGTGCAATATTTATCTCATTTTTGGTAGCTTTTTTGTTGATACTTGGTTGTCTTTAAGACTAATGTCAATTTTAAGTAGTAAAATAAAGGAAAAAATTCAAAATCAAGAAAGCCATAGCACTAAAGCTCATTTAATGTAAAAGAGACAGCTTGTTATAATAAAATGCAGAAAAAACAAAGCAAAATAACCCATAGGCCTCATATTTTATGTTTCATGCAAGAATCTGTTAAACTCAAAGGCTGATTTTGCCAAATAAAAGAAGCTAATGCTGGAAAGGCAAAGAATCATAATCCAGGGTTACGATCCATGCCTTTTTGGGGTTTTTTTTTTTGGCAACACGAGCAGCAAACAGCAAGACTTATGCTCAGAGGAAGTGAATTCAACTTCAATGGAATGAAAGTCAGCCTCGGTGTTTAACCTAGCTCTCACCTGGAATGACTGATATTGTTTTCAAAGCTCGGAGAACTCTGAATGTTCTCAACGCTGAGACATTGCCCAGGTCCACAAACTCTGTCACATATCTGTAATAGGGGAGTTCACACACAAACACAATGACAGCACACAAATAACAATCGGAGTTATGAGGGGCCTAACACCTTACACCAACTACTTCTTACCTGGGATTACAGAAATAGTTTTCAAAGCTCTCAATACTCTGAAAGTTCGAAGAGCTGAAACATTGCCTAGGTTTACAAATTCTGTTACATACCTGTAGGATTAAATCACAGTTATTCAGAATTGAGGCAGAGCTTATACTAATTATGTGGGTCTTCAAAACCTCTGTGGCAATATTAGCAATCGTACTTCAAAATTTACCTGTCTCCAGTACACCTCACTTTTATAATTCTTTATTTTCATCAATTTTGCTAAATTTCATTGAAGTGAAACTCACTGATTTGTATTTGAACAGCTAATGAAACTAGATAGCCTCTAATAGGACAGTGACATGAAGTCAAAGGGATGGCTTCCATTCTGGTGAGCAGAAAAATGTAGGACATGAAATTAGTGTCCCTCAGCAGTAATTACACTAGCGGCTGACACTCCGTGCTGGCTCCTGCCATATTTTACTTTAAGTACTGAAATGTGTGAGACATTGTCTAAACTTCACAGGTTGCAGAAATTAAATACTTTAAAATCAATATATTTATTACAATAATATTTGCCACTAATTTCATGCCCTAAAAGTTTAAAAAAGTTCTTGAACCACTTACGCCATTAAAATGACACTGAAGTCAAGCCAGTTCCACGGGTCTCGCAGAAAAGTAAAACCTTCTAAACAGAAGCCCCTTGCAAGAATTTTGATAAGCGATTCAAAGGTATAAATTCCAGTGAAAGTGTACCTGAAAAGCATCGAAGCAGGAATAATGGATTTTTGCATACTTACACTTACAGACAGTGACATTCAATATCAAAGATGACTTACAAGAAAAGAAAATAAAAACTAGTTAGAAGTGAAAGGAGGAAATCATGAATTTAACTTGCCCCAAACACTAAGAATGAAATTGTTGTTCAGTAGATGAAATTTGAACCCAACACGTATATACTATTCATTTTCTAAAAGGCTGATTTCATCTCAGTTTTTGTGCTTGCAAATAATTTCAGACTCTAGTATATATTGATACATTTCAGACTTTGATATTTATATGTACATTCTGTGGCACTCACAGGGCTGCCTCTGCTTGCATTCACAAATGAGGTAGATGTCTAAGTGTTACAAAAAAGTAAGATTTTTTTTAATGTCGAAATCGGAGAGCTTTGTGAAAATCTCTTCTGGATAATAACTATAGTCATGCCTCTAATACAAGTTTATTTAATAAATAATAATTAAATATAAGAAAGCATTCTTGAAGATGTGGAGCATGATTACCAATTTACCTGGTGTGGGAACAACCATTCATTTAAAAACACATAAGAGTCAGTTATAACTAGCTTAAGGCAGGGACTTTCTGAGACCTGTGTGGGTCCAGGAGGACCTCCAGAGTAAAGGAAGTCTACCTATGGACCCTACTGCTCTCCTTTCGGACTCTCAGCTCCCCTAACAAGCCATAGTCACTGTTGAGCATACTGGGAAAGGGTGAATACTACTGCAGTTTCTAAACAGAGCATTCAGAGTAAGATTCTTTCATGCAGTGAAATAAATAAATAGAAATCAATAATGGCTATTGGAGAACAGGAGGGAATGAAAGAAACTGCAAGTGGTTACAGCCAGGTTTTTGATGAGTAGTAGTATTTCAAAGAAAAAACATAATATTTCAAAGGAAAATGTGTATCTGTATTTTGTTAGAGAAAAAAACATGCATGCACAACCATGAACAAGAAAGGAAACAGAGATATTTTGTGGTTTCTTTACTTCTGTCAGCTCTTTGTTACTCCTTCACAGGTAACACCCTTTCCTCAGTGGTTTGATTTTCTTGTGGTTTGGGTGTTGGGTGTGCTTGCTATGGCTGGCACTTGTGAGTTCACATCAGTGAGCCACCACAAATGTCCTACTGTGCTAAGATCATGGATACTCAAGCAATATATGGCTGGCTTCACCAATGACATGCAACAATTTTACATGCACATTTGAAGTTCTGGAGCTGCTTTTCCACTTTACAGCTCAGAACACCCACGCACAAGAGCTCGTGTTTGTACTTCACAGTAGAAGTTCAGACATTCCTCAAACATAATTTTAAAGAGCAAGGCATTACTCTTAAACCAGTCAAATTATTTAGGAGGAAAGCAGAAAGATGATGATCTAATGGAATCTGATTCTTCACGACTCTGGAAAAGCCCATCGTGGCATGCAGCTTTCCATAAATCCTTCTTGTTTGGAGTCACACAAAGACAAAGACATAAAAATAAAGAAGTAAAAATGTTTAACTTACTCTACATTCTTTGTCCAGTCTGGAGGGTTACTCATGGTCATAAATACACAGTTGGTCAAAATAGTGCACATGATAAGCATGCTGAATAATGTAGATTATAGTCAAGGCATGTAAGTCTAAGAAATATGACAGTTTTATAACACTGGAATCATTAAAAATATTAAGTGTATAAAAATACATACAAATAATGTGACATTCTAAATAAAATTTGAAAATAAAGCTTTGCACATGATTTTATCTATTTTAAATGGTATGCCATCTGGCACGTTGTGGTGCACTTACTGTAAAAAATGCATTAATTCTATAATTATGGCAGGTTTAGGATTTAAATGAAACTTAAACACATCCTTAAGTCTGTAAAAATATGCAATGAGTACCCAAACGTCATTACTCATTGAAGCCAGGGGGATCACTCTAAAAGATCTTTAGGCAGAGGTCGGTTGTTTATGCCCAAGCCGTTCTTTGGACATGACTGAAGTATATTGGAAAATACTCCCCTTTATGCTGACCTGGATCTTTTATAGGACACCTACCCCAATGCTGAAAAAGCATGCCTGAAAAAGCAGCTCTTTCCTCATGCTCTTTTGTCCTTGCTAAGTGAGTCTAGTTCATGAATAGTACTACTGGTCATGGCAAAAGTGTGACCTTAGATATGTTCAAGTGCAATGGTTTGTTACTAATTTGGCCTTAGCTGCAGGGCTTAGGATGGGATCAGGTCTCCTTTTGTATATAAAGCCTGATATTTAAACTCTGACAGCCTTAGGTGGTTCAGTAGAGAAGTCTCTCGGTAGGAATGAAGATCACACTGCAATTCACATGTAATATTCCTGCTTTTTAAGTGTGATCAGCGTATGTTTAGTTAGCGTAGGACACCGACACAGACATAATTTGTATATCCGTATGAAAAGTATTATTTCAGTAATTAGATTAGTTTTAAATGGCAACCTTTAAACCAACATTAAGAAAAAAGGATATGAATGTACCAAAATCTTGATAGCAATTTTTCTGATGGGATTAAAAGGAGTTAAAATGTACAAGGCAGATGTGGCACTGAATCGGAAAATTGCCTTCCCCTTATTCAATACTATGAAAGTCTGCAAAAAAGAAATACAAAATTAAAATATAGTGTTGACTACATAAATGTCTTTACCTCCTTCTAAAGGATTCCATTCTCTGTCTGGGAGGTTCAAGTTCTATTCTACTGCCTGCCTGTGGTAGGAAAATAACTGATTTCTATGAATACAGCATATTAAGCCCTCCATGGCGAATTCTTCACTTTTCTAAATTTCCCAGAATGTGGACTGATATTATTAAAATTGGTGGGAATTATCATCACCAATGCCAGTTTATCAATAACAGCAAAATGCAGCATTTCATCACTAAAATATTTTCAATTGTATTTCTAACAAAGTCTTCGATTAAAGTCAGCATTTCAAATTAATTGAATGCATTCTACCTTGTGAGCAAACACTAACGAAACCAAAACAGCAAAAGGGCAATTCTAAACACCAGTTTGTATTTGGAACAAATACTTGACAGAATTATATACACATATATATGGTGACAAGGACAAACACCTGTCACTAAAGAATTAACCATAATTTTAAAATAATTTTGCTTTCATTTTAGATTTTTAAATACTACCCATATAAATTATATGCATCTTCTAAAAATGTATCTGTGAAAAAATAACAGGGATTAATAAATTGCCAGCTGACATCATTCTGAGCAGTCTAAAACAAACGTACACCAGAATTTGCATCTTATAACAACAATTTTTTTATTTTTTTTTTTAAATGCTGTTTTCAATTTTAACAATATGCTCTTATTTTCCCTATATGTGAGCACCTAATTTAGGTAGTTACTATCTTTTAAATTTTGACCTATGGTTCGTGTTCCCTGTCATTCTGATCCTGTTGGCGGTCATCGCCTAAGTGTTTTCATTTTTATTCGAAGTGTATTTGTGTGTGAGGTTTACTTGCATCTTTGGTGCTGTTTGAAATTTCTTCAGGACATGACTGTTCTTCATTCCTTTTGCTCTTTGTCAATGGTAATGGCTCTGCTTTGTGTTACCATAATAGAGTCTTTGTTAAGCTCTCAGCAGAGCTATATAGTATCACTGTTCTCCAGGTTGATTTCCATTCTCTGTAAAAACTGGGCTGTGATCAGAAAAATGCTGCCCTCTCTGTGGCCTTTACGGCCTCATCTGCCGACTCTGGGAGAGAAAGCACACCTCTCTACAGGGGGAAAGAAGACAGGTAAAGGAGCGTTGCCGGTGCCTGTTCACAGAATAACGTCAAGCGTAGCATTGAGGATGACAGAGAATGGGCTTACGCTCGTTGGCATTTCTCTCTGCCCTACACTCCTCCGCCCAGCTAGAAATGGTAGAAAGATGTTGCCTGTCCCAAGGTCACTGCTGCAGCTGAGCCTGAAGACAGACTCCAATTCACAGATGATTTTCTCTGCATTGACAAGTTGATGATTAAGAGTAGTTTCTGCTACATACTAGAGGAGGGATGACTAATTCATCATTTAAGATGTCCATTTGTTTTCTGTTGAGCACATTAGGCTGGTACATAACCTAAATACAGATGTTACCTGTTGCAAAAGATTCTGCTGTTTACTAATTACTCTCATAGAGTAATAAGTCCATCAGTAGCCTTAGTTTTACACTTTTGTTCCAAAAAATCTGACTATTTTTTCCAATCATTGGAGGTTAGAAAGTGTACTTCAGTACTTCTCAGGGTTTCCGATACTTCATTTTTAGGAGACTTGTTTAGAAAACTTTAGTCCTGAACTTATTTATGCAACTTTACGAATTGTTTTGCAGCTAGTCAAGAAAAGGGCTTAGCGCACACAATTGTATTGTAAGAAAGGATCTTCATGGAACTGTTGATATAACCAAAACCACATAATAAAAATAATCCTTGGCAACACCCCCTCTCTGAGCTTTCATTTCTTTAAATTTCCTAAATAAAGTTAATATTTGTATTATCTACTGCACTGTTTATTTAACTTTGGCAACTGTTAGCTTATGCAAGTACATATGGATTCTGCTTTACTTTCTGTTCCTGTCACTAAAGCCATAATTTTTAAAACAGTTTTGTGAACCACAAATTTAGCCACAAAATCAAATTGGCATGATTTTTTCCTAACAAACAAAATAACTTTCTTTACAATTTAAGATATTTTATGTCTTTGGTTTTTTTATAGTTACTCAACATCAAGTTTCTTATCTGGATGGCAGCCTGGAATGCCTCAAGCCGCCATCAGAGCAACTGTGTCTGTTTCCTTCTCTGTTTCAGAGAGACAAGGAAAGACAATCCAAGCACTTGTCCATAAAACGCCTTCTGCATTTTTGAATTTACGGTTATTATCCGCAGCTTCATCTTCCTTCACTCTCCTTACCCACAACACTTTGCAGGTCTATCAGGAACTGGGAGAACATCTTGATGCTGCTAAAGGAGGGTGCAGAAATAAGGAGATACAGAGCAGAACCTGCTCCTACCATCAGCTGTACCTTTTACTAATCTGTGCAGGACATAAGGTATTTTTAACTACTCCCAGGCTGGACAATTTCAGATCCTGGAGGAATTTAATGCAGGCTACAACTAATCCCAGCTACGGAGATATACTTCTTTGTTCCTTGTCTTTCTCTCAAGTCATATAATGTTAGTCTGTTTCTAGATTCTACGTATCATTGCTACAAGACCAAAGCCCACGTACTCTACTGTGGAGCCTGACTTTTAAAAAGGTCAAAGGGCAAAGTTTTTACTTGAATGCATCTGTCTGCACTGGCCTTTCTATCTCCAAGTTCCCGGCTTGCGGATCATGTGAAAATGAGGACTTTGTATGACTGTACAAATCAGAAGGGGGAGGACACCACTTTTAGGAGTTTAAATTCTTTGTGGAGCACAGCTATGCTGTTAATGGTCCAGTTGTGTTATAGCCTTGCACATGTCACTCAGGCACATTACTTTTCTCTCACAACACAGAACCCTTCGCTCTGCTCTTTCTGTGTGAAAAATCTCAATTAGTCTTCAGAACAACAAAACTGTCTTTTTTCAATTCCTTCCTCAAAACATAGCTCTTCTGTGGTGGCTGCCACGGACTTCTAATTGACAGCTGTGCAGCAGAGAACTGTCATAGCAATCCCAAGCACCTCAAGCAACAGTTTTCATTGTGGTAGGTTTATGACCCAAGATTTACACAGAGTCTTTATATCCTAAATATATATAGAGAGAGAGATAATTTATGCATACATATATAGACATATTTTTACACATGTTATATAGCTATAACAGAAGCAAAGAATGTGGTTGTAGTCCCTTATTTCACTAACTTGGATAGATGCCACCTCATTACCTACAGCCATCTCCACTGCAAAATCATGCTTGGAAAACCTTGTTTGTCATATCAGGTCTTACTGCTACATTGAAATCAGGAAAATTCAGTCATGTTCTCAAGTTCAGGCAAGCTCAAGGAAGCTATATCTTCCTTACACTGAGGTATATAAGAAGTAACTCAAGGAAGTTGAAGGAGTCACAATATAGAAGAGCGTACATCAGTTCTGTTAGATGAAAGGATGTTTCTGTGTATTTACTGGCTTGATGGCTCTAACCATCATATTTTGTGATTATACTTTTCTAGTGTAGAAGATCATATTCTATTTTGTGCAAAAGATTATTCACTCACTTTTTTATTGATATAATATGGGTCCAGGTCTTCCAAAGGTTCAGACACCATTCCTGGAGGTATGTCACCGTAAATAAATGGCAGTGTCTTTCCTGCCTCCAAGTCACTGTTTGGTTTTGGACCATTTTCGTCATCATCATCTGTATGTTCTTGCTTGGGCTTTTTAGCTTTTTCTTCTGCAGAACGCTTTTCAATAGCTGCGAGAGAATCTCTAGTAAAATAGCGGAAACTTTCAGGTCCTGGTGGTACCAGCAGTGCCTGTGCCATGTTTTCATCCTGCAAATTTAAGTACTTTTAGCCTCTTGCATAAGAATGACCTATAAAAGAAAATTAGATAATTTAGGAAAACTAGATTGTACCAACAGAAAAACACCCCAGCATTTGCTCAGAAATGCTTTTCAGGCCTGAAATAGAAGCAGCATGTTTCAAAACGGAATAAAAGTTAAAAGCAACTGCTCAGACTTTATTTAGATATTTTATAAATTATTTTTCAGCTTTTCCCTGCTGGTGTGGAAAAAGACACTGCTTCTGCCCACAAACACTGCTTTGCTATGTCATTAGACTTTCCCAGTTAGAAAGTACTGATAGAAGTGTTTTAACAGTATATCTCTTTTTAACAGCAAGTATAAATGCATATTCTATGAAGTACTCTTGAAAATTGTAAACCTTTTTTTTACTAGTTAATACTTTTTATCTTCCCATATTTTTTCAAGTATCAGTAACCCAACTTTATAAAAGCGAATATTTTCATTAAATGAAAAAGGAGTTTTTGCATGATTAATGCTATTTAAATGACAGCAACTGAATTATGGGAGGAACAAGCATAATTCTTCTTACTGACAGTTTACTGTGCTGAAGGTTAATGTTAGGTACCAAAGCAGGTTAGGTTGCATTTATTGACTGTCAGTGAGCTGTGAATCAAAGCCACAAGCCTTTTACCTAAAAGGATACAGGATGTATAATCAAGAGCAAGTGGGAAAAGAATGCTGCTCCTGATTTTTTGCAAGGCAAGTGTCATAATAGTATTTCAGACTAAAACTAGTTTGAAATTTAAGACTCTGGTTCCTCTCTGGCGCCAGTGCTGGCTGATGTTGTCCCGGTTGCTTTTTCCTGCTCTCTGTACCAAAATCTCCACTGTATAATACATCTCTTTTTGAAGCCCTGCAGTGCATCAGCTGAAAGTAATGTTCTTCTCTTTCTTCCAAGTCCTTCTGCAGTAGGACCAGTTGCTTAAACTGATGCACTGCACAGCACCGTGGAGAGGTTTGAATGGCTAGAGGGAAGGAATGGAAGAAGGAAGGCAGATCTGATTAAGGAGCAGTGCCACCAAGTAAGAAATGATAGTCTTATTTGATGACTACTTTGCAAAAGGTTGTGGCATAGCATGGTAATAATTTTAATTATGAAAACCAATTTTTAAGAGTGAATTTCAGTGCCTGAAATGAGTCCTAATTGTGTTTTCTGTACATGAAGACATGTAGCCTTCCCTATGTTACCTCATGAATGTGCAAGACCTGTATTCTGGAGTTGCCACATCTAGATTTGAGACATAGTATTGTATTCACTTGCATTCATTCAATAGTCTTTCTCCTAAAGCTTCTTGCCTGTCTGAAGTAGTTTGTAGAAATTGTGCACGCACGCGCACACACAAAAAGCACCACAGTAATGATCTTATGAACTAATGGATTCCTTTTTGAAATGACCCCCAAAAAATCAAAACCTGTATGAAGGTAGAGAGGGATGTTAAAACATGCTTCAAGAATCTACAGTAGAAAACTGGAGGAAAGAAATGAGACTGTATGTTCCTAGATCTGAATTACCAGTCCAATGACATGGTGAGTAGACCTGCTCCGGTGCCACCTCAAGTCTTTATCTCTGGAGTGGGTTCACAGCACAGCATCAGTGTGTACAATCAGCACTGAGATCATTGAAATAATTTAGTTGGTAGATTATAGCACTGAGCATCTAAGTAATGCAAGAGGAAGACCCGAGGTACCTGACCACAAATTCATAAATAAAATATACTGTAATGTAGACGTGGAGAAAGCTTTTCTCAAGGAATAGCCTGGAGAATGTTGAGTTAATGTAACGTGTAGAATCACAGAGATCCTGGAGGGGCTGGAGGTACTGATGCAGTACAAATTGAAAACCAAATTGTTAAGCCAGCCAGCGTCTCCAGCAGGCAACCTCATCACATGTTGCTGTACTGAAACTTCTGGTACTAATTTTTAGTGTGTATAAGACAGAAGCCTTTGCTGATACTTGTTTTTTATTAATGCAACTCCCAATTATAAGGATCCTAAACTCAAAATTGTCCTTTATTTGAGAGTTAAAAGCACACGTTCCCTGGATACAGTCCACACTCTTTGATTATTGCTTTTGCCCATCCAGGATTAATAAACTAAGATGATGTTTGAGGTTTCCCATTGGTTTTTCTGAATAATTGATTCCTTTATTACACATTTTACAGGTCTGTGATTCAAGTTGCTGACCTAGGTGCCTCTTCTATGAAACTAGGCTTGAAAAGTGCACCCTTTTCAAGGGTGTCATCAAGAGTCATCAGTGGGTCCATCTTCTCTTTATAGTTTAGTGGATTTGGTTAGGCTGCTTTTCATCCATTAACAGTTACAGTTATGAATGCTATAACAAAACACATTGTCCTCACTAGAAATAGATGTATTTGTAATGCCAGAAGTCCACACATTATTGGGAAAAGTAATATTAGAAGACTTGGGGTTTCACTGCAGTTCTCAGACAGTCATAAAACATGCTTTAAAAAGGTTTTCTTGACAGGTTGGAAACATCACTTGAGTTCTGCCTCCACTACTGTCTGGTGCAGTTATATCTTTCCTGGCTGCTGCTTTACACAAGAAGTTTCTTCCTATACTAAATATACCCCAAGTGTTTTCATTCAGATTACAGGGCTTAACAGAACAACACACAAATATGTGTTTGATTACTGTTGCTATACATGCAGTAGCGTAATAGAACAATGAAACAAAAGTAATTCTGTTCCCTGCACTGAGCCCTGAACAAGCTCTTAGCAACCCTTGAACTATGAACCACTTGGTTTTTAGTGATAGCTTCCCTCTTCTTCCTTCACTGGTTTTCAAATTGCTAGTTATCCCGTGACTAAACTGCCAGGACATCAATGATATTGGGCAGAATTCAGACAAAGAAAGAACTCTGTCTATCTAATAATTTCAGAATAGCTTTCATTAAAAAACTATCTTTAAAGGAACAGTCTCAAAAGTACTTGTAGGATCCGAGTCATCCAGGCCCCTCAGTACCTGATACTGATCAGCAAAAAGAATTTCAAGTATTTGAAATATAATTTGGGCCTAGATACCATATGTATAATGGTCTACAATTCAATAGATTTCATTAGAAAAAAGAAGCTCCAATTTATTAAATACATGCTTTTGCTAAGTAAATCCATTTACTTGTATTTGAGCATTGCATTCCATAAATCCTTATCCAGTTTTCCTTCAGTCCCTTCCTTTAAATAATAAGGTTGAACAATAAACACTGTCCATATGTTCTTAATTTTACGCATATAACAGTTAATTATATTATGTCTATGGGTAACTTGTTAAATTTTATTTTTGAATATAATTATCATTTACACAGAAGATGACTCAGAAGGTAAGTGAAATATCTGTGCTAATGATGTCAAATTAATTTTTGTGTGTCTCTGAAAAAGCCAGAAGTCATCATCTGAAGTATCTATTTTTACGATACATTAAATCAGTCAAATACTAAAAGTGAAAGTATCAGTGGAAGAACCAGGTGGATACTATAAATATTTATTAAAATCATCAAGTAATCTAACAGGTTATTTGCATTTTGAATTAAATAATCCACATATACCCTTCAAAGTTTTCAAAGTAAAGAAATAACAACCCTTGCAGTGTTCCCTCTTACGGGCTGTTTTTTTCTGCTTTTAGCACTGGCATCAGAATTATTTTCCTGCTAAAACCTTGAAAAAGCTGACTACCGAGATTTTCATTCCATTAAAACTGAAACACTGGCACACAAACATGTATTTGATTAGAGCTGGAATAAGTGTGAGGCTAGCAAATGGAATCTGTAAAATGACCAAATATCATAATTTTCTTATGCTAATCCTTCATTTGAAAGACTGTAATTTGGGAATAATATCTTCCTCTGTGCCAAGCACAGCAATAGCCTCTCAGATGCTAAAATCTGGATTAAAAACTCCACTCTAAATGACTAGTGTTAATAAGACTAGCTGTCTCACATTAGGCCGGTAAAGATACTTGTCCAAATCAAAAAGGTGGGGCTCCCATGCTAGGAGAGGCGGAAACAACTGGGCTAATGGCACCGCTTCAGCCTCAGCTAGAGATTATTTTCTGCAGCTTTTGAAGGCAAAACTGTAGCTGTTCTGTGCTGATGTCGTCAGAAAATCGCCTCAACTCAAACTACCACTGTCCTGAGAAGGAAAGGAGTACAGAGGGAGTGTACGCAGGAAGAGTCTAATGAAATGAGTCATCTTAACTCCCTCTCTTAGTATTTGGGAAGTTTTTTTGAAAAAATCAGGTATTTTTTGTTGGAAGTGAAGATAAATTTAAATTACTATGCTCTGACCAAATTCCAAATTGGGTAATGCTGCATTCCATTTATCCCAAAAATAAAAGGATGGATAAAAACTAGTTTGTTGTGAAGACGATCTAAAATAAAATATTCTTATTGAAATGTCTAATGGCATTTATGCACAGAGGCTCATTTCACAAAGAAAAACCTATCCTCTTATCTGCTGAAATGTTTCAATTTTTTTTTTACAGTTATAGGTTATTATCTTTTCAAAACTGGTATTTCCTTTGTTTTTCCTGGCATCTTTACGTTATTTTTTACTGCTTTAAAAATATTTGAATAAGGAACAGAACTCCAAAATGAAAAAAAAAATAGTCCCAAAATGTCACCGCTATAATTCAAAGTGGTAAATGCAATGTAATGCAGAGTTAATTGAGAGATCTGAAGAGATATCCAGTCAAAACTGTCCAAGGGTTCCTGAGCTAAGGAATCCGTGAATGTTGGTTCCACAAAAGTAGGTATATCCAAGGAGAGGAGTGACCTCCTCAAAGGTGAAAACAGCCTCCAGCATTTAGCACCTGCTCAGAACCTGCCTCTTCTTTAAACAGTAATCTACTAACTTAAACTATGATAATTTGTGTTTACAGGTCCTAACTGACTAATACGTAGGGTTTGTTTTCCTTTTTTCCATTTCTTCCAACGTTTATCATTCATCTATTGTGTCATTTTCCTCAGACTATAATTTATCTGGAGCAATTGCTATAAATTTTGTCTGGATTTGTACAGTCAGCCTCAGTAGCCTGTAGGCATTAGTGTTACGTAACAACTCAAAATAAAAATAATGAAATCACCACCAGGTATTTATTAATAAAATTAATAAATCACAGAAGACAAAAACGCTTACTTGTTATTAGAATATGCAATCAACTAATAAAGGTATGTAACAGAAATAATATTCCCTTAATAAAACCTTTAGATTTAGAATGGGGTAGCGATAAGTGGCTGAATATGAATTGGTAGTTCACATTGGCTGAACCCTGACTGAAGAACAGTAAATACAGGAAATGCTAGTGAATTAATACTACTGTGGTTCCTCAGGGATGTTACATGCAATTTTACTTAATGTCCTCAATAATGACTTGCAATAAGGTGTGATAGCATGTGAACTAAATATCAAGAACCCCAACCTCAACAAAAGAAAGTACCGCAAGAGGTTGGAAATCCGGGCAGAATATAACGCATGAGGTTCAATCTGACTGTTAAAAGACTAGGCAGGCGGGAAAACACTCAAACCAGATTATATTAGAGACTGGAAAACAATCTCAGACATGTCTGAAAGATCCAGGAGCTGCTTCTTGGGATATCTTTGGGCACCGCTCTCTCTCACCAAGACCTTGCTATGGATAGGCTTTCCCCCCACTTCTTTGCCTGGTTGTGCCCACACTCATCTCTTCTCTTCCATCTCTACCTCACTGCAACATTTGCTTTTGAATTAATTTTATCCTATTTCTTCTTACCTCCTACCTAGAAGTGGAAATAGTGGCTTATGAATCTTACATCAAGGCTAATGTATGCTGTACCTAGTAAATAGGAGTAATCAAAAATAGGTAGATTATGTAAAGAAATGAACCCGGATTCCTCAGATATCTACCTGCAAGTTGTAGAACCCCCAAAATAAATTGTTTGACCTATTTATTTATAAAAATTGACCAAAACCCCTAGGAATTCTTTAAATGCAGGCCTGCCCTGTATCTTCTTTAACACCATAAGTTGCCTCTGAGAAGGTGTGAAAAGAGATCAACTGTGAGTACTTGAAGTATTGGAGAAACCTGAAGAAGGCCAAATGAAGACCACATGCAATTTAAGAAGAGGAAGGGTCTCTTTTTTAGCCCATCAACCTCTTTTGAATACAGTACTTACTATTTTGCAAATACCTTCCAATGTTATAGATCCTCACATTCTAATGGAAAATAGCTGCAATACATGTAACACAAATTTCTACAGCTAGACCTCATTAAAGATGTTAGTTTCATTTTCCCACTGATATTTTAGTGAAAATATATATATATATCTCACTATATCAAATGGCCATCTTATGAAGTGAAACGTTATCTCTGTCTGAGAAGAAAAGACGGTCTTACCTTTATTTTTCTAAGAAATGCCAAATCTCAAAATTTAGCCACTGGATCTTTTGCTATGATGAAAACAAAAAGGCTGCATTTCTAGCAGAGAATGGAATTGGTAAGAAAAGTTTCTCCTTGGGAGCTGAAGCTTCTTCAAGACTGAAGTTTCTTCAAGATTCTCTCATTCTTTGTTCCTGTGTCCAAAGCTTCTCAAAATTAATTGTGGTAGACAAAGACAAGTACTTATTCACACAGACACATTTTTCCAACCTAAGAGCAAAGAGACGTAAGAAAAGCAGGGTGAAACACGGGTTAGTCCACAAAACCTAACACAGACCGAAAGTAGATTTAAGAATATCCTTTAAGTTATATGAGTTTAAAAAATTCCATTTATTTTTTTACCTGCATGCTTTAACTAAAAGGGAAAAAAGGGTCTTGTTGAGATCACTGTAAGACTAGGGCAGTCTTTAGTAGACAGAGGATAACTGTGCCCAGGCTTACAGGAGTGTTCCCATCTGTTGCTTAGGGAACTCCACAGCATATCATTACTCCCTACTGGATTTACTGTCTTGAACCAGGAAAAGAAATTAATTCAGTCTATATTTGCATGAAGATATGGATACTTCTGCATGTTATTTATCTTAGAGAATGTTGGTATAAGTGTTTTTCTTTGTGTGACAAAATTTTTCTTCCATCTCAAGCAATGTAACAGCAGAAAGAGATAATTTCTTCTCCAGGTTCTTCAATTTAAAGGTTGCGTCATTACAAGAGCTGACCAAAAGTTGTCTATGGCTTCTTCAGTCTTTAAAGCTTTAATAATCAGAGTATCTACTTCATGAAATTTAAATAGTCTACTTACAGCTTGCAAACTTTAGACTTCAGCCATTGAGATTGAGATGAGATGTCTTTGAGACATTTATTCTCATTTGAACTAGATATATTTCTGGCTCTTTTCGTACTTTTAAAATGTTGTTATTTTGCTTTTATTCCTAGAAAAGGAAAAGAAGACGCCCCTCTCTTTTAGGTCTCTGCTGCTGCCAAAGGAGCCCTTAATAATACGTTTCTCAAAATGTAGTGAGAATGAGCAGCCACTGTAGGAACTCTAGATAAAATAAAGAAAATCTGGGTAGACACAGAACGGGTCAAAGAAAACACAGAAGGTAGAAAAACAGAAAGTGAAAGCTTTCTACTAGACTACTGCTTCTCCTATTTATAAAGAGAGAAGATCTCCAAGTACTCCTACAGAAAATATATTTAAAATACTAGCCTAGAATTTAGCCAGTACTAGTTACTATTAATCTAGAATTACATTTTCACAAAGCTACAATAAGTGATACCACAATTAGAGCTTCTGTTTGTTTAATAATGTAACATAAAGACATTCCGACAATTGCTAACAGCCAACTTTTTCAACGTCCTGGTCATTTTGAGTAAGGGACTGATTCAGCACGTCTTACTGTGGTGAGTCACTGCTGGAGGGGCTTCACTGAAGACATCCGAAAGCTGTGTCTCCAGTACTGCCCTCAGGGAATCATGACTCTCATACTGCCACCAATGGTACTTATCCACCAATGCATATTTTCCACTGAATGCAGTTTTCCCTGAGGGTACACAGGGGATTTCCTCATCCCTTTGCCTATTGGGTGCATCTGGATTCTGCCTCTGAAGCAGCATTGTGGCTGAAATCTGATCTCATGGTCAGATACAGTGCAAATAAGCAAAATGTGTAAGCAAGTGCTGTTGCTTGCAGGCTTTAAAATAATGTGTAAGGGATCCTATAGCTTCCTAATAAAAGACTAATCACGAATACTAAGCATTTATATGACATTTGTTTTCAAAAGAGGGGGGTGTAACTACTATCCAGTTGTTAAAATATTTGCCAGTTTGGAAAATGTTGAGGAAATCATCATTAATGCGTGCTGAGGAATTAATCTTTAATGTGAAAATTGTTAATAACACTAGCAGTGCGGGTAATTTCAATAAATCTGTATTTTGAATTAGAGCACAAGGCAGTCACAAAGAACCTTTTTTCACACGCAATCCTACCACCTAGTCTCCATCTTCCTAGTTATTATATCCTACGTATGTTTGTATTGGCTGTATCTCAAATGGATAAGGAATGCGGCTTTGTTATCTACTAATGCTATACATCTTGGTAGTATAGTAGTATCAATGGTAGTCACAGCAAAAATTGGAGGAAGGAGGTTGGCAGAATTGTGATCCCTCTGTCTTGAATTTACAACAGTAATTTCATTAGAGAATGTCAATTAATAACTCATATAGTTGTAAGCAACTTTTTTTTTTCTGTACAATGCAGATATTTGCAATACATTGAAAAAAAATAAAACATTTTGCTTTTTTTTTTAATCTAGTGTCTTTGGTTCTCATCCCAAGACTAGAAATTTTCATAGGCAGGTCCAGATTATGCAGTTTTACTGCAGCTGAAAGTGATGCTAGAGAATTATTTTTGCTGATAACACGTTGACCAAAACAATTTCTATTTGGGGTAGTTTATCCTGATTCAGCGTCCAAGAGTGAACCACAGGTAAAATCTCAGGCCTAGTCTGAGGTGTGATGCCTGATGGACAGACTATATATATTCTTTCCTGTGGGACTCCTTCCTGAACTCTTCTGCCTATATGGCATCAGCATTTATTTTAAGAGTGGTTGGAATATCCTTCAAATTCTGAGACACGATATTGCTTCAAAAAAAGTTTCAAAATATATCTTCATGCACTTGAGCTCCCTTTCAATGTAATGATGAGCTGGAAAAGATAGTTGCATATTGTTGCCGCATTGTCCCATGGAAAAATGTGTTGATTCCATCCGAAATGTAATTTAGTAAAGAAATCGGGCTATTCAAAATTAGACATTCTTATAAAGAACATTACAGCATGATACACCAGTGATGGCTTCAATAAAGTGAAATCTCATGTCAGAGATGAATGCCAGAGAATGACCGGAAATCTTGGGCAACTATAGGGATATTTGAAGTGTTAAGTGATTATAAAAATCTTAACCCAATTTTCAATTAACAAGAAACAGCATTATCCACAACATTACTTGTCCAGATTCAGAATTATTTGTTGCATGTTCCCCATACTATAGATTCAACTAATTCCTAATCCTTTTTGTACTCAAAATTTAAATGTGCTGACAAGTGAAACACTGGAACGTAAACCAGTATCCACTGGGGAGGTGTTAAAGAAGTCACAATAAAATATCAGTTAGCAATATCTAAATACATCACAGTATCAATTTTGCTTTGTTAAAAAAATAGAAAGCTCTGTTTGTACAGTAATAGTCTCTTCTAAAATTTTGTATGGAAACTCATAAAAATGCATTTGCAACACAAAATATTGCTTATGAGCCTAAAAAGAAATAACAGACTAAACTCAGAAAATTAACTGAATCATTAAGAACCATGCAACTGGAACACTTACTTTCCTAGTCTTACTAAGCCCTAGAAACTAATCAATACAAAAATATGAAAGAATAAACTTTGTATAGCACAAGATTAATGGATTGTATTTTGACTTTGACAGTTATGCAGCAGACTGAAAGGGAAAAAACTGGAACTTCTGGCTGAGAGGCTTACACGCTATTCTCGGCTGAATGGGATCGTTACTACACAAGGAGGAAAATGCACAGAAAGTCAACATGAAAACAGAGTGCTTTATACCTGTGGTTTAACACATGGATTTTTTTCAAGGTGTTCATTCAGGCATCATGGAAGTGCCTAATAAAACTTAACCAAGCCCTAAGTTTGGAATGTTTTCTGAATGGATTATGGAAGTACGATTTTCATCTAGTCACTACAGGTGTGTAATAAATCCAAAGGGGCGCAGCCTATGAGGTACAAGTTCTACCACCTCCTTAAATGGTGTCTCTTGTAATGTTGAAATTCAAATATATTAACTAAATATTGTACCAATTAGAGGCCTTTAGCTTTAAGTAATATACACTACGGAATGATCGCTAGTGTTACAGCAGCTACTAGAATTCTGGTATTCTTCCTACTATAACACAAACCAAAGCAACTTCATGTGTAGGAAGTACACGACAAGTAACTTAAACTGGTGTTAGTAAAAAACTTTCAAGAAGACTCCTTTAATACTCAGTTACAGCTTCACTCGGTAGGCAGAAGTTCCTTCCTAACACTGGTTGAATTTTTTCAATATTGCTTTTGGTCTGAACTTCTGTCTCAGGTCAGACTTTTTCATATGAATATTTTGGCCCTAAGTACTAGTTACAGGCTTTTTTCTTCAGACATTTCATCGGAATGAAAGCAAACATTAGGATTGCGCTCTCTAGTCCTTCAGTTCAATCTGACCTTTGACTCTTGGGCCCTTTTGAGATTAACTACTTATTTCTTTCATCAAGTTTATTTCACTTAAGCCTACAATAAAATTATAAATAGATCGTCTTTCTTACTGTAAAACCTAGCACTTTTGCTTTCATCTGTCATACACAAGTTTTACGGATGATTTGGCTTTAAGTTAAAATAAAGTGAAACAGAATTTTTAAAGAAGATTCAAAGTTGGTTTTGATGAGCGTAATTTGCTTTGCTCCTTGCTCGGGTGCAAGAATGTGAGTTAGGCATATGCCCTCCCTCATCATTTAAAAGTGCTCTCTCTATCTCTGTGTAACATAAAACTTATCACAGGAAACTTGAATTTTTTGACACAGTTTATATTTAGTTTATATTTCTTTTCATCTAAAGAGTGCTTCTCAACGGAGAACGCACTCAAATATCTGTTCAAATAAGAACAATTTATCTGAGGTTAAAAATCTCTCTCTTTGTGAAGTTTGGTTAACTTTTATAAAATGTATAGGGTGTCTTCATTCCTATGATCAATGTCCCAATTTTGTAGCCTACCAGCTTAATCCTTATGACTTAACCACTGCACAATCACATATCCATTCAAAAGTAAATGCTTAACACTAGTAACTGTAGAGAAATCTCAGTGCTCAAGGAAATCATGTTGGTACCACGTCAACTGCATCTGAGAAAAAATAATCCCGTGGCTTTAGGTGGAACAGAGGCGAATTCATCTTCAGGTTTCCAAGATTGCCACAGGCATATTTCAAATATGAATAAAAAGGGATAAAAATATTCTTGTATCAAAGTCTTGGTACAGTTACACACTTGTACTTTGTGACTGGCTTTTGAGAAGACAGTGAGAGTTGTTTGCTAAGTGCATTCATTTTAACACCTGAAAATTTATTTGGGCATATTTAAAATTAGACCAAGAACTTTGGATTTCTGAGAGTGCATTTTTCACTAACATAAATTCAGAATTCCCCAGTGTGTCCAAATATTAAAAGATAGTACAATAGCACATAACAAAGGGCAGACTTTTCAGGATACTCGAACAAATGTAGGCAAGAATTTGGGACATGGCTCAAATTCAGACTACATGTGCTCCAGAAGTCTCTACTCCAGACTATCAGACAGGACTATCAGACAGTCAAAGGACATGATTTATGAGAAATGATAACAATTTTTTTCTCAATGAATACAGTAGCCAGGCAACATAGTACTATGTTGCCTTATATAAAAGGAACTATTTTTCCCGTGAACAATTAATTTCCTTTTATTCCTCACTCATTTTAATTCTTCTTCTGCATTTCTGTAGTGATTTTGAATACAAACTTGTAACTTCTTAGAAATCTATATACAATCATACATAGTAATATTTTATGGTTAAGCAGAGCATGCAACAATTTTTGCTAGCCTCAAATTTCACACACACGTGAAAAAGTAAGTTTCTTACTTCGCATTGTTCTTAAAATAAATTATGCTAAAAGACCGGAAACATTGCTCCCTTCTCATATCAAAAAGGAGGGCCTAGTATTAAATAAGCAATGTTTAACTTAAGCATAAACGGAAATGCCTGCTATGGATCTCTATCCAAAGAGCTTCCTGTTAAGTGGTTACACTGCGGTATAGTAAAAGGGATCACAGAGCCAATAGTACTGATACTCTCCCAAGCCATTTTCCATATTGGCATCTGTGGTATCCCTTCAGATTTACTGCTGGCCCTCATACTTTCATTCAGGAAGTCCTGCAAAGAAATATGAGGCTGTGCCTGATGCAGCACAGGTACAGGGGGTCAGCTGTATGTGCTGTTCAGCAGATCTATACGCGTGCAGTAACTTTAACACACGTGAAACACATCAGCTTTGCTGAGCAGGCAGCTCAACACTACAGCATGTATGCAGTCGATATACCTGGGATGTGCCAGACTCACTGCATATGGACTACACAGTCAATATATACATACTCAAAACATGAGCATTTGATAAGGATATATGACATCCAAGAAGCTGATGGATCAAGTCAGGAATCCAGAGAAGTAGCAGGAAAAACAATTCCAGGTTGAAAAAGGGACCTGTGCACACGGTAGCTCTATAATTACACGTGCCTAAGTAAAACTACTCAGTAAGAAGAGATCAATAACAATAAAGAATGAATGACTAGACAAATAATTAATCTGAGCATAAATAACCTTTTCCTTAAGGTCTTTACATGTAAAAGAGCCTCATAAAAGCTTAAGCTCTTTAATTAAATTTTAACTTTTTAGTTGTGTTTTTTTGCTGTAAAACACATTCCATGATCTGTCTTAGTTGGTAGAGTAAGTGAACAGTAATTTTTTGTAGGAAGACCTTACCAAGACTAGTAACCACTTTAAAGTTCAGCAACAATTTGAAATGGCAGTTTTGGGGTGGGTTGGCTGATGCTTTTGGTTTGTTTGGGTTTTTTTGGCTGGTTTTTTTTTGTTGTTGTTTTTTTTTTTTTGTAACAGAAAGAAATCATTTTGGGATGGATAACAAATAAATGAGAGACCAGATATTTTTGTGACCTAGAATTTAACTTGCTTACTCCTATTTAGGACTACAGTGATAGTACGCACACATTATGGTTACTCAAGAGCATATGGTGCTCCTACTCTATTATATTTTGACGTAATGCAGTCCCTGCCTGAGCTGCTCTTATCCCTAGTCTTTCCGCTCTACCTCATCATAAGACAAGGAAAATCAAGCAATAACACTATCACAATAGTATACCAGGCATTCCAGTTGCCCACAAAGAAAATTTTGATGAAAGCAGATGAACTGGTTGTAAGATACCAGCTCCAATATCAAGGTCCTGTGGGAGGGCAGTCAATACCAAACTTAGAGCGAGATGCCGTTGGCAATGTGCTTCAGAGCTTTTAATTAGGCGTGGTAGCTGTAATGAGCAACAGCAACTTTCCACTGAAGAGGAAGCAGTTTCCTATAGATGGACTTTATGGTGGTTGACACTTGATTTGATGGGCTCACTGCAGCCACAGTTCAGAGTGTGTATATTTGTTCTGTAAAGCAGTTTGAACCAGTAAGCATCAATTTTATTATGATATTTAAAACCTTTTATTTATTCAAGTGGAGATGAGAAAAACAATATTCCCTGCAAATGGCAAAAATATATATTAATGATTAACAGCTATAAGGTAAAAAAAACTCACAACAGTTGCACTGAGTGGCAAATAAGCTAATTAGACTTCTGAAAGTTAAGTTTCTAACTTCTAACTAGAATTTTCTGATAAAGAACAGAGTAACTGTAACTTCCTGAAACTTACTTTCAACAGTCATTTACAGAGGTCAAAATCTAGGTCATCTTAACAAATAAAGTACCAAATATCAGGAACCTGCATTTACTTTCCCTTAGGTTTAAGTCAAGCAGCGATCAAGCCATTTTTTTCATTTGTCACCTTATGGCAAGAACAGCATATGGGTAAAAAGGGCCAAGATTTGCACTGTAGAGAACAAGGTCACAACTTGCTTGCTGTGTACAAAGAACTCTCTTAGTATATGCTATTCTCTGATCCATCAAAAGTTGTGGGATTCCAGCAATGTAATTAATACATAGCATACACATAGCCAATTATACAGGGCTGGGAACGTCAGCAGCAGAAGAAAATGGATACCATCCGTCAGAAAGTTCCATCTTACATCCCACCATCCTTTTTGCTTCTAAAATCCTTAGTCTTCTGAGGGCAAATAAATTTATCTCCATGCCTCGTCTTCATGAGGTACAAGTTAACTCATCTAATGCTATCTGATGAAGAAATAGAGGTGAAAACACAAAATGTGTCAGCAGCACATTGATTAAAAATCCCATACTTACTATACTTTCTCCTTTCCCTTGATCCTTCCCCACTCCGAGTTACCTGATAATAAAGGGAAATGACCGAATTCCCACTCTGACAGAGTCTGAGAGGGCACAGGGGAATTGTTTCATGTTCTCCAGTGAAAACGTGAAACTAGATGCTACCTCTGCTAGCATCTAGTGTTATCTAAACACAACTTTACAGTACCGAGCTTAATTGGCACTGCTAAGAAAATCAGGATGGGCTTTTAACTTCTGCCTGTTAGAGGGAAAAATCATAAGCTAACACCACAAACATAATGTCTATAAAAATCAAGGCCTAATAAACAACATATTTGTTTAACAGGTGCTATGAACCTTCAGATTACTGCAGCAGCTCCCATTCTAGTCTTCAACAATCTTTCCTCCCAAAATGGAGATGTGTAAGACAGCAAAAATTAAACATTAAAACTGTTAAAGTTAAAAAGTCTTCTTCTTCTGAAACTGTTTTCTTGACAAATCAGTTATGCAAGCACAAACAAGATATGTTTCTAAAACAAACATAATCAATATTATTATTATTTATTTATTTTGAAGTTATACAAGGATGCCATAGGCACATTGATTTGGCACCATAAAAAATACAAATTAAAAACTTCATTCTTTCATATCACTACTTCAGGTACAGGCCTCACTTGCTACTCTGAATACTGCCTGACACCCAATCCTACTTTCTTTTTCTTATATGGATTGAGACGGTGATTTGTAAACAGTGGCCTCTTTATTCTGTTGTACTTTTTTTTTTTTTTTGGCATTTTTTCGTTTCTACTGTTTTCTCCTGGAAATAATTTCCAAATTAATATTATGATATCATATATAGTTTTAATGTGAACGTGTGTCTGTAGAACCACTACTGAAAAAAGAATTCTCATATCAAAGTAATCTTCAATAGATATTTTCCTTTTACCTTTAAAAACTGACTGTTTTAATTATAACTGCTAACAATGAGACAATAGATACATGGAGAATAACATGAAATATAATAATACTTGCGCTGATTTCTTCAAACAGTCCTATTAAGAAGGATGCATTAAGCTAGACGGTAATGTTACAGAAAAAATATGAACTGTATAGTCAGTGTGGACCTCTGGTTAATTAACAGTTGGAGAGCCCTTTCTCTCATACACACAGACACACAACCATGCAAAAAATGGCACAGAAAGAAAATATGTCCTTACAGATCTTTTGCAAAATCTAGCTAGTAAGGGAATTTCTACAAATACCACATATATATATATATACTATATATATATAAAGCAGCAGTAACAAACCACACAGATTTTATTCCTGGATCATCAGAATTTGAGATGCTCAGAATCTTATAAGACCTGGTGTTCCTGAGCCTGAATATCACCAGATTTTTCTTCTTAGGAAACAAGGTCACTTTATAAAATGCTAGGAATTAATTTAGTATACCTTGATTATAAAATGATCTGATTTTGCAAGTACGACTACTGCATTGCAACATCACATTAAGAGGCCAGATATCAGATTTAACGAGGTTAAAATGGAAAAATCACACCATCATCACAATCAGTCAGTACAAAATGGCTTTGAATTCCCCATTCCATCTTTGACTCTACCTTAACAGCAAACCAGAGGGTACAATACGATTCTGAAATGTGGAAAAGATCATATTGCTAAGATTTATTATGAGTACAATTAAATGTTTTGCCAGCTTACCTGATTGATAGAGAATGACAAATCACTGCAAAGCCCAGCATCCAGAAATAATATGATAATATATGTCTGCTCCTGAAATAGTCCAGATTTCCATCCACAAAGCTATACTAATTAATTGTAATTTCTGTACTCTCGGTGGAAAAGAAAACACAGAGACCTTTCCAGAATCCTCTCTGATTCTGCCTCCGCTTCCTGTTCTCAGTCTCACTCTATGGTACCCAACATATATCAGAAAACAGCTTATTAGCAGAAGGAGGGGGGTGAAGGGTGGGGGAATGGAGGGGGAGAAGAAGTGAAAAAAATGCAGCACCTAACGTGGCAGCTCCACCTACTGGTAAAGATAATGAATACGTACAAAGCATCAGTTTACGAGGCATCTTTATCCTGGTTTATTCTGACCTACACTTCAGATAGCTCCTGTGTAGTAGATTCCTCCAGGCACGAAGCAGAACAGACCAAAAAACCCGCACTGGTTATTGAATAACCCTGTTAAAGAATTTTTCTTAGAGTAATTAAATTTAGAAACTGTTGTCTCTATACATTCAGCGGAGCATTTAGTTTAAAATGTGCTGTTTCCTTTAAAAATCCATGGGAAAAGAGGAATGTGTCAGTAAGCGAGCATAGCGACCGACTGCACCCCTAACTGGTGTATGCGGAACTTGCTGATTGTCTTGATACTGTCTTGTTCATTGAATACTACCATGCATTTTTGGCATCAAGTTAATTTCTTTTATGTGCGTTAAATGTACTATGCTCATGTAAAAAGCATCGCTCAAAGTCTTTCCCTTAGACAGGATTCCTGGGCATGCGCAGATTTCCATCTGCTTACCTAGGATTCCTCCGGCCATCCTGGGAAGAATTACTAGAGCAGTGGCACCAACCTCACTTGGTCCACGGGCAACAGGATTGAGTGAATAATGTGCTTCAGGCATCGTAATATTTTGTCCTGCATGTCAGTTTGGCGAGTATTGTGTCTGTGGAAAGCAAGATGTAGAAACGCTGAGCAATGTCAGCAAGTGTGTGCAATATATTGACTCATAGCCTTGGGATAGAGACCACTACCCTTCCCAACTCATTTAAAATCAAGCTACCAGCTTTGTTCAGTCACGTGGGTTTTAATGAAAAAACGTTCTTCCCCAAAGCAAGAAAAAAAGAGTATAAGAGCCAATTAATATTTTGCTATCTGGTAGCTTCTGTACATTCTTTAAGTGCCTTTCCAGTAGTGGCTAGAGATAGTCCCATTCCCTATCCCTCTGGTCACAAACTTTGCTTTGGAAGCGAGGACTCCAGGGCAGCCAGCACGTACCCAGCCTGATGGCCGCAACCGAATTATTACTACACAAAGCAGCAGTAGTGGTGACAACTGTCTACAATTGATGTCCCTTATCTGTAATATCACAAGGATATCCCTATTTAAATCAGCGTACTTAAACCACAATCCTTAAGCATTTGTGCCAATTTGTGAGTAGTCCTTTTGATTTCAGTTAAGCTTGCTGCATGCTTGACAGATATAAATACCAGATTCCTGAATTTGGCTAATAACAGCAAACAGAAATACATTTTCAAAACATGTGTGTATTCTGTATGTACAGAATAATCTCTGTATAGTAAGTGAAAGAGATGCCCCCCCCCAGCTTGCAAATGCAGCTGTATTACTTTCCTTGTTTGTTTTTGTAAAACTGGGGCACACGGGGACACTCCTGATCACACTGTTCAAGCAAATACTCCCTTTCATTTCAAAGAGACTTTGAGGGTGTGAATATATACCACAGTTTTATAAGAAAAAAAAAATAATTTTTTCTCCCTTTGATTTTAATATTTACTTTTCAAACTTTCAGAAGTTAAGAAGCAATATATTTTTAGTAAAAATGCCCATTGTTTCTAAAGCATTGGTTTTGCTTTCATAAGAATATGTTAATTTTGCAAACCCATGAATGAACAGAAGCTGGTGTCTTGATTTTGAACATTGATTTGCAACCGTATTGTGTTTTGAAAATTAAACCAGTCCTTGCATAGGACTTCAATTTATTTACATACTACATTTCCTTTTATTTATTATTTTTAATCTTAAATTTTTTTCTTAGTGGTCTTTGGAAGTTTTCTTTAGAAAGTCTTTATGCCATAGTCCAAATGCAATCATCATCTAATAACATCCTGGATAAGGGTGGGTTATACACATTGAATGTGTTTCTCTTGAAAAAATAAAGAAATGCTGATCTTCATAACAACTATTTCAACCTCCTTAAAAATTAGAAAACAGTCCTTAATACCAGCAGTGTAATTCCAACAGAAAAGGGTGTATAAAAAGCAGTTTTGAACCTGGGCTGGTTCAGATGTTTGATTCTCTAGTAAGTTTTATAACAGCATATTCTTAGAATAACTAAATTTTGTGTGCTGATGTTCCAAAAGATGGTTAGATTAATGTCATATTACCAAAGAACCCCCCGCCTGCTCTTTTGTGGTAGTGCCCTTATATCGATTGCAATCTTCTGTGATACACCAGTTGGCACAATGACTATACATAATGCATACATAATGTATCTACACCAAGACAGCCTTCTCATAGGTGTAGGTCTGATATTAGAGAAAGGTTGTGTCACTGATATAAATAGTTCAATTATCAACCCTCACACTAAAAAAGAAGATCCAGAAAAGAAAAGTTTTGTTTGTAGAAATGATCGTGCCACACAAAGTCATGGTAAATACTCATTTATGAATATGGCTCACATATGGCTTATATTCTTCTTTAATCAATGTACAGGACTGCCTACATAGTGATTCAAATTTGTCAAAACCAGTCAGTCTTTGATTTACTGAAACAGAGTTTGAGTCATGTTCTTAAGATTTCCTTAGCACTTTTTAAATCTATCAGTGGAACAACAGAGCAGAAACAAATAACTATGCAATATGCATAAATATACATTTATGCTATAAATACATCAAACCATCTATATGGAACAACACACCTCTCCCCCTGAATTTTTAAACATGAAAATTTCATTTAAAATATGTTATTTCACAAAAAATCTCTATAAAATATATACATGTGATACTTACTATGTATATCAAATACATACATACTATGTATACAAAATCTCTCTCCTTCCTTTCCTCTGCATCACTAGATCCCACTGAAGAGTCAACTGCCAGATCTGAAAACTAGAAGTGGTCGTTTAAAAGACAACAACAAATAGACTGCTTTAACAAATGTAATTTATAACGATGCCAGCCTGGCACTTGTTTCAATTTAAATTATTAGTACAACTTTTAATGAATCATCACCGAAAGTTCATTTCAGAAATTACATTTAAAAATATAACTTGAAAAGCCCTGACATTTCTAAATAATCTGTTTGTCTGGGAATCCTGCCCCAGGTGCAGTTATGCTCTCAGTAATGAGGGAATAAATGCAAAGCTATGCAGTCACTTTTAACGAAACAGCTGAAACAGAAATGTTGAAGTATCTTAGTTGCAAAGATAAAAACAATTTTGAAGTGTCAAACATGAACGCATACAGCCCCTGTATGAGGTCTCACATAAGGGCAAGCCCTGTACATAGCTCACATGTAACTTCCCAGCAATGCAATCATCAGCTTGTCTTAACAGAGAATCATAGAATATCTCAAGTTGGAAGGGACTCATAAGGATCACCGAGTCCAACTCCCTGGTCCTTGTAGGGCCACCTAAAGCTAAACCGTATGACTAAAAGCATCAAATATTTTGTTTCATTAATACCATTATTTTTGGACAATAATTCTCTTTAGCAATTCTCGGGCCCTTTTGTGAATGCTACACATTAAACTACTCATAATTTGTCAAATTAACATGTACTTAAAGGCACCAACATGTAAGGCATGCTTTCATATCTATTCCTTCAACTACTTACCTGTATTAGCCTTTGAAAGTGACCTAAATTGCAGAATTTAGCTAAGTGTGATGGATTTGGCTTTAATTCAAGTTCAAGACTGGCTGATATAAGTGTATAAACATATTTTTTCACCTTTGGTTTCTTTCTTTTTTTCTCCTTTTTTTCTCTAGAGCGCAGAATCAAAAAAACTGGTTTTAATAAATTTTGTACCAGAGTTACTAATGCATATTTACAAGCCATGGACCTGACATAGAGGCTTTCCAGCTAATAATCTGCACTTTTACTTGAGAATCTTTTTTTATTTGACTGCCGCTTAGGGTAAGCAGAATTTAGGGAAGGCAATACACTCAACTGCATTGGAAGAATCTGGTCTAACATTTAAGAAAGATCAGTGGTAGACTTGCAAGGGAGTTTCTACAGTTTCTTTTTATTCAAAAAATTGTAGGTTGAACACGTGGAATTTCAAAACTGGTAAAGAAAACACAATACGTGGCAAGCAGTCAAGTGCTATAGAACAGAACTGCAGAACTTCCTGGGGTAAAGAGGAGCCTGAGGATACGCCTCAACTCCACGTCCTTGCTGTACCATCAGTAATAACATCATACTCTGTATCTATAGGATCACTTAAAAGTATAAGGACTTCATAGTAACTTAAGCCTTTGATGGCCAAAATATTTAAACAGGCAACAGAGCATACTACAGACCACCAGATCAAGGGGAGCCTATTGACAAAGCCTTCTTATTCCAGCTGCAGGAGGCATCGTGCTCACAGGCTCTCATCCTGCTGGGGGGCTTCAACCACCCCAACAGCTGCTGGAAAAGTAGCACAGCGAGCTGTAGGCAACCCAGTAATGCATGGAAAAGTAGCACAGCGAGCTGTAGGCGGCCTGTAATGCATGGAGGATAACTTCTTAAGCCAGGTAATAGACAGCCCTACCAGAGGGGATGCAATACTGGACCTTTTGGTCACCAATGCAAGTGAACTAATTGGTGACATCAAGATGGAGGCAGCCTGGGCTGCAGTGATCATGCACTGGCCATACCCAAACGGCTTCAGTCAATGCAGTCCCAATAATTCCATCGTTTCAGTAAAAATTAATTAAAAATAACTCTCAAAGCATAAACCACCCCGAGCACCTTCCATATGTCCCTAAGTGCTTCCAAAATATTCACCTCTAGTTGCAACTTTCCTGTCATTCAGATGAACTACAATCACAATTATAAAATTACTGAGCTGAACAAAATGTACACAACAATCACAGCTTAGAGATGTCTTAAAATGTTAACATATATCAGTATAAATCTATATACACACACCAAGAGTAGGGATCTTGTGTTTTTACATTTTGAACAAATAAGATCATCATGTGAGACTGATATCTGTTTAGTCCAGTGGTCTAACTGTGGCAGAAGATAATTCACAACAGACAATAGTAAAATAACTGGTCAATAGAAAGATTTTTTCTTATGCCAGTGATTCTGAAGCTAGAGGCGGGTCTAGCTGGCACACTACTTGGTTGCAGGAGCTTCACAGCCAACTTCACTTGGCATTGTTAATTATTTAGTGAGAGAGTTGGTTAAAAGTTCCATAGGCTAACTGGAAAGATGTAGCTTTCTGTCCTCTACCACGTAGCAGGCACTGCATCTGCTTCCACTACAGTAGTAGTTTAGGAATTTCTGGGTGCTAGGAGCAGTACTCCCTCCAATCTTCTTAATCTTGCATGGTAAGACATTTAATTTTGTATGTATTTTGGCATAACACAGTAGAGTCATAGAAGGCAACTAATTCATAAGGAAATACTGGTTTTGCGTGATATATAATATACCTTAAGAATTTACAGATATACAGGCCAACAGCTTAGGAGGATTCTGAAAAACTAGGTATTTATGTGAGTAATAAGAGTTAGAACAGGGAGCAGGTGCTGACTCAGATAATAAGGATTCAGTATCGAAGGCTTGCAAGCTTCTTGTGTAACTTCCAGAACATAAAGTATGTTTGTATCTCAGTTCCCCATCTATGGAATGGGAATAATAATTCCTGACTTCAGAAGGGGCTATAGGATAAACTAATTTTGTTAGCCAACAGTGCTGTAGAGAACAAGACTGAAGTATTTCAATATTCCTTGTAATGTCTGAAGAGGCCAGCCAGGCCTAGGAAGCTGTTATTTTAGGCACTAGATGTTCACAGGACACAGACCGTGTTCAAAAGACTCTATTATATATGTGCGACAAGACAAATAAACAAAGGTGAAATGCAAGCAAGCAATTTCAGAGTGAACAAATACAATTTCAGATAGACAGATTTTAAGAGATGGACAAATGAATTAAATGATACCTCAACAACAAGTGCAGGAGTAGTCTCGGAGCTAGTAACAAAATCTAATAACATCCTCCCAGGACACCTATAAACAGAGAGATTGCATTCATATGTTTTCATTCCATTTATTGCTACTGAGTCATGTGGTTTAATTGGTCAGATGAAAGGTAATCATCACTTGGAGAGAGGGGAGGTTTTGTTAAGCAAACCTCAAGTTATGATTTATTTATTTGCTAGTCGTTAGAAGCTGGAATGCCTAGAAGAATTGCTCTGTTTAATAACAGTTGATTTTGCATTAGAAAGTTTCTCTGCATCCCACAGTATGCCTAGCAGTTATCCGCACTGAAAATAGTAGCTTTGGAATTAAACCGTGAAAATATACTACACTGAGAGATTTGTCACAAAATTTCAAACAATTGGCTCTAATAGGTTAAAGAAAAATAACTTTACCTTGATCTGCTTTTGGCCAAGAATGGCAAAGATACAGAGCATGTAAACTGTCGGGTGCACTGAATCGTGAAGTAAGCACAAGTTAATGCCTTAATGGTTCTGACTATAGGCATATTAATGTCTCAGAGAGCAAAGATAGAAGTGATATGTACTTTCAAAAACTGTTGTACACATTCCTATTCAAATCTGTCTTCACCATTGGTCATTAAAAGTGAGTTCAGCGTTAGCCCCAGGCAGGCAAGAAATGACTGGCTTTACAGTTTGAAACTATTATGAATGTGATTTTAAATATTCCCTTCTTCAGAAGTAATTATCAAGACCAAATAGTTTTCATTACATAGAAAAATCTTTAGAAATCTTTTAAAATCCAAAGCTATCTTTCTTCTTAGGTGGAGGTAAAAACATGCCAACCTGCCATAATACATCTCGGATGCAAAGATTTCAGATAAGAAAGAAACGTAACAAAATTAAAAGACTGATGATGTTTAGTAGTCACCAGGGTAATTTCTGCTTAAGTAACTCTGGAACAGGGGAAAAAATATGTGTCAAATTTAGAATGATCTTAAAGTTCAGTTTCACTTCAATGAGTAATTTGCAAAGGTGACTCTGACTTTAAAGGCAAGAATGATAGACTTTATGATTTCATCAAAACTAAATAACAAAGGCTGATAACTTTTGATTGAGATTGATTTATGTCTTTTCATAAGATGACACATCAAGGAACCATGAACCTGTTCACTTTGCAGGCCTGTCTTTTGCCTTGGCAATTTACAGGTTCAGGTCTAGAGTTTTAGAGTCTGAGAGATTTATGGATAAAAATCACAAAAAGGAAAAGTAAGGGTTCTAAATACGTGAAATAGCTATTTCTTTGAGGCATGTAAAGGACAGGCGTAGATAAGTGTCTCTTGGCCAGAATAGCTACTGCCGTTGTTCCTCAGGCTTAATATCCTATGCGCTGTGGAAACTGGAGTTTGGCCTTTTGCTCTATCTCTTCTGGGTAAATGTTTTTGCATGATTTAATAGAATGGTTATTTTTTATGCAGATGACTGTTAGCCATGCTCTGAGAGGCAAAGAGAAATTTCTGGTAGAAACGAACTCTGTCAGTATGGTTGAATAAGCAGAAAGATTCTTCTAGCTATTCTTCTATAGCTATTCTATTTAAGACACTTAAAAAAATCAGAAAATGAGATTTATTCTATGGATATTTGTTTTAATTCCTATATAATTACTGTTAATATGACTAATTAAACCATTAATAAACCATGTTTGTAGGTGTTGTTGGAGAGCTTTAGTAGATTTAGAATTCACCCTGAGAGATTTACTGGAATTCATTGATTCTCACAGCGCTTTTCTGAATTTTTCACAGAAAAACTCTATCTTCTCACATCCTTGTAACTGGGCAAGTTTGTACCAATGGAAAATGCAATTTTTATAAGAATATGTAAACTTAGAAAATTCATGTGAATTTCAGAAGTTATTTTTTTATTGTCTTTGAATTATCATGGCATTTTATTGTCGTATATGTGAGATATCATATCCCATTTCATTGTACCCTTCACAGAGGGTATAGAAAAGCAAAGCTAGCTTTGCCAATGAGCTTTACCATTGAGATGTAATTGTGATATACCTACAGGTTAAAGAAGTGAGTGATAGACTGTGGAAGGATGAAGATTACATAATAATAATAATAATAATAATAATAATAATAATAATAATAATAATAATAATAATAAAGAATAAATGGTCCTCTGAGTTTAGGAGAGAGAAAATAGTGTTTATAATGGAGCTGAAATGTATGTTTCTTCCCAGTACTCCTTTAACTAAATGGTTACTCTACAGCTAATTATATATTAGTATTATTATAAGTAACAAAGATTCATACAATCTCCAAATCTCTTGTCATACTTTTATCTCATTGTTTTTATATCCAGATTTTATTAACTCAAATGATCTTTGCTTTTTAAATAGCATAGAAATTCTTTTTTATCTTATGAAGTAGGTTAAATTAATACTCGAAATTTTAATGTTACATATTCAAATGAAATTATTGTTTGGTGAAAATTACATTCAATAAGTGACTTAAAGTAGGCTTTAGGATATCAGCTTCACTGATTTAGGCCTATAGTATGCCTATATTAATTCATGGTGCATTTCCATATTTATGCAAAGTTTTCAAAGTATATTCAAAAGTATTTAATGTTCCATGCACTTCGGACTCCGGGAATTTTGCAGTGCGAGGTCTGCGTGGAATGCCAAGATGTGCTTCAGCACCATGGACAGCGCTCAGTCCCTCAATTTGAGCGCAGCTGTAAAAGTTGATAAAAATTGTCTACACTTTTTAGTGAAATCCTTTTACAAGGTATAAATACTGTTTTTATAAAAAGTAGCATATCAGAGCAAAATTTCCTTAAAACAAGGTCAGAGGAGACTGTACTTTCTTTCTTGTGAAAATAGGATTTTGAGAACACTCAGTCCATGCTCACACAATAGTTATTTTCACCTATTATTATCATTACTTGAACTATTTCTATTAAGGATAGAAATTGATCTTTTTTTCCTGAAGAACTGACAGTCCAAAGGTTTGTGATAACCGTGATGAATGGTTTAAGCTGATACAAATAAGAGTTGCTACTGAAAGGGAGTCTCTCCAGCAACTTCCCTGTGTTGATGTTAGTGATTTTTTGTGACGAGTTAGATCATGGATCCTAATTTAAAATTCCATGGTTTTAATCTAGATCCATTGCTAGTTAACTCTTGCACTTTTTCCTCCCCTAAACCCCATGTTTTGGTGCAATGAAATTTTCTTCCACAACTGAGAATTGTTGAGCCAGCCCGGCATGCAGGCGGCTGGCAGCTGTTTGATGCGATAGAGCAGGTGTAAGTGACAGAAAACTTTTAAGGAAACAGCGAGATAAAAGTAGACACACTCATCTATACAGCATTCCAGTATAAGGCATTCTTTAGTAACAGTAAATCCAACATTGCCATCATGGTGAATGCGGCTGGAGGCAGCTGGGGTGGGGCAGGCAAATTGCATATTAGTCTTTTATAACTAACAGTATCCAAAGTACCAAAGAGCAGTTTCCTCAAACCAGGACAAGATGTTATAAAACACAGAAGAGACTTGAATGAAAATAAGTAAAAACCATAAAAACCTCTTTATTGAGCAATAATGCAATAGTTCTGGCTAAATACAAGTGCAGTTTAAATCTCAAACCAATTTAAAAAAATTTGTAAGCATTTAATGGTCCTAACCTACTTACCTTTTTTTAAAGCTGTATAAGGGCTAATATACGATTTAAAACTAAGATACAGTTGTTTTGATAGGGTGTTAAGAATCCAGCTGAGCTCATTTCCTTGCCAGTAGGTGGAGCCAGCACGTAATATGCTGCCTCCTTGTTTCCTCCCCTCCTCTCTTCCTCCATCCCCCCCCCCGTTTTTTCTTTCCTCCCCACAACCAATTTTCTGATCGATGCTGGGATTCAAAGAGTGAATCTCAGAACAGGAAGCAGGCGAAGAGACTACAGAATACTGCAGAGGTTCCTTTGTTGCTTTGATGGGGAGGTCCTTTCTTCATTTCTTTCCTTTTTCATTTCAGTGAAATTAAGAGTTTACAAGCTTCTTTGCCCAGGAACCTGAACCTGCAGTAGAAGGAGCTTCATCATCTACAAGTGTATGGATATTTCTTATGCCATGATTTGTAATTCTCTTTTAATCAGGTAAGACAACATGATATTTAATTAAAATGCTTAGGCAAGAAATTCCACTTGTATTGTACCAAGGTTCTTCTCTTGTGGTGCCACACCTAGTTTTCAATTAATATTAATAGAGCAAGAGGGGAGGAAATAATAGCCATCTTTGCCACTGTATGGATTTTTCATCGTATTTAATTAGGTCTTAGCACAACAGTAAAAAAATGTCATTCTTTTGCATTCTCTTGTCCTATGGGTTTTTAAGATTTTATGTTTATAATTAGAATTACTTTTTGAGTTTGTATGTTTCATCCTAATTGTGGTAATTTGTTGCTGCTGTTTTGAGGTGGTCATCCACAAGTGTTTTCTTTTTCTACTGGAGGTTATATAGGTGCTGTATCCAGAATACAAATTGGAGTGTATTTTAAAGCATATGAATACATCTCTGAGGTTGCCCAGTTTTAATGCAGAAATGTGATATTGCTTCTTTACACCATCTTCAGTAAGAGGCTTTCTTTACTTCCTAAATTCATTATTTTTTCTCCGTGAGGTATAGGAGATTTACAGGATTCACCCCTCCCTCATCTCCCAAAACAGCCTCTCCCTGATGGAAGACAGAATGGAGGACTTGTCTGTGACTAAACATGGTTTTGCACTGCTGCAAATATCATATGAAACACATGTGTTTTGTGAATGGTTTTATATATACAAAAGAATGAATTGTTATTGCAAAACCTTAATTCCATATTATATGAGAAAGAAATATATTCTTTTCAGTATTTTTTTAGATGCATGATACACACTGGGAGAGACAGCAGAATGACTCAGGAGGTGGGAAGCTATTGCAGCACCCCCTGACTCTTCTTTTAAATCTTCTGGTTTTTTTCTTACCTTCCTTTAATTACAACAATAATTTATTTAGTTGGGAAAAACACCATAGAAATGTATTGACTTACACAGTCACAGATCAGAGAAAGAGCTCAGTAGCTGGTATGTGAGAAAAAAGAATGTGTGATTAATTTAAATGCCTATTGCTTTCTATTAAAGAGAATAAGTCGGAAAGCACTGAATCAAAATTTTCACACACCTGTGTAAAGGTAAACTTTTTTTTAGCAGTGATTGGTGAAGCAACAGAAAATTGCCTGTTGGGATTTGAATGCTAGATGATGCCTTGGCTTTAGATAATTCCTTAGGTATATGTGAAACATTAAGAAGGTTCACACACATTCTTGCCATCTATGCATGTTGCCTGCTTAGTTGTATTTTTCTGATCAATGTTTACAATATGTACATATGGGTATGGCTCAGCCATTGTAGTGTCTGAAGATATCTTCGCTAGGTGGTAAAGGATCATCCATTCTTGAACAGATCTGGAGAAAAGATGAATAATCATGTCCAAATGATCTGCAGTTTCCTCCAGTGACAAATGCATTAAATAAATGATGCTCTCCTAGGTCTATAGGCCCCAATTCAACAACAAACATGCACGCCAATAGGATGACTCTCATTCTTAATGTAAGGCAAGTGGATAAGTACCGGGCTCTGTTCTCTTAATTTTTAAACTGCACAAATGTTCAGGGAGAGAATAACTTTTTCTTAATCACAGACACTTTGCGGTGTAGTTAGTAGGCCAAACTAGCTATAGATTTACTCTTACCTTTAAAAAATAAAAAGGAAATCCACTGAATTGTTACAAGCCTTGAAGGAAAATATTAGAGCTGAGTTCTTACAGATTTTGAGTAATTAGTTGTGAACATTAGTCTTTGGGAAATACAGACACATAAATGGCCATATCGTTTCAAAGCATGATACAGTTACCTTTCAGTAGCAATGGCTCAAGTCGGATGTTTCTGGTGGAGTTCAAGAGAAAGTTGACCCTAAGGGAAAGCTGTCCCTCCCCCCCTTTTTTGAAACTTAATTTTAGGGGATATTTAAGCCTTCTTGTTATTTTTGCTCATCCGAATTACTCTATTGAAGTGTACTCTGTACACATGTAAGCATCAGATCTCTGCAGCAGAGACCCACTCTGCAGCCAGAGCAAGAGCCCAGCAGCAGTTACGCTGCCAGTGCTGCTTGCTCATTTTTTTTTCCATCACAGACCTTGATGAACGGATTTGCTGGGTCGCTACCTGCAGCCCCGCTCTACCCCCAAGTAGCCCCTAAACTCTCCCTGCAAAGGGACAAAGAGGATGCTGCAATCTAATATAGCCTATCTGCTTGAATCGCGCTAGGCACCAATGAATGTAACTAATCCCTCCTTATGCATGCAACTCTCAGCTGGAGCACGAAAATCGCAAACAAGCTTTTTACTCTGTTGCTTCCATTATTTTAAGGGCACACACTCTCACACCAACTTCTCCAGAGGACAATGTGGATCCTTTGCAGTGGCAGACCCTGGTCCTGTACTCCTGCAGAGCAGGGGCAGCCTCTCGTCCATCAGAGCCCCCCTGTTCCTCTGTTTGCCTTCAGCCCCTGCTTGCTGAGCAGGCGTCAGGGAGCCTGGAGGCCTCCTTTCTAGAGGCTTCCTGAAGCCACTGGAAAGAATCCATTTCTTGTCCCTCCTCTCCTCTCGCCGACACCTACCAGTCTGAGAAATGCTTGGTTAAATGACATTTCTGCCAATGGTGACCTGAATCTCCTGTTCCTCTCTTATCATCTTTGAAAGACAAGTAATGTACCTGATTTCAAAGAGGTGTTAATGAGGGGAGGTAAGTGATGTTGTGAATCACTAAATACCATAAGGATAAGAATTATAAAAAAAAGCCAAGGAGGAAATAAATAGTTCTGTAATCACTGCATGTTTGGGAAGATACGCAGTAAGGAAAGTTTGGGACCAAAATACTGAAAGAGGAAAATTTAAAGAAACATTGAATAACTGTATTCGTGTTATTCAGTTCAAATTCCTATTGTTTCCCAGCTTGCAACTTTGCCTCTCTTATTTCTGCTCCTAAACCTACTATTGTTCTTTTTTTTACCCTTACCACCAATTCAAGTCAGATTGCTTCCTCTTTCTGCCTTTTACTGGTTTGGGACCAGCAGAAGGGCTTTGTTTCTGCTCCTAGTTTCAGCATTTGATGCCTCAGCAGCTATCGTTATCAATTGCACTGAAGGGGCTGCTAAGGGTAGGCAGAAACACAGTCAACACATGGCAGTTCTGTATTTATTGCAAACCGCTAAGAAGCTTTTTCCGAGCATATTTAGAAATTATTTTAGAGAAGTGCTGAATGGCCATATTTCAGTAAATTTAAACAGGAGCAACAAAATGCAAACTCTTATATTGCCTAAGAGGCCTACTTGACCAAATTCAGAGTAAAAAAATTGCAGCAAAAGTTTTAAAAAAAAAAAAAAAAAAAAAAAAAAAAAAAGGCTGGAAATATATTTTCATGCTGCAGTATTACCAACATACTCATTAAATAATCACAAAAATAGTTTTTAATCTTCAAATTAAAAAACCCAACAACACAGATCCATTGTTCTCTCCTTTTGGTTTTTTAACTTGTAGATTAGTGAAATAATACTTTCAAACTTTTCCCATTAAGCAGACTACAAATGTACTTTTTCTATTAAATGGTGAAGTTTTTGTTTTTATAAGCATTCAAGCTGAAAGAAATAAGTAGTATGAGGACACATGGATCTGCATTGTTAAGTTCTTTTTCTTTTTAACTTCATTGAAAGAAGTATCTCGCCATTTACAGTGTCGTTAAAGAAAGAAATCGGGACGAGGCCAACAGCATAAACAAATTCAGTTTCAACAATTAAGGTTTGGCGAAGCTGAAGGCATTGGAAAGAGATTCTCATGATGGAAACTATTATGCAAACAAAACTCTGTCAGCTCTGTTCATACTACGTAGAAAAAAGTTTAAAATATTAAAGAATTGGCAATGACTTTTCTTTTAGATCTCTATCTGAAGTTCTGTAGTTGTTTCTATATGAAATTTTCTTAGGTTTTGTGTAATTACGATCGCAGTTGCTTCTTGATGCTTAGCTCAGCTTCTCTTAAATGTGGGCAGAATCTGATTTGGGCCTGATGAATTCTTTTTACCTGCTAATGCTAGCCAGTTCACACTCCTCTTCTTTCCAGAGATCTTCACAGGTACCTCCTATAATGTGGTGAAAATGTAGACTTCCCCCTTCAAGAAAGAGGATCGTGTTCAATAAGATAATGATTGCTCCGTGCAGTGTATTGTTACCTTACTTAGACAAACTGATAACATATAACATTAGCAGATGTGCATTTTAGGATGATGAATGTCCAGGTTTTGGACCTACAGCAAGTGGTCTTCTAGTGGTCTAACATGGATGTGTCATATGACAGGAGGTGCCTGACTTTTATGCCATATGATGCTGCTTGTATGGTCTTAAATAGACTTGTAACGTACAGCTTTTGAGTACATTCAGAAGATGCCAAATGACCCACTCCAGCCAAAAAAAACGGGTACCATTCAACCCTGCAGTAAAAAGCATGACTGCAGTAGGCTTAGCCAGCTCTCAGCTTAGTACTTCGGTTTCAAAGGCAGTGTATGTGCTTTATGGAACTGTACAAACCCACCTGATTATTTTGGTTACTCATTTGGCCTGCTAGCCTATCACTCCATAGCTTTCTGGTCACTGGTACTGAGCTAACTAAATTAAAGCTACAGTATTTCCACATCTACCGCTGTCATTGCTCTGACAGCAGTGCAAGTTTTGCTTTAGTTAAATTACTACCAGCAGGCTTTCAGAGTGGGGCAGAAACAGTCTTCCTCTTTGAATGGGTGCTATTTATATGTTATTTTTTTTTCCTATACCATCCTTGCCATGTCTCACCCTCCTCAGTGTAACTGCAAAATCCTCAGCAGATTTTAACCCCAGTGTAGTTTTGTTTGATGATGAATGTAAATGACTCACTCTGAAATTAGGAGTCTGACTCAAGTTCTCTGAAGCAATACACTGTGTTCTAGGCTCACCCATTTGTCTTGGTAGGATCACAGATGTATTAGGAGCCAGATTCCACATATGCATACAAAATGGAGTCAGATGCATGCAGAAAACTTTGACAGTCTGATCTCAAGAATAGCGGCCAGTTTAATGCATCGTAAACTGCATACAGATAGAGCAAGGTCAGAAAAAAGTGTCCTTTCCCTAGACACTGTGGTCTGAATTTGCTGTTTCAAAATGAGTTCCAGAAACAGGTGCCAACAAAAAAAATGATGTAGTAGCACCCGAGTATCTAAACAGACTGTGTGCTTGTAGGGCAAATTTCTATACTACTATGAAACGAGAACTCTGCCCGGGATGTTTGAAATTCAACGGCTTATCTCTAAATATACTCATTGTGTTTAGTTTATTAGTAAATATTTGTACCAAATGCAAACCAGTGGAAAATCCTACCTCTTGGGCCACAAGGCAAGCTTCGTTAGATCAGTTTTTTCTGCTGGAAGTCTCTGGAGAGGTTATTCTAACTGGGACTGTGGCACACAAGGTCACATCACAAGAGCATAACAGGTGTATCTGTAGAGTGTGTGAGCTTCATATGTTTTCTCTTTACTGAGAGTCAATAATGAAACCATGGAAACTAAAAGATAAGTACTGACACCGGGCAGAATGAAAAAACTTTCCATCCGTAGTTGCGTTAACCTGAAAGCAGACATGGGGCTAACACTGCACGATTATTTCCAGATTGAGACTTCATTGGTGGCTGCGCAAACATCCTGATGGCAAATGCAATTGCACAGGGTAGATTTTGCAGCGCAGGGGCAGATTTCCATTTTGTAGAATGGGAAGTACCACAAAAGTGCTGAGAGTAGACAGTCTCCTAGGTACCACAATAATTCTCCTAGTGAAGCAATGAGAATATACTTTGAAAACACTGGGATGCAGGATGAGCTAATGTTTTATTTTAATTTGGCTTCTGGAAAATACTAATAGACAAAATGGAAAGCACCCAATTTTACTGTCAGTAGCAATGGTAAGATGCAAATCTTAAAGTAAATAAGGAAATCAAGTTGATTAGGAAGCAATAGACTGTAAGTGTTACTGGGCCACATTTATGAGAGTCAATTTTCAATAGAATAACATTTTACATCTTGCAAACAGTTGCTTTTGTAGTTTTGTTGGCTAAACATATGCAACAGTCACAGAACATTTTCAAGAGTTACTGTTTCAAATATTTTTTTAACAATATTTTCAGTTGGAGTTAGCATTTAAAGTGCTCCACAGCCTTTTACAAGATTTGTGACTGTAAAAAAAAAAAAAAAAAACAAAAAAAACCTTGTGCTTTTTCCAGCTGTAGTTTTTATGAATTACACGATCTTTGATCTGAAGCAAAGTTTTGGCCCTCTAAGCCAAGCTAAAGGCAGGTTAGTCTTTGCACAGAGAAAAATCTGTTACTCTACTCCACCAGTATCCTTCAGAAAAAAAATAAATATTAAATTTGAATGTAGGCCTCAGGGTATGAAGATGATGACCTTTTAATATTATATAGGACACTTGGGTGCTATTACTCATGCTGATATCTTGCTCTCTGGAGCGGCAGAGGCTGGGAACCCAAAAGCATTCTCCATTGCTGGGAAAGGGATTATATTGCTTTTCTCAGTATTGACCTCACTCCCAAATTAGTTTAAGGATTCACACGTTCTCAAAATAATCTGTCCTTAGTGAGAAAAATGATGGATATGATGCAGAAATTGAGTGAGCTGGTATAAATATTGTGAAGATCGGCGAACAGCTCTGAAACTGTGATAAGGAAAGGAAATAGTCCTTGGGAATCTAGAGAAGAGAGATTGATGGGGGGGAAAGCAATCAAATATGGGGGGATAGGGGAAGAGAAATTTTAGGAGGGTACATAAATTCAGTTCATACGAGAAAAAAGCAGAATCCATTTTAAAGCAAATATTGAAATGTGTATCCGTGTTCCTGTATGGAGGCAAGCAGTGTGGCGTGCATGGCTCCAGCAGGAAGATCTCCTCGCAGTGGTACAGCTCCAGGTTGCAGGTGACACCGTGCACAAGGAATGCTTACAAGAACTCTTTGGGGAGCTCTTATATTCCTTCTAATCAGAACCCGTTTTGCTGGCTCAACCACAGTGGGAAAGGAAAACTCTCCTGAGGAGGTTTTTCAACATCTGCTCCCTAGCTTTATTCACATGTACCAACAAACACAAATGGAATATACTCAAGGAAAATTTACAGTTAGGAAATTATTCCAAACTGGAGTAAATTCTGTAACTCCACTAAAAAAAAAATCTCAGTTCCAAATCACCCAGCAATAATGGGCTGCAGTTGTATTTTAGCCTAGACTCTTGTAGATTATCCTGAACAATCCTTCTTTTCCCCATAGTTATAAAATTACAGTATAATGAACAAGCCTCCTCTTCCCCCCCTTTTTTTGTTTGGGTTTTTTTTGTTTTTATTTTTAAGTTACCTTGACATTAAATCTGCTTTTCAAAGACTGTGACTGAACTTTACAGCGGTTCTCTGTGGTTTTTTCATGTGTTTTTCTCCTCTTATGAAAAAATTCAGGAGCAAAAATAGATTAGTTTGGGGCAGATATATGGTGGAACTGTTCAGCTTTCCATTTCTGGCACATTCCCATACTTAAAAGGAGAACTGGCGCAGAAGTTTTCTTAACTTCACTACCCAGGAAACTGATCTAGGTGTGAAATAAAGCACCCATTTTATTACAACAAGACTTCACCATTAGGTAAACTTACTAAGGGTTTCTCATGAATTTGGCATTCTAAAAAGGTATGTTCCAGCTGAGGCTTATGTTAAATCAGGGGACTGTTATAAGCCATACGTTGCAGAATGTCAGAATAAACACTCATAATGATCTCTGATCCTACATTTATGAATCTGTGTTGCTCCCTCAGGCCTCTCAAGTTTCTTGATGGAATAGTGATATTACCTTTCTGCTCTTACTTAACTGCATATGTCTGCCATATGCACTTTGTCCCTCAGGATAACTTGATCCATAAAGATGTTGTTATAGTGTTCAGAATATTCTCAATTAATGTCTTGATATGACAGCTAGGTTATCAGGACACTATAAAAGGCAAGCAGAAACTGGGCCTGGCAAGCTGTTTCAGGCTTAGTTTGTTGTCTTTTTTTTTAATGGCATTTCTATTTAATTGTGGGCCAATTAACTACTCAGTTTCCTTTCAGATAAAAAAAATCTTCTAAATTTAATAGAGAGTTGTTTAATGCTTCCTAATGTTGTATATCTGACTGAGCTTTTCATTACCCAGAGAAACAAACATGCTGGTCAGGTCACCAGGGAGTAGTGGTGATGTTTGCTGTCTTGCTTTGCATAGGAGCAGGGGTGATGAAGCTGTAGCTCTTAAGTTTTCTAATGATTCCTGTATAATGGTCTGGGAAATCCAACATAACCACTCAGCTGTGCTCTGCACAAGTCACTGACTGTATTATTCATCATGGGATCTAATTTCTTTCTGTTTAGTTTAATTTTTCCTTTTTGGTTGCCAAATTTTGAATATACGTTCAGCCTTCGTGCCTCGCACTGGTGACATCGTCATTTAAAAGACATACTCAACTGTAGAGATGCCCGTAGTGTGAAGTTTTGGACAGTTGGCAGAACTGTAATAAATCATAACTATTAAAATTACAGTAATGAATAGATATGCTAAGTACTACAAAAGGAATATTCAGTTCTCACCCTGCCTTTATTAGTGTGTATCAGTATGCAAACCATATATATTTTCATGTGTTGTTCTGTTTCCAAAACCACACATGGTTCCATTTCTCAAAATGTAAAGTGGGAATAATGTTTATAGGTGCAAAATAAGTGGCTGATATTTATTCAAGAGGTGTACAAGTACCAGGTTCCACTAAATAGTTCACATTTAAAAAATTGCATTAAAAGTATCTTAGTAAGTGGCAGAGTCAAACAGCCAGTTCTAGGATACTGAATTAAGGTTGTCTGTACATTCTGGAAATCAGACATACTATTTGTAGCCACCTGTGAAAAGAGTGATTTGAGTGAACTGTCTGCCATCATATTGGAGTACTGAGTAGGACTCATCTCCTCTCTCTCTCCCTTTATAGTCAGTGGAGAGAAATAGGCACTTCTAGGGCACAACTTGCCTCATCTTAAGGTAGATATCTAAAATAGGTCAGAAGAATTGCCTTTTAAAGGACCCATTTTTCTCCAGTGAATATGAAAGGAGTTCAGATTGGCTCAGATGCGGGTGTCTACAGATACAGACATCTGACGCCAGGGAAGGTGAATCCTACTCGTGACACAGGCAGAGGTAACATCCAGTTCCCAAGACAGCATACAGACCTTACACAAAGGACAGTACTTTTTGCTCATGTACTTACTGTCCTTTTTCCCCTTGCCACTAGTCACTTCTAATCCACGTGCAGCACCAAAGAATTGGGGAAGTCTCCTCCAAAATACATCTCTCTGCTTTTAAAAGCTTGTCCATATTGTGTACTACATAAGACAGTGAATGTTGCATTATATTATGTACTGACAAATGAACCAAAACCAAGGCAGATCTCAGTTCTAGCATATGCTGTCCTTTGAGTCCTTCTTCCTACAGTAATAGGAGGGTTTTTTTTATTGGAGTGTTTGTACACAGTCTTAGGCAGACCCTATCGATACCCATATGAACAATTAGGAGTTATTGAATGTATGTTTACACATACTTCAGAGATCTCTGAACTTGTCATCTTTATAGTTCTCTATAAACTCACTTATTGTCCATCCTTCAATTAATTTGAGTCATCTCAGTTTTTTATTCTCTCTCTTGTTTATTCAGTACAAGCCGTTTTGCTTTGTCTTATCTTGACTTGCCCCATTATACTGGCTCCTCCTTACCTCCCTTCCCTTTTCCTTCACTTTTTCCCAGCCTGGTCTTCCGTGAGGTTAAACTGATCAACCTAGATGATTTTCTTGGTCATAATAACCTACAAGTCTTTGAGCTTTTCTTGTCTCTCCAACCAGCCTGCAGCACTACTACAGCTAATTTTGAGACAATCGCTTTATCCAGGCAGACAGTTCTTCCATGTATCATTTCCCTGGAGGTTTTTTCTGCTGCCAGTCTTCAATCCCAGATATGTCTCCCTTTCTTCCTACCTCCCCGCTTTTCCTTCTTTATTTCCTTCTGCATTTTTTTAATAACCAACGTATAGGAACTTTAAGAACAGAAAGACGAAAGCATCCTCACTCTTAGATCAGCACAGTCCACAGAGACTTCAGTTGCAGGAAAATCCCCTCAGCTGGACACTGAAACATTAACAGAAAAGACATATCTGGAATTCACACCTTTAAACCTCTGGGGTGTTTTTGCAAATATATGCAAACTATTTTTTCAAAATTTTTCAATTCTGGGCAAGTATTATAGATATTAGTCCAACAGAAAAGACCAAAATTCAGAATGTTTTCTGCAAGACTTTATATTCATGCTTTGAAAATTGGCAGCTATAAAATTTTAATGAGAAATATATATGTGTAGCTTTTTCTTGGAAATAGTTGCATCGTTTGAGTTGAAGCTTTCCTCTAAAAATCAGTCTGAGGCAAAAATGGAAAATTTTAGCCCCAATGCTTGCAGTTTGGCATAATTGGGGAGGTGGGGAGACGGGACGGGACAAGGGGGGGTAGCAAAAAAGGACAGGTCAGGCATCTCAGTAATAAACAGTACCACCAGCCCCATCTGTAATTATCATGAAACATGACAACCCGTAACTTGGCTTGGACCCATCTGCCTTCGATCCCTAAGGATACAGTAACAACTGCTAACCCATAAACCATCATAAGACTAAAAGAATATTTAAAAGTAAATACAGGACCTCATCTATGACTTAATTTCCAGAATCACTGAAACCACTTTGCTTCTGGCTTATTTGAAGTGGCACTCCCCTGAAATGGAGCCAGTTCTTCCATTCCAGTGGCAAAGGGGATCTGGTGGAGACAACGCATGGGGAAGGGAGTTGTGTTTTCAGTTGTGCTTTTTGCCGTTTCTATCTGCTTCACAGACCTTGGTGTGGTTCCAGCCACATAGTAGGACATGCAGGTAGGAGCATGAGTAGTGCTGATGAGGAAATGCAGCCTGTGGCATCCTGCCCTTGGAGGCTGATGGATATCCAGGGAGTTAATGCTTCTTTCAAGCTGCATTAACTCCTGCAGGATCCCCTTGGCAGCTGGTGCGGTGCAGCTGCAGGGAGCCTGTCGGTGGCAGCACAGTTCCCAGGGGAAATTCTCGTATGTTATCCACAGAGATGTTTGTTTCCCTCATGTGGGATGGTCCTCACGTTTTCCATGTCTATTGTGTTTTGGTTTTAAAATTAAGTTCCCCAAGAGGCACTTGTGTTTGTTACTAATAAACTATCTTTGCAATTGCAGGCTTATTTAGAGAATACCCCATCTAGACTCAGATTTCGTTTATTTTGCGAAGTTACAAATTAGATATGTACCTCCTGATGCTCTCTCACATATACCAGACCTAAACTCACGGTTGTGGCGTGTGGTGGCAGAGCTTATTTTTTTTCTTAAACATCTCAACAGCTTGAAATAACGACAACATCTTTGAAAAGCGGAGATGATGTAAAAACTGTCCTAGCACCCCACTCCCCATGTACGTTTCTATGGTATTACAGTCACCATTTCCTATTAAAAAAAAAAAAAAAACAAAAAACAACACCACAACAACAAAAAAAACCCAACCAAAACACATCAAAACCAAACCAAACACCCCCGCATGAAGAAGGGGAATTGGCTGACTGCAGACAGTGAGCAGCATGGCTGACTATCTGTACCCAATGCAGGCGGTAAACAAACTTAACAGGGGGAGGGATGATGATCCCCCGGCTCCTTCCCGCCGCGGCGGTACCGCCTGCAATTTGGCACCATCCCTGCCCAGCTCCTGGGACAGGGGGCACCTCGCTCTACCCGGGCAGGGGCTGGCCCGGGACCTCAGCTGGTCCTCGCTGTTGCCTCTCGGAGGCAGATTCACCTCAGCCCGGCGGGGCGAGGCCTTCCCCCCCCCCCCCCCCCGTAACCCCACCCTACGCTAAATGCCTGCTCTTTCCCGCCTCTCCCGTTTGACGAGGTCCCGCTGAAGCAGGCAGGGGAACCTTTCCTACTGGAAAAAAATAATCTGCCTGGAGCTGGTTAGCACGGGGAGTCTCCGCAGCCCGCGGGCGGCGGCGGCACTCCCCCTGCGCTGCGCTGTCTGCCAGGCCGCAGCGCGGGTGCTGCAGCCGCCGGCCCGTTGCTAGGCAACACCCTCCCACCCACTCCCCCCCCGCTCCCCTCGGCGCCGCTCCGTGCCGGCGAGCCCCGCCGCCATTGCAGAGCCGCGTCCCTTCACAACCCGCTGTCTCCCCAGCCGTCTTTTCGCTCGGCGTTGTCGTTTCGAGCGACATCGGGCTGCCCGTCTTCCCTTGTAGTGCGGTGTGGCGGCGGGAGGTGACGAGGCCCAGGGCGGAGGTTCGGCTGCCTCACCTGAGGCGTCCGGCGGGGGCGGGCTTGGGGGGGGGGGCGGTGGCAGCCCGGCAGGGCTGGGCACTGCGGCCCGGGCTCCGCACTGCCTTCCCCCTCGCCTCTCCGCAACGCCCGCGATACCTCCTTATTGGCTCTGCGAGGTTAAAAGGAGCGGGTGGAAGCGGAGTGGAAGCTGGTTGCAGCGGTTCACCGAGGTGGAGGCCCTCTGTCCTTGGCTTGAGGGGGCTTTGGCCCAGCTGTGCTGCCAGAGACTGACCCGGGCTTGTGTAAGCAGTAACTGGAAAAGCACGGTGTTGTGCCATCGGTTGTGTTCGCAATAGGAGCCACTAAGAGGCTATAAAAGTGGAAACGCACAGTGTTTTCCACAATCACTTGTCAGTAGGTTCAGAATCATGATTTATGTTGTTCATCCAAAATTGCTAGGTAGTTGTTAGGGGGATATTAAAATCTATCTACCTGGTGCCTTTTATCCGAGAGAATATAAGTTATATATGATTGAATTTTCCGTAGCCATGCTGCAGTTAAGATTAATGGAGATTTCATTCTAAACATCTTTACATAATGCCCATACTGGGAATGTAAACTCGGGGTTCTGGTTTGTCAGGAAAGAAATCACAGCATGTTTTATTAACAGCATAAGTAGTCAGCACATTCTCCTATTCAGGCATCTGGAAATATCTAGCTCATCCCATGCATATGGCATTTCTGTTATCATTACATCTTTGAATTGTATAGTCATTCTCCCCACACAAACACACTAAAAATGGATATATTTCTAGCCTGACACTTATACAAGAAGGTACTTGGGGGATATATTTCTCACAATGGATATCAGGGCAAAGACTGATATGATGAAAAGCCCACCTCAGCTAGATGGCGGAAAGGTCTTAATCACTTAACCAGCTTAATTGGGGATTTCGTGAATGCTCTTCTCACATTATTTTGTCTCTCAGGTTGCTGTTTGCTTTGGAGACAATCAGTGTATTTCTCTTTTTGTAAAGGGAAACTTGGAACTGTTTTGAATCTTTCTCAGGTGTGAATTGCCCTTTGTTTGTTCCTCTGGTCATGGAGCACCAGAGGAGCTCATCTGAATCTGGCAGAAAGCTTATTTCACTGTATTAAAAAAAAGTTAATAACAGCATTTTCATTGAGTGAAAAGAACAAATTGTCTAATGCTGGAAAGAAGGCCTTAAGGGCTTCTTTTCTGGAAAAACAAATAGGTTTTTTGTTCATTCACTGACATTTGATTGAAAATCTGCAATTGTTCAGAGACCATTTCTGATAAAAGAGGAAAATGGAGTATGTAACTATAACCAAATGCAACTTATTGCCAGCTATAGGCTAACAGTAAGTAAAGGTAATGATCAACTCATTTTTACCAATATATTTTTCATACTTGGAGTACATCTTGCCATAGCTCTATGGACAGTACCTTGGAATAAGTTTTAAAGAGGGTGAGAAACTTGATTTGAAGGTACCCCCAAACTTTCCAAATAGAGGTCTTTGCATATCTATTGTCACATTAGATGATCCTTGCTGCACATTTTGCATAAAATGTTGTCCTGATGTCACGATGTCCCTGTTGAAAGGCAGAGGGTGACCCTGGTCACCTCCTGATCTTGGAAGAGCACTCCTGAGGCTACTGTAACAGCTAGCCCAATTTGATCCCCAGATTTGTTAGTGTTTGGGCATTTTAATAAACCTTTTTTGCTTTTTTATCCCACCTATACTGGTTCTACAGCAGCTACAGGATCTGTGCTAATACTTGTTGACAGTACAATTGTTTGACATCTGTTCAGCTCCAGCATTCAAGCATTGAAGATCCATGTATTCATACTCTGATGCCTTAAGCCCTATTGAGCTTTGCAGTTAGGACTAAGCACTAAAATTTGGAAGACACTGTAGGTAGTCAGCTAGTCCTTTGCACTCTAAAAGTGAGGGGACCTATTAAGCCTCTTAACTTCTTTTCTGTAATGTGATGGATCAGCTCTTTGATCTGGCTGAAATCCAGCCAATTATTTGTAGTTTTCAGCCAGACCAGTGAGTTGATCTGGTTGAGGTGCAGAACTGCTCAAACCAATGCAGTGGGAAATGACCAGGGTAATTACGAGTGGGTGGAGAATGGGGCTGTCCCTTCTGACAGCACCATCTCATATTGGCATCTCATATTGGCTTAAGATTTTCAGAAACTGCATTTTCAAAGGTGATTTGCAAGTTATACACCCATTTAAAGTGTTGGGCAATGTGTAGGAAGCTGTATTTTTATATAGCTCTTCAAAGAGCCGTTTGGAAAAATTTGTTGTATAGAAACACCTACTGTTCAAACACTCACGGTTCAGCACAGATACTGTATGAAGAGACCTCTGCCAGAGCTCTGACTACTGAATGTACAATGCAGCATAGTATGAAACATACAAACCTCAAGCAAAGTAAAATTGATTTTTATTTGCAGTCTACTAATTTCAGCAGTGGAGTGGTGAGACCATAAATCTTAGCAGATATACTACCAGCTGTAAACCTTCCCCCTTCAGACAGGGCAATCTCACATGTTATACAATCTTACATGCAGTGCCATGGGGTGCTGACACATCTAGAAGGGATATAGCCCTTTGAGACAGAACAGGTTTTTATTCAGCATTTATCTTTCCCACGTGTAGGAATAGCAGTGATGTGAGGTGCAAGTAAGAGAATGGACTATGAAATGGCTCTTTTAAACTTGATCGGTTTAACTTCTTTTTGTCATGCTAGGGGGAAAAGAAAATACTGTAAGGAGAGAGAGGTGAGTAAAGAGAAACTGGGGGCCGGTCTCTCCTATTCCACACCAATGCTTCCTTAGGCACTCTCATCTCTTTCTCTACAAAGAACTCCTTGGGACTTTCCTGCCTGTGATGTCACTTTTTTCTGTCCTGCACCCCACTGACTCTTCAAGAACTTTCTCAGCCAACAGTGACTGAAATCAAAACCCCTTTCCTTTCTGCTTCTCTGTGTATAAACAATAAGCTCTTGCTCCCTTGAGGCCTGCAGAGAAACACAACAGATGGAGCAGCACAAAACAATAAGAAACACCCTTACTAAGACCCTAAACCAGTGAGGGCCTGTTACAAGTTTCTTGATTCTCATCCTGATCCAGTTTTGCTACAAATCTCACAGCCGTGACCGATCTTTCTTTTTACAAGGCCTAGCCTTTCTTAAACCCATGAATGATTGTGGTGCGTCTACTCTGTTCATTCTCTATTTTCACTGGTAAAAGGTTTTCCTAGCAAATCCCTCTTGCTGCAGTTTAACCCCACAACCTTTTTCCCTATATGCCAGATAGAAAGAAAATAAATTCCTCCTCTTCCTTGGAGGAGCTTTCTAGACGTATAAAGACTGTTGTTGTGTCTTCTATCAGTCTTTTCAATGTAAAATTAAGACAGAAAGAACTCAAATAAGTCCCACAATGCCTTGGATGTTTTCTCATAAGTTATGTTTTTTTGCTGTGGTCTGAATTCTTTCCAGGTGGACCCCATATTTTTTTAAATGTAATACCCAAGTTGGACATACTGCTCCAAATAGAAGAGTAGAAGATCATGTCACAGTTTATAAATCCCAAGTACTTGCTTTTTTTTTTTTTTTCTTTTGCAAGACTGACAGTTTTCACTTACGCTTGGTTTGTGATGCAGTAAGTACTCTGTATCTTTTCCTGCAGAGCTATTGGGGTTTTGTTCTTCATCCTGTAATTTTTCAGTTTTTTCAGTTGTTTATTTTTGCCTGAATATAAGACCTAGGACTTGTATCATTTGAATTGCATCATTTTTTGAGACCATTTTGTTATTTGTCAGGACATTTTAATTTCCAATACCGTCCTCCTGTTTACCTGTAGCCCTTCCAGTTTCATGTCATCTGCAAAGCTAGCAAACATGTTTTTCAGTCATCTAGATCACCATGAATAATTTAGTAGTATACTAAGTGTTTTAAGTAGTGTGGGGGGAACAGGTGACAGGAATTTCTTTAGATTCAGTGTATTTGTTAAAATGTATGCTCTTTACAAGACTAAATGTATACTATTTACAAGAAGAAAAAGCTCCCTTTTCCCTCTTCTACCACCTTTGCTCTTTAAATGCAAAAAATACTATTTCATTATAGAGCACAAACTTCAGATTTTTTGTAAGATTAAAGTTCGTAGAGTAGTATTAACTTATTTTGCAAACTACAGCAAATAGCACAGTAACCTACACTTCAGTCAAAGTTGCTTGTCACCATTATAATTTTGGGACAGATTTTATTTAAAATTTAATTGTTTCAGCAAAGAAAGTGGAAATATGCCAATGTAATTTGCTCCTATCACAAAGTTGGGAGGGATTGTCAAAGAAGGAGCAAGCTATTATACAGAAAGGACTAGATGAGTTTGATGACTGGTGTTACTGGAATGAGATGAAATTCCGAACTATAAATGAGAAGTCATGCACTTAGGGACAATTGTAATAGTCTACAGGAAGACACAGCTGGAGAGTAAAAGGATCACAGAACCACTGAATGCTGGCAAGTTGCCACTTGTGCGTTTTAATGCTCTGCTTTAACATCGAACAAAGACAGTTAATTTTAACAGATTTTTGAGCAGAAGCTGGTAATCTGTTTTCCTTCTGATTTTATTAATCAGCATTGTCTGTAGATGAAGGGCTCCTACACAGCCAGGAAAAGACTCAGAAGTTTCTCTCGGCTCCGTCCTGTCAAAAATCATTCACGCTTATGTAGAGGTTCTTTACATATGACACTGAACACTTTTTCAACTCTACCCTTTATACGGGCCATGAGTGTTTTGCCAAATGGTTAAAGGACAAAGTCCACTTCAAGCTTTCAGATGTAACACTGTAGTGGGAAGGTGGATACCACTGGTGATAAAAATACTCATAAAATGTACCCATGGCTATAGGTAGGAAGCTGGACAGCAGTTGGAAGTTACCTATTGCCAGAATTCTTATACCTATTACCAGAATTCTTATTCCATGTTTATATGTTAGGTAAATTTTGACCATGTTTGAACAATAGCTTTTAAATGTAGGTTATGTTGGATTGTTTTTTGATTGATATTGACTATTTGATTTGATCAGTTTCACTTCCTACCTCTACTAATTTTATCTATTTACTATAGCTATGTAGTATCTAATTATTTTAATATATTTTAAGGATTGTTACTAGCTTCTCTAGCTGTGGTCTCCTTTTTAGAAGTATATATATTTCTCTTTTAGACTGCAAAGATCATGCTGCATTTCTTGCCTGTTCTGTCTCTCTAAAATACTTGTTCTTTTCACCTTATAGCATAGTAAGACTGTAGACCCAAGCATCTAAGGCAATGGGATACAATGCCCCACTGGCTGTTTCCTTTTTGTCTTCACTTTTCATTGTCCTTCCTAATCCTATGCATGTAGATTGTATAGCACTGGTGGAAATCAAATTGACATCTTATGTAATTTCAGACCCATATAACAAGAAGCAAATAATCAGACACTTTAACTTAATATACCGTTCATGGCAGAATGAAACTCCTTTTCCATATTGTGTGAATTAGCCCAGATTTTCAGGTACTTGGTTTATTGTAACTTTCATAGGCAGCTGCATAAGCACATACACACAGAGGTACATTTCCACACATAAATAATCAAAATAATTCTGTAGTTAGAGGCTCCTTTACCCCTTCTGTGAATCTGTGCTGTCTCATAATCCTCTTATTTTGAGACTGCAGCGGAGCTCTAACTAAACCACAGTCCTCATTAGAGCCAGCCAGAAGTTTTCATCCAAAGCTTTTTAACAACAACAAATTGGTTACATGGAATTGTGTGCAAAAATTGGTTACATGGAATTGTCTGCAAAATTTCTATTGATTTCATTGAATCATTTGTGAAATTAGAAAACCCTATCAAATACAAGACTTTTCTAAAAAGGCTTTTAACATTATTTTAAAATGTCGTGTAATGTTTAAATGATTCAAAACCAAATCAATACTTCTGATGTGGTTAAATTATAGTTCTCATTTGACACATTTTTTCTTAGTTGGTGAAAATTTCAAACCCACTGTTTTTATCCAGTCAAACTGTTCATTCATTTTCTCACCACAATTACCAAAGAACCAAATTATCAATATTTGTCCCACAGTGGCATTTCTTCAGCTACTATATTCTTTCCTTCTCCAACCTTTCTCACTTTAGACTCTTTGCTTTTTATTGCTTTCCACAGCTTCTTTAGTCCTCTTCACAGCTGAAGGAAAGGAGATGTCAGAGGGTCAGAAGTAAAAAACTGCCTGAAGTTCTGATTCTATAGGTATAGTCATGTGTTGCTTGAAAAGTTTGAAAGAGATTTGGGTACGTGTGAGAGGAGGAGGGAAGGGGAGAAGGTCGATGGTGGGGAAAGAGGCTAAAAAAGTTTTATTGCTGCAGCGGGAGAAAAGGTACAAAAATCAGTAATCATGGAAAATACAGAAAAAGAAGGAGAGTGAAAAGAAGTAGGATGGCATTTAGGTGGAGCAGTGTCCAAAGGTGAGGTCTTCTTGATTTGCCACATGGGAGTACAGTGCTCCTGATCATCTAGTCTCGCTCCCTGCTACAGCGGGTGATTTCTGTACAGGAATTCACCACTGCGGTGAACACTCAAAACCGTCATTCTTCCCTCTCATCGCTGGTTTTCACAGATTTAGAAAGAATACACATCAAATATATTGTATAAATTTATTTTAGAAAACTGATAGAAGCTATAGTTTAAAATAATCCAAACTGCAAATAATCCAGTCTCTGCAAGTGCTTTGGTTGTACACTGCCTGTGCAACCTCCATTTTCCTATTTCTCTTACTTTGCTATCCCTCCTACTTTCTCTCTCTCTCACCTTCACAGTTTTAACAGCTATGGTCTCATCAGCAGTAGCTGCTATATATTCAAAAGAATTTTTGAGAATCCTGAGACCTGGCTGGTTATATAAAATCGTTTATTTTAGTCTCAGAGTCTCAGTTTAAGCAAGTCTTCGAGCATGCAAAAATTCTTTACCATTTCTGACAAGAATTTACGGATGTATATCAGTACCATCTAGTGGCAATAAGAGCTGTAGCGCTTAGTAGGCTCGCACAGGAAATGCCAGGTTTGACTTCAGTAACCAGGATCCTTCAGCAGGAAGTTAGGTGTGGTCTGTAGAAGGAGAATTAAAAAAAAAAAAAAAAAAAAGGAAAAAAAAAAAGAAAAAGAGGAAAAAAAGAAAAAGGCATGATGGAATTTTAGCTGCAGTCTTCCTTGGTGCCATTCCAAACCCACATAAGTGCAAGATTCTTCACTGGTAATGAATTTTTAATTGTTTCCTGCAGTATTAAAACAGTATTATGCTGCTTTTTTTTCTTTTTTTTTTTTTTGTTTTCTTTTCTGTAATTAAGAATAAATCTATCAAGATTCTGCTGCAGGACCACTTTCCTTTTCCTCATTAACCCTTCTGCTGCTACTAGTCAGTGCAGCTTCAGGCAGCAGTTTGCTACAGACCGTCCATGACAGAATGCACCAGGTGCATTTGCCTGCAATGGAAAAGCATTCTCACAGGGAGAACTACAGGAGTTGGGATGTGTGTGGATGCCTGTGTAGGTGTAAATTGCTATGTGCATATGGTTGAAAAGGAGGAGAAAGCATCGTGTTGCAGTTTATTTAGCAAGCTTCAAAAATATGAATTTGTTGTAGCTGTGCTGGAGTATGTGTATTTAGCGCGACAGTAAAATAGGATCATGCTGACTGTATTCTAATTCTTGTATCGTTTTAATTTGATAATTGTTTCTTGTGTATATTGTCTTACTCAAAAGTTGTTACGTTTTATTGCATTTGCTATATTTTTAATGTGCTTACTCAGGAGGAGGACTCTTGAGAAAAATTCTTGAAGGCTACGGCAGAGATCCCATTTATGATTTCAGATCAAAGTATTTGCATCGGGAATATTTTCCACTATTCTTTTTAACTGAACTGTCTGGAGACGTTAAGAAGAGATGGTTCTGCTCTTGTTAGTGAAAATTGTGAAAAATATATACAATAGATATGGTATCAGACGTAAAAGATCTAAGTGCAGTATGTAACGATTAAAGATCGTTTTTGTTTAACTCAGCAATTCTTCCAGTGCACAGTGTGTTGCCAGGCAGGGGATCTGAATACAGGTGCTTATGGCTGAATCTTGTTTCCTGAGCTGGCAGCTCTGCAAAGGCAGCATATTTGTACCTGAAGAGAAGGAGCATCTCACATTGCTTTCAACTGATGCTTCTGGCCTTACGTGGCAGTAGTGGATTCTAGGAGTCATTTCTGATTCTTCTAGCTAGAGGGAAGGTTGGTCCAATGTGCAGCTTTCAGGATAATAGAAAGATGAATTGTCTGGAGTCTCACTCCTCAACACTGAACCAGAAACACTTCAGAATTGTTGATTCCTCACACTGAATGTGGTGGAAAATATCTCCTACTTTATTCACAGGAACGGATAGCGTTACCCTTGATAAAGGCAACAAGATGTTATTGTATTACATGTGACTTTTTTTTATACAGTCTATAGAACTGGCAATTGATCGTCTCAAGCACTATGTGAATTTTAAACTAAATGTTTTAAGAAATGGTACCTTCAAGAGAACTCTAAGAGGCCAGCTGCGAAGGAAAATGGTTTGTCTTGAAATAAAAACAAATGAAGCAGCACAGCAACCTTCTCTTGGATTACTGAATTTAACAAGATGTCCCACAGAAAATTCTATGAAGGTATATTCCTTTACATTGTTTGTAGCTGTTTGTGTTGCTCTAAACTTTTTCTGTGTTTTTTATATTTTTAGCACTTTTTTATGAGAGAGGCTAAACAGTAATTAAGAGGTGCAGGATGAAAAGATGGCACAATCAGTGCTGGTACCACCAGGACCTGACAGTTTCCGCTATTTCACAAGAGAATCACTTGCAGCTATTGAGCAGCGTGTCAATGAAGAAAAAGCTAAAAAATCCAAACAAGAACGCAAAGATGATGATGATGAAGACGGCCCAAAGCCAAACAGTGACTTGGAGGCAGGAAAGACACTGCCATTTATTTACGGTGACATACCTCCAGGAATGGTGTCTGAGCCCTTGGAAGACCTGGACCCATATTATATCAATAAAAAAGTGAGTGTGTTGTATATTTCTATCAGACTTTAAGAAGATTAAAATACAGCAAAGCCCCTCAAAGGCATAATATTTCCAGTATTTTTGACTGGTCTTTATGTATAATGCATTCCCCCAGCAGCTGATTTCGTTAGCAGAAATCTTAATTGTAAGAACAGAAGTTAGTAGTGAAAGTTTGTGGGACCTGGTCTGTAGGTAGAGATGCATTTAGGTTTATTTTAATATACCTGTTGTTTTACTAAAATTTGTAACTTTCAGTGTTTTACCCAAAAGAATTGAAGAAGTAGCACAGGGGTTATCTTTAGAATTACTATTTTATTAATTGCTGTATTGTAGACGTGAAAGGAGCAGATCTTCACTATGAAACCCATCTCAAAGGTAGCTAGGCACCTTCTCACTAGCTTTCTTCACTGTCACATGGAAACCTGAGGTTACATTCCTTTGTTGCTGGGAAGAATAGGGAAGTACAAAAAGGTAATTTCTCAGGATGTGCCAAAGATTTTCCTCTTCCATTTTGTACTCTGTTAGAGGCATCATATATCTGACTTATATGTGGGTGAAAATTTTGTCATATCCAGATTTATATTGTTCTGTGATTGTTATCAAAGAGGAGGTGTTTAAAAGAGGGAAATAAATAAAGAGGAGGTAGGGATTCCTCTTGGAGTGTTGATAGAATGTTGCATAATTTAAAAAATATTTTATAGAGATGATCATTTTTAAAAAAATAAAACTACGTATTTTCTTTTTGTTTAAAGTAACAACTAGGACTGTTGTGACCAAACACAATAGTGCTGAACTTTAGACTTTTGACCAGATGGCCTTGGGTTTTCTCCAGAATTCCAGTCTCTCATATTTTGGCATCATACATATTGCACCATTGTTATTCTACCAGTAAAGAAGGAATTACTGATTTTTTTAAATTTTTTTTTCTTGATTTTTTTTTTCTTGTAGTTTCTTTTTTTGTTTCCTGTGGAAATTAGCTAATGAATAAAAAGAAATGAATATAAAAACTAAACAAACATGAAAGCAAAAAAAGTACTTCAAAGAAAAAGGAAGAAAACCCTCAAGAATTGTTAAGAGTCAAATTTGACCTAAGTAAAATAATACAAATGAAGGTATTTCCTGCAGGGATTAGGGATATGCCTCATCACTAATATGTTTAAACAATAACAATGTAGGCAGACTGTGATGAACCAAACAGAGAACAGATTTCAAAAAAAGCAGTTGTACCTTAAATGTTCATTGTATTTCTGAAACTCAATTCATGCTATGGAGAATCATGAGTTAAATTTGAAACAAGGTTTTCAATTAAATATTGCATTCTGCTCCTTTTACTCGAGTGATTTACCCTGTTGAAGTCTGGAAGGAAGACAAATGGAATTTGGGTCAAAGCGCTGATCCCCTTCCTTCCTTCTTTCCCAGTTCTGCAGTAGTAAAAATCTAAATTCAGTGCTGGAAATCCTAAAGTTAGCACATGTATTATCATGTATTGGGAAACTAGAAAAGTAATTCTCCAATTAACTGTGGACATGAAGTAAAATCCTGCTGAATTGCTGGTTCCTGATTGAGAAATGCATAGCAGTAGATGTTTTGATGAACTTTTTTGATCTCTTGATCTTTTCCAAAAGTATGGTGGTTTCTAGTGGGAGATGTAAGATGCCAAATTATACATGCACTTGTAATTTCTCCTATTATTTTTCTTTGTGCTCTTTGGATATCTTCGAACATTTTAATGCTCCATTTTAATTTTTTAATATGTCTTGATGAGTCAGCATCGCACAAATGGTACTTCATGAGAGGTTTTGTCAGACTAAAGGGAACAGAAAACATATGAAAGACAGTGATTTGGGGGCAGATTTTCTTGAACTCCAGGAAGAACAGTAGTAGAGTTGAAAAGCAATGGTAGCAAAGATAGTACATTACAGACCAATCATTTCTGCTCTAAAATAAAGGACCAAAGTATGGCTTGAGAATCAATGGGTATCTGGGAATGCAAATACGTTCAGTTTGGAAGAGCTGAAATTTATGATTTCAGGCAGGGAAAAGCATTGTGTTTTCAGGATTTCAGCTGCTGTGTTTGGCACACCTGCTCAGAAAATAGAGCATAATCTTTATAAATGCTGCCCTGTGATTCCAGCTGAGGCAGGTCATGACTACTGGCATTGCTCCAGGTTTGCGTGGCTAATGTTCCCTTTGGGCTTTTTAGGGCTTCTATAATGTTGGATAGATCCACTTACCTTCAATGAGCATGAACTTTCACCCATGTGTAGAAAGAGATGATGGAAATATATAGGGATTTCCCCAAAGACATAGAAATCTAAATAATTTTAAAACTTACTGCATGTTAAATAAAGGCTTTATTCTTCTTTATTTCCCAGGTTTTAAGAAAACTATTACATTTATAAATGCTTTTTTTAGTCTTGGCAGTATTGCAGAAACTGTGGAGAGACAGTGAAAATATATGGATTATTGAATTCTGTCTTAGGTAAAAGTAAAGCATGACATGAGAAAAGTAGACAGAATTGCAGGTATGAAACTCTCACAAGAAATAATTGAAAAGAGAAGCAACATGTTATTCTTTTCTTAGAGTACAGCAAAATGTATCCAGTACATTAGTGTTATGTTGAAAAACTGGTTATTGAACACTCTCAATTTCTTTATTCTTGTGACGATCACTCTTGAAATTTAGATCACTGTGTAGTACTGTTGTCTTACTACTTTGATGTGATAATTAATGCTGGTTATTTGACTCAGAGAGTGTTGAAGTTTTCATGACTCATGTTTTTTAAAGGTATGTTTATATATTATAAGGTACAAAAAGTATACTAATTCTTCAAATATTATGCATGTTTGTACCTTATATACCCCTCTGTTTTCTAGCTAGCAGTGTCAGGATTACTTATGAATTCTAAGTAAACTTACTCAAATGTTTTCATGCAATTGTATTTATAGTAATTTGGCTGGACTCTACTGTGTGTGAACTGGACAAGGGGATTGTTATTCTCGGGGAGGTGTAAGCGGAAGAAGAGTTTGACCAAATATGATTAATGAAAAAATGAAAATTATTTGAACTTGGTTTGAACTTGTAACTTGTTTGTAACTTGGTATCTTTTAAATGCTATTTTTCATTCTGTGTTTCTTTTTCCAGACCTTTATAGTATTGAATAAAGGGAAGGCAATATTCCGATTCAGTGCCACCTCTGCCCTGTACTTGTTAACTCCTTTCAATCCTCTTAGAAAAATAGCTATTAAGATTTTGGTACATTCATATCCTTTTCATGTGTTTAGTCTAAAACTGTAGTGAATGAGATGTTACTTAGTATTTAAATCATACTCTGGCACATGTGCCAGGACCAATATGATCTATAGTGCTTTGTCCCTCTTCTCTCTACTATTTCTGTCTTCTATTCTTTTTCTTATTCCCTTTTTACATTTGTGTTCATTGCTGGATCTTAATGTAGTAATATCAGAAGCCAGACAACCAGTCATCCTCCTTTACAATTTCTTCCTGTGTCTTTTTTTCTTCCCCCACCTATTTTTTCCCTTCTGTCTTATTTTTCCTATAATCATCACATCTTTTTTCATTGTTTTCCCCTCCTCCACATTTTTCATAAAGTGCAGATATAGTGCTCAAAATACTTTCAGTTCTTCACTGATGCTTTCTGTTAAAAATCAAATCTTTGATCACAGGTTTGTGCTTGCATGAATATTTAGTGAAAATATGGTTTCATTATTCCTTTTCATTTTCTGATTCAAATCACAATTGCAGAAGGACAGGCTGATAAAACAGCTTAGGTTTCTTCTTTTATTATACGTTCTCGGTCCTATATGTATCTTACCTGTCTATTTTATTTCTTGATTGTCATTGCATTATGCACTCATAATCCTGTAGATGTTTTAATTTCAGTCTTCAAGTAGGTCATGAGTTTTCCACATTGCAGATAGGGATTTGCAAAGCTAAATGATCATAATGACCTATCTATTATTTTGTCTTTTCCAGTGTTTTGATAGCTGACTATAGTAGGCATCCCACTGGTCCAATCCCAAATGCTGATATGAGCAACGAGGGCATTGACTTCAGCAAGTCTGCTTACTTAAGGAACAAATACAAATGTTTGCAGACTTACATTTTACAAGAGTCTAACATAAGCACACTGAAAGCAGTTTTATATAGCACTACATGCAGGGACAGAATAGTCAGGGTTGGAAGGGACCTCTGGAGATCATCTAGTCCAACCCGCAATCATCTAGTCCAACCCCCAGATCGTGTAGAATAAATCCTGAAAGGCTATTTTTTTTTTCAGTCTTGGGATAATGGTAGTCTGATAAGTACAACGGTTGTTATGTGTTGGATGTTGTTATCAATGGCTAGCCTACAAATGACTTCAGAATCAATCATGACACTACATAGCCTGTTTTGTATTTGTGTTACAGGTGTCACTACAAATAATTATTTGTCAATCATTAGCATGTTACAGAGCATTATTCAGTTCCATGGAATAATGGAAGATCATGTGACTGAGATGGTGGTGAAGAGCTAGTCACCAAAGTCAGAATGTTAAAAAACGTTTAAAATTGTGGGAAGGTATATTCTAGTTATTTCTCCGCTGGTGAAAGAATAGTGAGGATTTGCAACTCTGAGAGGATGTTTCATCAAAAAGGATTTTGGAAGCCTGTGTAGAATACAACAAAACTTCGTGAGGGAACCTCACGGTATTTCCCACCCCATTATACTAGGATTTCTATTTAGGAGCACCACGTGAACCTGCATTTTAGTTACAGAAGCTAAGGCTCTTCTCAAAAACGAGCTTTGTCCTCTTTCTAGTTTTAGATGATGGTGCCATCACGTGGACATTTTGTGCATCAGCTGTGTGGTTTTCATTTTGGTGTTTGTATTTTCATTTCTAAGAAGAATGTCATGAGTCTTGAGAATGAAAGGTTGTAGATCCAGAGCAGTTCTGTTAAAATCAATGACGTTAGTTATTACTTGGACCTGTTCTGGAATTTATTTTTTTCTTTTTTGAGAATATATGTCTTCCCCTCCACCAACATTTATATTACAAAAGCTGTATATAAACAATCAGTAATAAAATAATTCTCTCCCTAAAATTTCCCTATGCTCTCTCCTACTATGTGATAAATAGATTCCAATATATTGAATAATGATAAGCAAAATTGTTGATACATGCCAAATTTTATGGTGAAATATAAAAGTGAAGAAAACTTATTTTTCACTGTTTTGTATGCATGAAGTAGATCAGATTTGTCTAGATCATCCGAAACAAATGCTTTTTGTGATATTCCACTAAATTAGAAGCTACTACTTCAAACTTTCACATTTTTATTCAAAAGAAAAAATCATCTAAATTCTTCAGATTAAGGGTTGGGTTTTTTTTTTTTTTAATATCTTTCAGATTTTCTAATTTTTAGTGTGTGATTGTTCTCTTCTAGCTATAAAGCAGTGACTATGGAAACTTTAACATATTCAGGGCTTTCCCCTGAATGTTACCAGAGCAGTGGAGGGATAAATAGCTCCTGATGGTGGAAATCTGCCAAAGCAGCATGTTATTTGATACTCTTTTTATGAGATTTTCTGGCTTACATTCCTTAACTCTTAACCTACATTATTCAGCATGCTTATCATGTGCACTATTTTGACCAACTGTGTATTTATGACTATGAGTAACCCTCCAGACTGGACAAAGAATGTAGAGTAAGTTAAATAGATTTTCTTTGAATAATATTCAGTAATCTGAAACAAACTGCTGTAAATTATTTTCTACTAGGATGGTATCCACTGGCAGCAGCTACCTTGTTGGCATATCCTTTTAACAGCTATTCTGATGCTAGTTTCTTCTGTGTAATATTAAATACATATATTTTACAACACTTGCCTCATTACGAGTTGTTCAATGTCCATCCTCTGCAGTGCTAAATGGGGAATGTAAGAAGAGAAGCTAGTCTTATGACCATGCACAAAAGGAGATTATAAATATTGTTCCACCGTATTCGATGTTACATCTGTGCACAAAGGCAGGCAAATACATTCCTCCATCTCTATTGCAATAACCGTTACAGATAAGGGATCATCTAGCGGATGGCTATGTTCACCATAGTGCAGCTTTCCTTTCTGAAAGACAACCTAACAATGGAAAGCTTGTATGAAAAATAAACTATTAAAAAAGTGTTTAAGTGGTGGGCTATTCTTCCTATAGGAAGAGAAAAGGTCCAATATGATGGCGTACTGATAGGGAATTGGTGCATATTTTGTGGTAGTTCCAAGGCTGTAGACCGCAGTGTGAAACACTGCTCTTCATGGTGCTTCCTTTTTGTGATACCACTTTATGCTTCTGCTTCTTCTTCATTCCTGACTGCTTTGGACTGTTTGATCTTCAGTAATGAAAAGTTAATTCACAGGGCTATTAAAGTCAATAGAGGCATTCTCATTTTGAGTTCAATATGAACATATATGTATTCACAATGCCTAGCGTGTAGTAAATATTTATTAATAAAGATAGCTATCTTGAATATTTCTTCATGTCATTATATTGTGCCATTTGGATATACAACAGAAGTCCTTCTCATCTGTTGAGTAAAGTTGTGCAGGAAAGAAATCTTTGGCTTAGTAATTGAACTGAAAAAATTCACGTTGGAAAATTGGTTTCAGGTTGGCTCAAGTCTGAAAACCAGGTCAACCTTTCAAGCAGTTTAATTTGAATTCTTTTCCATTAAAGATGTAAGTGAAACTAAAAATTTCAAGATGACATAATTTGGACATGGAAAATTGAAATTACTCAGAATGCCAGAATTAAATATTTTTACTTTTTACATTTCAACTGCATTTTTTAGCCCAAATGAGTAGCTGAATTTTATCGGCATTTGTAAATATGTTTGGTTGTTCTTGCACAGGATGTTGCATCTGAAAACACTTATTTCACTCCAGTACCATGCCTGTTGTGCTGAAGGTGAAGTACTGGATGCACCTACTCTGTACCAAAGTCAATGAGGACTGATGAGGGTTGGCACATTACCAGCACGTGGTACTAAGCAACATTTCAGCATAAAAATAACATTGAAGAAAGAAATTTTTAGTCTGGAAGCAACTTCTGAAATCCTAACATAATCCGTCTGGGTGTTTTGTTATAACGTGATGCAAATTGGACATAAACATACACCAATTAAGTAACTGGGAATTTTGCAACTATCTTGTTGGTATAGGTTATAGAACTTGAACTTCAGCTATGGGTTGGCATTTGGTCATTTAATCATAAGTTGATTCCTCCTTCCTTATGGTATAAATTCTGCAGATGTTGAAAGATGATTGTAACTTCCATTAAATGCTTATGCCACTTAAAGAGAAGAAAATGAGAATAAAGCAACTAGAGAGCATAATGTGTGAAGACAACATATATATGTTTCCATAAACTCTGTCTTGCATATTTTCCTCAGATATACATTCACTGGAATTTATACCTTTGAGTCACTTATTAAAATTCTTGCAAGGGGCTTCTGTTTAGAAGATTTTACATTTCTTCGAGACCCATGGAATTGGCTAGATTTCACTGTCATTACATTTGCGTAAGTCTTCTACTTTTTTTTTTATAATAAAAATATCTTTCTGATAGCATGAAATTAGTGACTAAAATTGCCTCATATTTTGTCAGCCAGAACATTTGGAGCCTGGACTTCCTGCGGTTTCAATATGTTTCTTCTACCTCTTTTACACATTTTAGTATTTCTAACTAAGCATGTGCTGCAGAGGCCAGCATGGTGTGCCAGCACGTTAGGATTATGAATGCCATCAGCCCGAACTGTTCATATCCTGTCTCCTTTCTGCATACCAGAATTAAAGGAATCCTTTTGACTTCCTCCTATAAGCTGACCAACTTAGGTTTCAATCATCAAGTCAATGTGGTTTACTTTGAAAAAACTCAATTGAATTTTATGATCAGAAGCATATTTACGACACAGGCAAAATACAGTGAACGGTGAAGAGGTCTTGATGAAAGACCCAAGCAAATAGGATAAAATCTGCCTCAATTCTGAGTAACTGTGATTTAATCCTACAGGTATGTAACAGAATTTGTAAACCTAGGCAATGTTTCAGCTCTTCGAACTTTCAGAGTATTGAGAGCTTTGAAAACTATTTCTGTAATCCCAGGTAAGAAGTAGTTGGTGTAAGGTGTTAGGCCCCTCGTATCTCCAACTGTTATTTGTGTGCTGTCATTGTGTTTGTGTGTGAACTCCCCTATTACAGATATGTGACAGAGTTTGTGGACCTGGGCAATGTCTCAGCGTTGAGAACATTCAGAGTTCTCCGAGCTTTGAAAACAATATCAGTCATTCCAGGTGAGAGCTAGGTTAAACACTGAGGCTGACTTTTGTTCCACAAAGGCTGTACTCACGTTTTTAAAGCATAAGCCTTGTTTGCTACACACTGTTAACAAGATAAAAAAGCAGGAATCAAGACATGTAATTTTATTTAAATTGATTCTTGCTTTTCTTATATTAGTTGTATTTCCTTTTCAAAAAAATCAGCCTTTGAGTTTAACAGTCTTGCATGAGATATTTGCAGTAAACAGCCTATGTGATTTGCATCTTATGACATCAAGCTTTCCTTTACATGTTTTAAATATAAGTTAATTTTAAGCTTTCATACTGATGCAAATTTTATCATTTATGGCAGGCACTTGATATAGCGACTTAATTCAGTTTTAAGTCACGTATAAAAAATAAACTCTAAAGGATAGCATGGGCCATGCATGGGGTATTGTTTTAAAGATGTTTTTCTTCTCCAAACCATCACCCCTCTTACATTTTAAGAAGATTATTATGAGGATATTGTTCAAATATGCACTTATAATGTCTTTATAATGGGTTTACTAATGCAGAATACTTTTTAAAAGGTTCGTAAAAGGAAGGTTTGGGCAAGAAGCATCAGCAAAAGTAAACGATGCTTTTCTATGTAGGGTTGAGATATAGCATGAATAATAAAATCACTTGTTTTGGCATAAACGACGTGTTTGGTATTTTCTCCTTTTTATTTCTGTACACTATAAAGTAAGCATAAACTTAGAGCTTTTCATTCATTTTCACAAGTAATAAGGCTTTTCATGAAAATTATTGTATCACAAATATTAGACTCATTTAGTTTTCATTTTGCATGAAGTCTTCCTCTTGTCAGGAGAAATCACATAATTTTATGTGTATTTAGTATCTGTTTAACATCATAATAAAAATCTTTTCTCTTTGCAGGGTTGAAGACTATCGTGGGAGCCCTAATTCAATCTGTGAAGAAGCTCTCAGATGTTATGATCCTGACTGTGTTTTGTCTGAGTGTATTTGCACTAATAGGGCTTCAGCTGTTCATGGGCAACTTGAGGAATAAATGCCTGCAGTGGCCTCCAGACAATTCTACTTTTGAAACAACTGTTATTTCCTACTTTAATAGCTCTATAGGTGAAAATGGTACATTTATTAATACAACAATGACAACATTTAACTGGGATGAGTACATCGAAGACAGAAGTAAGAGTTAATTATATCATCTACTGCATTGATTTTCTGTTTTTTTTTAAACAGATATAAAAGCATCAGTATCTTTCAGTTGAAATTAAAATGGTGTAATGTCGCCAAAAGACATAAAAGCACTCATTTTGTGTAGTAAATAAAGTAACAGTCATAATGTAGTTTAACATATTGTACTGGGTAGCAAAATATCATTTTACCTTTTACTGAATAAAACTTTTAGAGTAAATCCACATTGTAGCACAAAGCAGAAATTTCCGGGCTAGTATCGAGCCTCCTGATATAGTGTGAGAGTCTTAATATGGGATCTGAAATTGTGTAACTCTATTACTGCCAGATAATGCCCAATATCATAAATCCACATTTGAACATCAGTTAGCTCATGAATCCTGCCATAGCATGTAAATGCAGCTGCGTTGTTTCTTCTGGAACTTCATGAGTGTCTCCACACCACGCTCCCTTGCACAGCACTGACATGCCTTTATGAGAGTAACGGTAATTTATCCCATGCTTCTTATTCTAGCAAAACAAGAACTAGGTGCCATATTACGTATCTTTTAATTTGTTCATTATCTGTGGAAAAACAAGAAATTAGCATTTTGGTCTCCTTTGTACATCAGTATTTTCACCCTTTTAGGTAGTTAATATCGTTACTGTGTTAACAAAAAATTGTTTTAAAATTCAGATAGAACATCTCTGAGCATATCTATAGTAGATTGCTATTCTGTCTTTCATAATAGTAAATAGCTTCAGTCTCTCCGATTTATATATTCAGTCTCTCCTATTTATTTTACTGAATTTAGGGTTTTAACTTTGTAGTTAGGCATAATCTTAGGGTTTCTATAAAGTCTGTATAAATGTTGTAACTTCTGCCTGTATCACTGAAACTTAGGAAACCTTAGTTTAATAGCTAAATGCTTTTGGATCCAAGTCTCATTGCCTTATAATCTTTTAATATACTTATCGTCTCAGCATGCTCGTAGTATCATAGAAATGTCATCTTGGAGAAGATTTTGAGTGATAACCTATTCTTAAAAACATCTGAAAAACAGATTCCATTTCATTCCCTTTTAGCTGCTTCTGGTACTACATCACAGAAATAGAAAGTTTTTTCTAAATATCTGACCTAAATTCTCCTAATTTCAGATGGAATGTATTACTACTTCTCCTGTACACTTAGAAATAAGATAATCATAGACTACTTGTATTAGTCTTTATGATATTTTAAAACTCTAATCTTCTTTATTTCTGCTCTTTTCTAAACCAAGCAAGCCTATTTTCTATTTTGCATTTTCTATACCTATTTTAATTTTTTTTTTCTTTTCTGGACTCTTTCCAATTAGTCTGGGATTTTGGTTTCTCTTTTTTTGTTTGGGGTTTTTGTTTTAGTTTTGGTTTGTTTGGTTGGTTTTTTTAATGAGATGCTCAAATCTGGTACTTCCTCCTCTAATAATGTACAAATTATAAGTAATTACCTCGTGTGCCATATATGCAACATTCCTATTAATATATTTCTAAATTGCATCATTTTTATATCAGCACCATATTGTTGATTCACAGTCAACTTGCAGTTCATGACAGTGACTGCATCTTTTTGTACAGCAGTGGCTGTGGCCAGATCCTGTCTATTTTGCATCTACGTGTTTGATTTTGCCTTGTCAACTGTTGCATTTTCCACTTGTCTCTGTTGAAATAAATCCAATTGCTTTTTGACCAGCTTGTCAATTTGTACAGGTCATTCTAAATTTCAGTCATTTTCTCCTCTAGCTTGATGTCTTCAGAATACTTGATTCATTTTTTTCTGTTATCTCACATCTTGAGTTGGTAATGAAACGTTACGAAAATCATGTCTAGCACAGATCCCTGGAGGATCTTCAGAAAGATGCCCTTATGAATTGACATTGGACCACTGGCAACTGCTCTCTGAGAATCTTTTTTCTAGTGTTTTGTAATGATTCCAGCCAGAACATATCTCCTTTATTTGCTTATGAAAGTGTCATGTAGGACTTGTACACATGACTGTTGTCCTGTTATTAAGCTGGCAGGAGGCAGGAATAGTTTTATATATGGCATATTGTTTATGAAATCATATTGACTATTTTTATTACTTTATCATTATCATCTTTGTATTGAAAAATTTATTATTTAAATATTTTCAAAAATAGTGGGCTGAGAGTTGAGCTGCCTGGATAGTTTAACTGGATCCTCTGCTTACCAGAGGAGGAGCTGTGCCACGTGAGAATGTGAAGTAGGCCTACAGACAATTTTGAAAATCCAGCTTGGTGCCTATATCTGCATCTTTTTAGGCTTTTCAAGTAGGGTTTAGATCTCTCACGGGGCATGACTATGTGAGCACCATCTGAAAATCCACTGTTTTCTTATCTGATATCTGAGAATAGATTGCAGATGCACAAGTTATGCACATAAACTCTCCCCCTCTCTTTAAAATAAGCAGATTTTGTGCTGTCTCTCTCATATACTGGTGGTGACAGAGTAGAAGCAGTCAATAGGAACTGGTTGCAATTCCCTGTTTGTCTCTTTAGCATTAGCCCTCAGTTAGTTCATGCCAGCTAAGCTAGTCCATGCCAGCTGGCAGTGAATCTCAAGAAACCATCTGCTTCCTGGGAACAGCCAGAACATACCTAATTTTGGCAACTTTAGCTTAATATGCCACCTGACCCAAAAATCTCCACTAGAGATTCCCATTTTACCATAAGAATCCCAAACTAGGAATTGATGGCAATTGTTTTTCCCTTTCTGCCTCAAAGCAGAACAAAGAAAAGAAAAGATTGTGCCTGGGGCTTTTAAGACTTCCATTTCTTGAAATTATATTTTACCTCATTTTTATAGTTAGCCTGTTAACAAAATACATATAGATACTTCAAGTGCATTTCTCTGCTATAGAATTCCTTGCAGTAATTTTTTGTAATGTACAATAAAGCTTGGTTTCTTCCTCAGCTGCTCAAGTCAAGATCCAGTTAGCAATTTGTTCTGCATGTTGCATTGTGTTTTCATGCAGCAAAAATTTCAGTATTTTTTCAAGTAATATTTGGATAAAATAGTATGTAAAAATAATTATAAATTAATAACACTAAATGGTATGTATCAAAATGCATGAACAAAGGCAAGGAATCGCCCTCATCTTTTGTCTTGTTTTCGTGGTATTTGTTCATTCCTTTGCTGACATATACAGTTTGGTATTCCACCCATTGTATTTTACTCATTTTGGTAGATTACTGAGAATTAGCTGTACAGCTACCTTTCTATTTTGTAAAGAAAGGCCAACTTCAAGACTATAGAAGGTCATTTTCCTGTCAAAACAGTATTTTCCATGCTTTTCTTCATTCCTAATCATTATATATTGCAGTTAAGCTATTTATTAGCTCTTCTTATTTCTTTAATACAATTTTAATAAAATTAAAGTGTGAAAGTCTGTACCATTGCTCAGTTTCCATTAGGTATAAATGATGTCTTTCTCATCGCCTTTTTCATTTATTTTTTTAAAAAACAGGTCATTTCTACTTCTTGGAAGGACAAAATGATGCTCTGCTGTGTGGCAATAGCTCAGATGCAGGGTAAGAAAATGGTCATCATTTTTCATTATGCATCAAGAAAAAAGAATTCACTACTTAGAATTGCTCAGGTGGTCAACTTTAGTATCAACTGTACTGGTGATTTGCAAACTACTGATGTTTTGCAATTGAAGCTATGCCTAAATATAACTATGTGATTTGAGTTTACACAGGCACTTTCTTCAGCGTCTTAGGCTAATTTTGTAAAGGTAACCCCATGAATGCTATGTGCATAAATGTTACTGCGAGCTTGCTGACAACTGTTTATCGTCAGCCATGCCAGCTGACATTCTTCTCTTGTCTTGGTTGAGAGGTGTTGATATGACAAGTTGTGGGGAAGGGTAGATTACTGTTAGTTATATTATTAAAGCATTGAAATATTGTTAGGAAATGGAATTAAAAAATGAAAACAAATAAGATATATATTTTTATCTTAGGTATGTAGAATACAATTTTACTTGTTCATAATTTCATTAGCAACTGGTACTCCTGAACAGTTTTGTGATTTACTATAGCATATCGTAATTTAGAGTAGTTGTTAAAAATAGCATTTCCTCTTCTTTTGTAGTCAATGTCCAGAAGGATATATATGTGTGAAAGCTGGTAGAAACCCCAACTATGGCTACACAAGTTTTGATACATTCAGTTGGGCATTCTTGTCACTGTTTCGATTGATGACTCAGGACTTTTGGGAGAATCTTTACCAGCTGGTGAGGACCTATTAAAATAAACAGCACCATCACCAATACCATTACTACATAGTACTTGCATAGTTATTTTCATTCACATGTCCCTAGGGCCTTTGGGACAGAAATCATCTTTTACTTCATATATGTAAGCTGTCTAAAACAGTAAGGGCCTTGTTCATGATTTAGGTTCCCATGTGCTACTCAAATACTTAAAAAAAGATAGCTGCTATTTTATGAAGGTGTTTAAGCATTATTGTTTCTTTTCACAAATGGGTAAATGAACTTAAGTTGTTGAAGCTTCTTGCCCACACATGCTTTAAATAGATGCTAGTTAAAGTGATTTCCAGTCTAGTACAAATATATTGTCTTTGAAATGGTTGCATCTTGTCCCTGAACTACATGTATCCTTAACCTAGAAGGCAGCGTCATATTTTGTACACTGCACTGTCTTTGTGGCATTGTAGTTTGGGACTGATGAGACAAGAAGGTAAGAAGGTAATTAGTGGCCCCACTACTGTTAGATTTAAAGGTTATAATATAGATGTATAGTGGGGGCAGCAACTGCTACTATGTATTCTCATTGGTAGAAGTTCTGAAGTATTCAAGCTACAGAAATTTTATTTACCTTGATCGTAGTAGACACAAAACTTGGTTTTTTGTACATGTAGTCAGCATATAAAACTATTTGTATATGGAAAAAGTAACTAAATAATCTCGTGCTAACACAAAGCAATCTTATAATGTATTTCTAGAGTATAACACAGATGCTACCATATTATGCAACAGCATTTAAAAGTCTGCTAAAAATGTGTATTATCTCTTTTTCCCCAGACGCTGCGTGCTGCTGGGAAAACATACATGATATTTTTTGTTTTGGTCATTTTTCTGGGTTCTTTCTACCTGATTAACTTGATCCTGGCTGTGGTTGCCATGGCCTATGAAGAACAGAATCAGGCAACCATGGAAGAAGCAGAACAAAAAGAAGCAGAATTTCAGCAAATGCTGGAACAACTGAAAAAGCAACAGGAAGAAGCTCAGGTATCCCTGTAAAGTAAAATTCCTGCTTCCATTCATGATTGTGATTGGATGCTTTGTGTTCACATATGAAAATACTTTTACTCCCCTACTCCTAAAAATATATTACTTTCAGTCTCATAAATTCCTTCATTTTTCAAACAGTCTTTAATGTTTTCCACTGCACTGTTTCTGCTGGCTTGAGTGAACCTGAACCTGTTAATTTGTGACAAAAATGATAACCCATAAGCTAAAAGACTGGATTTTCAAGTTGGAGGTGGAAATCAACTTTTTCTCTGAGCACTTGAATGAGTTGCCCAGAGTGCTTGTGGAATCACCATCCTTGGAGATAATCTAAAGCAGTCTGGACATGGTTCTGGGCAACCTGCTTTGGGTGACTCTGTCTGTGCTGGGGAGTTGGACAGGATGACCTCCAGAAGTTCCTTTCTAACCTCAGTTGTTCTGTGATTCTATGAAATGGAGATGGAGATGTGGGAAAAAAAAAAAACCAACAACAGGAATTCTGCTTATTTAAGTAACAGAAGCAAAACTATTGTAGGTGCTGTGGGAGAAATATTTTGCTTCAGCAAGATTTGTCTTTTTCTACTCCTTCCCCAGCTGTCACAGCAGAAAGCTATAGTGCTCCAGTTTTAAAGAAAACTGGAAAAAGTGGATAAACTAGAGAAAATGCTTCAGTGGTACAGACATCATGATTACATACTGCTTTGAAATTCCTTTTCATTTTTTGAAGTCTCTGAAATCTTTAATAGGATAGCTGATAATGTCTGCTTGTCATGTGGCCACATAGAGCAGATGTTAAACTATGTCTTCCATGTAAGCACGACTAAAATCAGCAATAGTTTTTTTGTTTGGTTGGTTGGTTGGTTAGTTGGTTTTCGGTTTATTTTTTTTTACCACAACTTGTAAACAAATATTAATCAAATGCTTGGCAAACGTTTGAAACTTTAAACAGCAACAGGTGTCCAATAGCCTGCAGTTTAAGTCAAATCTCTGATTATGACTTGCAATACTGAGATAAACAGTATTGCACCAGATCTTTACTAGACTAGAGAGTATTCAAATTCCAGCAAAATGTTGTAAGAAGGTGTTGCTTCTTGTTAACAGGAATTTTTCCTGTTGTTTGACCCTTGATTCCTTACTTTTATGTAGTATTTCAGGTGAAAAATTCATTGCAACATATTGCTCCAGTCTAAAACAGATGCTTGTTAGCTTGATTCTCTGAAAGCAGTTTTCCCTTGGGTTGCTCTAACCCTTGTTTTATGGAGCAGTGGCAAATTGTGGTTCCTGTGGTATTTCACAAATTATACTTTTGATGATATGTAGGGTTCATTGAAGTGGGATCATTGCTTTTATTTCAAAATCATAATTTTTTTAAGAGTGGCAATAGATTGAAAATACTAAGTGGTGTGCGTTTGTATAAATGTTGTAAATTGCATATGTGCTTGTATGTATAGGCAGCAGCAGCAGCTGCAGCAGCTGACTCAAGAGATTATAGCGGAGTAGGTGGAATGGGTGGATTCTCCGAAAGTTCTTCTGAGGCATCAAAACTCAGCTCAAAGAGTGCTAAAGAGAGGAGAAATAGAAGAAAGAAAAAAAAGCAAAAAGAACAATCTGAAGGAGAGGAGAAGGATGGGGAAGAATTTCACAAATCTGAATCAGAGGATAGCATCAAAAGGAAAGGTTTCCGATTTTCCATTGAAGGGAATAGGCTGACATATGAAAAGAGATTCTCTTCCCCACACCAGGTACCATAGTATTATTACCTCTTAAACACCTTTGTTGTCTACTCATCATATAAGAAAAACCCTGTAAAATAGTTTGGTCAATTCTTGCAGAAGATACCACAAATTCTTTAATATCTTAAATCAAAGTATGACTATGTTAATACTTGCAGCCAAATATGAAACTGTAAAAATTTGAGACGTTTTGTTTTTATTCTGAATTTATGTGTGAAAAGTCAAAATAATGTGTATTAATTAAGATGAGTTGTATTTCGAGTTTCTTAATGAAAATGGACCTATCTCCCCATCAAGATGGCTGTAATCAGCATGATCAGTGGCTTCAAAATTTGGTGCACACATACAAAGGAATTTCATGTTTTAAATTGGAAAAGTACTAAATTTAGAATGCAAAAAACCCCAGTAGAAATTGCATAAATGTCCATGTGAAATTTGACAAATTAATTGATGTGAGACCTTTAATTGTGTTATCTTAAAGAAGGTGGAAATATCTGTGGCAATGTGTCCTTGCATGTGTTCTCTTACATTGAAACATCAGTGACTCAGAGTGCCATCTGTATCTCCCATCCAGACATTTATTTCATTTGATAGTTTTGTTATGTTATCCCTTCTACGGTTTTCAGAGATCCTCTTCATTTGCCCACCTCCAAATCTCCCCTCAGCACTTCAAGTTCAGATCTCACATCCATTCTGTCCTTTTTCTGTCCCTTTGTGTGTCTTAATATGCTTCTTCCTTTTATCCCCACCTTCTCGATTCTCCCTGGTCTTTATGACTTGCTTTCTCCCTCTCTTTAGTCACTATTACTAAACTAATTCCTTCCTTTTTAATCCTCTTCTATTACTGTCTCTGGAAAGCCTGTTTCATTTTCATCCCTAAATAGATCACGAGCATCCACATTTTCTTCATGTATCACTTTCTGCAGCTCCCATTCTCAAAGAAGCTCAAACCTCTTAATCCAATATTTTCTTATTGAGGACTGTCCTCCTTAGACCCGACTGTGGTGGGAATATAATGTTTCTAGCTTCCTGTTTCTGCCAAGTTAACTCCTCCTTCCTCTTACTTCCTAGTATACTTCCTTTTTTAATAGTACTGCACCCCTGCCCTCTTGGTCTACCACCATTTTATGTTGTTAACTGTCTAAATAGTCTCTGTAAGACTTCATTGCTGAATTTAGTTAGTTCATGATTCATTCTGTCCCTTATACAAGTTTTCACACCTATATCCATTGACTTCAACTTCATGTTGAAGACCCATCCGATCCCTTAGGTGCATATTCTTGCCTGTGTCTTCATTCAGACTGCAGCCTTATTCAACTGCAGCTCTATTCATCCATCTTGTATGACATGAAGCATTCCTCATACAACTTGCTGCTCTTACCTTTTCATCTCCAAGTTCATTTACAGCTGTTTGCTATGGCAGGCCAGCAATCCCCCCTCCTCTGGTTTTCCAACCCTAGTTCCTTTTCACTGTGGGTTCCAGCCACTAAACAGGAATTCCACTCACCAGTTTTTAATAACCTTTTCCTAGACAAAACTCAGGTTTATATCTCATCTTTGACATTTTCCTTGACATTTCACTTGCCTTCAATGTAACTGACCATTATGTTCTTCTTGAAAACTTATTCTTCCTAACATTCATGATTTTGTCTCCTCTCAGTTCTCCTGGTTTAGTTGTGCTTTAGAAGATACCTTTACCCTATTGACAGTTTTCTAAGGAATTTCCACAGGGCCTTTTGCTAGTTCCCTTCTTTCTGTCTCTCTCAAAACTCTACTCTGGACCCACAGCTATAAATCATTTTTAACTTGGACCTCTTTACATGTCCTAATAACTGCTGTATTCATCAAGAATGTTGTTGCAAAGAGCACTAACCTATCTCATTGTTTTTACCTAATTTGTTAGTAAACATATCTACCTAAAGTTATTTTTTTAATACCATAAAACATACTGTGCCTAAAGTTCTTCCCAACCCACCTTGTCTACTTACAGTAAACAAGTGAAGTCCCAGCTTTGACTGACCCATGCCAGCATCCATAACCTCCTGTTAAATTTTCAAACTAGTTTCTTTGAGCTCTTTCTGGTATGCTGCCTCTCATGCTTGGAAGAAGCTCCCATGAATTTCCACAGAACACTTCATTGCTTTCCTCAAATCCCTCTTTAAAACTCTCTTTTACCATGCTGCCTACAGAAAGCTTGACAGGGAAGTGACTTCAGGTGAGCTAAGACCACTGTTTATCATATCCATCAATTTTGCCTCCTTGTATTCCCTCTCTTTTTGTATCCATCTGTTGTGTTACACTTAGATGATAAGTCCTTTGCAGAGTGCCTTTTTGTTCTGCATTTTGCAGTACCTAGCACAATGGGGCTTGGGTCCATAAAGTTGCAGAAGAGAAACAAAGACACTGCTTTATTATGTATCATCTCTGCTGTTCATAGAGGTCTTGGGTGAAATCAGGTGCTAATGCTAATCAATCAAGTAAAGAGAATCACTGAGACGAATTAAATTTAATAACATGTATAATTATTTGCAAGATTAGAGCATTATTTTGACTCTGATCCTGAAAACATCCTCCCATAGCAGAACATTTACTCACCTGAGTAAACTGATGAAGATTAGTGAGACTGTTCATATAAAATTACAGGCATATCTTTGCGTACTCAGGATAGCTAAGACTTTAAAAAAGAAATAAAGACCTTACTGTAGCCTACTTGACTAGTATTTGAAAAAATATGTATGTTTTTTAAACTAGGCAGTATTTGGGAGCTACCTCTGTGTGCAGACTGAGTCATAGGAAATTTGCCTAAAATTTTATTTACTCAGCCTGTCAGACTAATGCCAACCTGGGGTAAATAGTGTCTAGATGCGCTTACTCAGTTTATGAACAGTTGGTAATAAAACAGGCAGAATGGCAGAGGAAAATATCCTGTCAAGCAGTTTCTTTTACTCTAATTAAATCAATTGATTTCATATATCCAAAGTAGTAAAATAACTAGTCTTTGTCTGTCACTTATGTGCTCTTTGTTTGCTATCCAAAAGGGAGTGTACTGGGGAGGGGGGGCTGTACCGGTTCATTTCTTTGTAGATGACCTTACCCTTTAAGACATATTAACACTGTGTTTTTTTCCCCTGTATGAAAACGTTGTATTTTAAAGGATTTTCATCTGATAATTATTGTTTTTATTTGCTTACAGTCTTTGCTGAGCATTCGAGGCTCCCTGTTTTCCCCAAGGCGCAATAGCAGAACAAGTCTTTTCAGCTTCAGAGGTCGAGCAAAGGATGTAGGATCAGAAAATGACTTTGCTGATGATGAGCACAGCACTTTTGAAGACAATGAGAGCAGAAGAGATTCTCTCTTTGTTCCTCATAGACACGGTGAACGGCGCAACAGTAACATTAGCCAGGCCAGTAGGTCATCAAGGACAGTACCTCCACTTCCAGCAAATGGGAAGATGCACAGCACTGTGGATTGCAATGGAGTAGTTTCTCTAGTCGGTGGGCCACCAGCTCTGACGTCACCTACTGGACAGCTTCTGCCAGAGGTGATGATTGATAAAGCAGCCACTGCTAGCAATGTAAGGAAGTCTGCAATAGCTCAGGCATGATGTCCTCTCCCTGTATGACCAGCTACTGTTCCTACAAAATTTAGTCACTTGGGAATGATTCCCTTTCTGGCCAAGCTGTGAATGCTCCTTTCATATATTCCAGTTATGAGCTAAAGTAGAAACTGAAAATATATGATAATTTACTGGAATTAACAGAATAGTATAGTAAACCATTGAGTGAATGTAGTGTGTGTAGTCTTATATCCATTGATTCATTATGCAAACTGAAGACTTAACTGGCAGATTCTGTATTTGTATATCAGACAGGATATCAAAATAAAAAAAATAATCGATTATATTTACTTAATGGAATATATTAAATGAGTATTTAACTTCCTGCTGACCATGTATGAAACTTCTGTTATAATACTGATAGTACAACTTACATGGGTTGTGATAGTGTTCCTGTCACATAGTTAATTTTTCTAGTTTTTTTTCTTTTTGGAGATGTCAAGATTATTAAATATTTTTTCTTTTCTTTTGTTTGAAAATGTGTGCTAGGAAATTGATAATTTATTCTAAATTAAGATTTATCTTAAGAAAATAGACTAACTCTTTGGGCTTTTACTGCTGTCTGTGTGGGCTGTGCATTTTCATGTTTAGAAAAAGACTTCACTGCCTAATTAGAAAGATATTTATGGCAGAGCTCACTGACAACCATTCTGGAACTTTTTATAATCTAAAAACTGTTTATCGTCTAAAATCTGTTTCAATGTCTCAGCCCTGTTTCAGCAAAATACTTAAAAACATATTCTTTAAGCACAATAGCAATCTTGATGTATTTGATGATTTGCTATATACAAAGTTAGGCATACATTAGTCTATTGCAAAACCGTGTCATAAGTGGAGCATGGTGCAGGACAGCAGAGTGTTTTAAACCATTATACTTTATAATGATTTACAGTGTTATTCTTTTTAAATGAACAATCAATAGGCTATTTTATCAGTGTTTTATTTTCAGGGCACTACTACAGAAACTGACTTAAGAAAGAGACGGTCTAGTTCTTATCATGTTCCTATGGACTACCTAACAGATCCTAGTGCAAGGCAAAGAGCAATGAGTATAGCCAGCATGCTTACAAACACAATGGAAGGTATGTAACACAATTTTTGTATGACGATCCCATAAAGTGCTATTAAATGTACGATACATTAAGTAGTAGTGGTGTTTTGAGGCAGCTATTTTAGCCTAAAGGGTACAGGCAAGATGAGATTTGTATATAGAGGTAGTATTTTTTTTTAGAGATGGACTGAAATATTTGGAAAAGCAGTCAAGCTTTCAACATACTAATAGGTTTGAGGTAGAAGCAGCAAACTTCCAAGTTAAGTGCAATCAGAAATCAATTGATCAATGCAGTGTTTCTCTAGAGAAGTCATGTTTTGGGGTAAAAGCTCTCTTTAGATTACTGAAATGGCTATGCTTCTTGCAGTAGAACAATCTCCTTCTACCGTTTTACCAGATGTGCTGTTTCACAAAGGAAGGATCACATTGTTCTTTCTGTAAGGCTAAAGACAATTAATCCGAATCATAGAATTAAGCAACTACTTGTAAGAAAGGGCAAAATCATAGAATCATAGGATGTTTTAGGTTGGAGAGGACCTTGAAGATCATCGAGTTCCAACCCCCCTGCCATAGGCAGGGACACCTCCCACTAGACCAGGTTGCCCAAGGCCACGTCCAGCCTGGCCTTGAACACCTCCAGGGATGGAACTTCCACAACCTCTCTGGGCAACCTGTTCCAGTGCCTTACCACCCTCAAGGTGAAAAATTTCTTCCTAATATGTAATCTAAATCTCCCCTCTTCCAATTTGAAGCCACTCCCCCTCATCCTCTCACTACATGTCCTTGTAAAAAGCCCTTCCCCAGCTGTCCTGTAGGCCCTCTTCAGATACTGGAAGGCTGCAATAAGGTCTCCCCGGAGCCATCTTTTCTCCAGGCTGAACAACCCCAACTCTCTCAGCCTCTCCTCATAGGAGAGGTGCTTCAGTCCTCTGATCACCTTTGTGGCCCTCAGCTGGACCCACTCCAACAGGTCCATGTCTTTCCTATGTTGGGGGCTCCAGGGCTGGATGCAGTACTCCAGGTGTGGTCTCACAAGAGTGGAATAGAAGAGAAGACTCACCTCCCTTGACCTGCTGGCCACACTTATTTTCATGCAGCGTAAGATGAGATTGGCTTTCTGGCCTGTGAGTGCACATTGCCCGCTCATACTCAGTTTTTCATCCATTAATACCCCCAAGTCTTTCTCTACAGGGCTGCTCTCAATCCACTCATTGCCCATCCTGTATGCCGGATTTCTAAGACAAATTTCTATCTTGCATCCTGTGTAGCATTTGCTTGTGAATGGTTATTTTATCTATTGAATATTTAGTATTCTTTTAACATCATATTTAAAAAATAGTGGGACAGATTATTTTTAATTGCAATTCATTTTCATTGACAGTAGCCTTGGTTTCAAAAGGTCTACAATATCAACAGTATCTTGGAAAACAGTATTTAGGCCTCAAGGAAATATCCAGGTGATACTACAATGGAGAAATATTTTTAAAATGTTATTTTTATTTTTCTCTCTAGAACTGGAAGAATCCAGACAGAAATGCCCACCATGCTGGTATAAATTTGCTAACACTTGCTTGATTTGGGACTGCTGTACTCCCTGGCTGAAAGTCAAACATATTGTAAATTTGATTGTGATGGATCCATTTGTTGATCTGGCCATTACTATCTGCATTGTCCTAAACACCCTGTTCATGGCCATGGAGCACTATCCAATGACAGAACAGTTTAGTGGTGTGCTTTCAGTAGGAAACCTTGTAAGTCTTTCATGATTTACCATGTATGTCAAATGCATTTTTCTTAAATAATTCTTCTGTGACCCACGTACATATGTTTAAAAGAAAATGTTGATTAGATATTTATAGGCTTGGGATGGTTGAATTCAGAATTTAAGTTGTACTGAATCCCTCTTTGTTGACATTTGTGGATTTCACCACTCTTGCTTTATGGAGCAAAACATAGTAAGTTTTACTGAGTCAATATGCATTTTGGTTTTTAAAACCTTCAGCTTCTGTCATTGAAGCTGGTTAAAGGACTTTATCTAATATTTTTTCTTGGATGGATACTTACAAATCATAAGAACTTTTAGTTCCATTCCCACACCTGTTCTGTTCCTCACTAGCACCTCCTGAGGTCCTGGGTGTTCGGGGAATTGTTAGAGGGGAAAGACCGAGTAAGCACGGCAGATATACTGCAACTCTTCAAGAAATGGTGAAGTGGCGTGACAGTGCCTTCTGCAGGTCATGCTGAAGAAGAATAGTTCTGCTCAACTTTCAGTATAATTTTTTTCCCTCTCATAAACTTATCTTTTCACCTAGAAGCAAAAAGATGTCCCAAGGTATTTATACATGCACACTAGCAGGCTACATAAAAACCATATTTTTCCCATTCCCTCTTTTTCTTTGGAAACCAAACATTGTGATGGATATGAAAGCTTCAAATATGAATTTAATTCAAAACCCCAATGTATGGCAATATAGAGAAGGTATTCAGATTTATAATGGATTTCTTGCTGAAGATATAACTTACCGGAAGTTGATACCGTTAGTTTTATTTTTTTTAATATTTTCTCCTTAAATTGGAGTAAGAAACTGTATTTTCCTTGCAGGTGTTTACTGGAATTTTCACAGCAGAAATGTTTCTCAAGATAATTGCCATGGATCCTTATTACTATTTCCAAGAAGGCTGGAATATTTTTGATGGTTTTATTGTGAGTCTTAGTTTAATGGAGCTTGGCCTTGCAAATGTAGAAGGATTATCTGTCCTTCGATCATTCCGATTGGTAAATATACTAAATAAAATATGTTTCTGTGTTATATTTTTGTATTTGTGCATGTATGTTGTGCATTTTTTGTTTGTATGTTATATATTTGGCTAAAACAGAACATCTTTTCATAAGAACTTACAAAATACTAAATTGCATGCCCACTAGATGGCATATATCTATTATGTCAAGTTTGTTTTACATATTATCTTAGTAACATCTATTTCTTCTTCAAGACATCGTCAACACTGTTATGTTCTCGCAGTGAGTGTGCTTTAAGGATTAACTGTTTTTAATCGCAGCATCTCTTAGGTCTTTTTCTCCCTAGATGAGAGAATAAAAAATGCAAGAGCCACAGGCCCTCATTACCTGTGACTGAAGATTAGTAAATGACTTAGTAAATAACAGATTAGTTAATAAAAGTTTGTTGAAAGTTTTAGCTGATAGACTTCCATTACCAGTTTGCTTACATGGTTATTTTTAGAAGAGAGTAGTGTTAAGATTTTTCTTTGGATAGGGATTTTTCATCACTACCAGCCTTTTCCTTACCGTCCTCTGCAAGGGTCCATCCGCTGCCTAACAGCTTTTCTGTTCGGAAGTAACTACAGTATCTCTGTCTGTTATTAGATATCTCTGTCATGAATAGGAACTTGAAAAAACTTGGTCTTATTGAAGACTAGGCTAGCATGCAAGTTGATGTTCAAATTCTCTTCTGAAAAGATCTACACAGTAAGAGACATGAAGCTAGAATTCCTAGTCATCAAGCTCAAATTTTGCCATACATATAAAGCAAAAAATATTTAACTTTTATTTAAAGTTAAATAAATCCCCTTTAAAAAGGGGATTTATCCATTTGTTCGTTCTCTGTATAGCATTATATTGCATTTTGCCTAAAGTCTAATATATGTCTGGATTCACTTCTCCCTCAATAATAAAATTCTGTTTTTAACTTTGCCTCTGTATATTTTATTTATGTCTTATCCCATGAAATTGTATTTAGATTTAGATTCCTTTTAGTATTCTCCTCTTTCAATTGTCTGAACACTTGCTGTATCTTTCCAAATAATTTCATTTTTTTCTCTTTCAAGTTGTACTTTAATATAACACTTTCCTTTGTTTTTCTCGCTGTTGTGTGACAAACTTTGTAAGACACATTACGTTTATTTTAAATGACAGAAAAGATACCATTAAAGATACTCGTGAGTAACTTTTATGCCTGCATTAACAAGTCTAGCTTGTTTCTCTTTCTAGGGAAACCATTTTGTCCATCTCTCTGCCACTCTAAGATGAAAGAGATCTGGAAGTGTGTATACACTTACAGTCCTGTTAACCTGATCGCATTTCATATGTTCTGGTTTATTTTATATTCTCTTAGAGTTAACTAAAGGAATAAGATTGTTTTGTCCAACTTGTCCAACAAGTACAACTTTTTTATAGCTATCTAAAGTCACCAAAAGAGACAAAGTCTGAACTGGAGACTGTGATAATTGCAATGTAATTGAAATGAGCGTAGAGGCAGTATTATTGACTTATGACTTGAATCAGGAATTAAGACTGCTCATGTCTAGTATTGTACAAAGAACTGGAACCAAATTTTGTAACTGAAGTTTCTAAAGCTTACATGAGACATGGTTTAGACACAGGGTAACTGAAATATGAAATGTATAGCAATAATTAAATTGCAGTTAATACAGTTAGTAACACGAATAACTGTATATTATTCTTCTGTTTTGCAGCTTCGAGTTTTCAAATTGGCAAAATCTTGGCCAACTCTAAATATGCTGATTAAGATTATTGGCAACTCAGTGGGGGCTTTGGGAAATCTAACCCTGGTGCTGGCCATCATTGTCTTCATTTTTGCTGTGGTTGGAATGCAGCTGTTTGGGAAAAGCTACAAGGAATGTGTCTGCAAGATCTCCAGTGATTGTGAACTTCCACGCTGGCACATGCATGATTTTTTCCACTCTTTTTTGATTGTATTCCGAGTGCTGTGTGGAGAATGGATAGAAACGATGTGGGACTGCATGGAGGTTGCAGGCCAAACTATGTGCCTTACGGTCTTCATGATGGTCATGGTGATTGGAAACCTAGTGGTACGTAATCAGTGGGGTTTTTTTAAAACAATTAGAACATTTTTCCTATTTTTTATGATTTAGAAATCAGAGATGAAGACTGGTGAAGGACTTTAGGAAATCATGTAATTCATTTGCACTTTCTCTAAGCCAGGTTCAAATATACCTTGATCATTTATTAAAAAATTGTCTACCTTTTCTTTTAAATCTTCAGTAAGTTTATAACCTCTTTAGTAAGATCATTGCTGAATTATGCTTATAGTTTAAAATACCTTTTAAAAAAAATCTAACTTAAATCACCTTTTACAGCCAATTAAACTGACTGGTCTCAATAGCTATGGAAAACAGTCTTCACGAGAACATTTGTATCACTTAAAGGCTTACTGTTTCCACTTTCAGCCTTTTATCTCTGAAACAAAATAAGTCTAGCTGTTCAATTTTTTCTCATAGGTGATGATTTTTAATCTACTTATCCCTTTTGCTACTGGCCTCTGAATTCCTCCCAAGCAGCGTTTTGGATAAAGACACAAGTACCAAATAATGTGGAATAATTATACTTCCACTTCTTACACCCAACATTCCTTGTGATACATTCCCAAATGACACATGAAATTTCTGTACTAGCATTGCTTTCCTGATGCAGCCTATATGCCCTTTTCTGCAGTGCTTCCACCTTGCCAGTTTTCATACTTTCTGTGTATGTACTTTTCATTTTTCTTAACCAACATTTCCACACTGCTGCTTCAGAATTAAATGCCATATTGATTGTGAATAATGTCACCAATTTACCATGGTTATTCCTAATTGTAGTTTTTTCTTGACTGCTAGCATCCCTTCTCTTTTTGATATCATCCATGAATTTTATAAATATGCTTATCCACTGGCATAAGTACCAAGTTTAATCAGACTAATGTGAGACTCCTGTGGTATACCTTCTAAAATATTCTGCAAGTTTGAAAAGGAGGAATTCACAAATATAATTTAAGTCTGATTTTAATGTTTTGCACAGTCTGTCATAATTACATGTAGTCCAAATTTCTCTTGTATGTTTGTAAAATGTCATGCAAGAAAGTCTGAAATAGTTTCCTAAATTGAGGTGTATCGCATCTTTGAACTCTTTATCTCTTAGCTGGTTTTCCTGCCCAAAACAGAAATAGACTG